>NC_136803.1:13086513-13116513 GCF_951216825.1 Electrona antarctica | reverse complement strand
ACCCATTTTGACCTGAGATCAGATTCTAAAAATGTCTTCTACATCCTGACAGTTTTCTGAAAAAGCTATGTTTCTATGTCAGTGGTTCTTCGATTTTTCAAAAATAGCAGACCTACAAGCTTGTAGCGCGCCACTCGGTGGCGCGCTATGAGCTTGTAGATCTGCTATTTTTCAATAGCTAAAGTATTACATAATGCTAACACCAAAAGGGGTTCCCGCCCAAAATGGGTTAAATTAAATCAAATGGACTCATTCATTTAATGCATTTAATGCAGGAGTTAAATTATTGTTAAACGTCTGCGTTACTTAATTAACAAGAAGTCTACATAATTAGAGAATGTAAAGTAATTGTAATTTGTATCGTTTGCTCGTTATCGCTCCTATGGTACCCCATCTATACAGCATGGAACTGTGGCCAAAATCAAACGATTTTTTGGGTCTGAGAGGCTAAATCTCATCAAATGGTGGTCCGTGGCTCAAATGCTGAATAAATAATGGGCCTTGATATGAAAACCACTGCTCACATAGGTTCTCAAAGTGGGGTCCATGGACCCTCAGCGTTCATTGAAGGGGTGAGAGTATACAGATGGAACCAAATGGACCCATCTGTACTCTTTCAGAGTTACGAGGGTATTTAAAAAAACATCACACCCATGTAAACTGAGTGGTGTAAGGTCTTATATAGCCTGATCAGCTGTGGTCTGACGTAATGTCTGACGTAATGAAATCACACCCGTGTGAACTGAGTGACCGTAGCAACCATGTTCATTTTTTACGAACAGACAGACAGACAGACAGACAGACACGTAAACTAACAAAGCCAGTCGTAGGAGTGGTTTACACCACTCAAAAACTGAGTGGTGCAACTCCCCCCCCCCCCCCCCCCCCTCTCTCTCTCTCTCTCATTAGCAGGCAACAGTGCAGCACTATCTCTCTCTCTCTGTTTCTGGCACAACAGCGCCCCTACTGGTACTCATGAGTCACACATGAGTCACACAAACATAGGTTAACGTCACAGACATTGCTGTTCCTTGGAGTGGTTGCACCACTCAAAAATAGGATTGAGAACCACTGCTCTCTAGCAATGATTACAGCAATGATTGTATACTATTCTCCTAATTCCAAAACATGACGTGTTATCATGTGTGAGCACTGATATACTGTATAGTGTAGGTACTGCTGTGCTGCTGAGAGACAAAGACTCACTGGAGCAATCCTTGGATTTGGCAGTGGAAACGGCAGTGAATCACTCATTCTATACATGATGGTATGCACGTGACGTGCGGAATGCAATAAGCACAGAGATATATTCTTTCTTTGCACGTTCAGTCCTTTGTCGAAGCTTGGCAAAAGCAAACACATTAACCCATTTTGGGCGGGAACCCCTTTTGGTGTTAGCATTATGTTATGCTTTAGCTATTGAAAAATAGCAGATCTACAAGCTCATAGCGCGCCACCGAGTGGCGCGCTACGAGCTTGTAGGTCTGCTATTTTTGAAAAATCGAAGAACCACTGACATAGAAACATAGCTTTTTCAGAAAACTGTCAGGATGTAGAAGACATTTTTAGAATCTCAAAATGGGTTAAAAGCAAGCCTGCAATCCTTCTATAGTTGCGCAGAATCCCTGAGTTTGTCACCGGTATAACTGGAGAACTGCGTCGTTCCCGAATAGGCCGGTGCCCTGGTCAAGTGAAACTACAAATTCAATTGCCAACGCTGGTGCTTCACAACGTGACAGCTTTGAGCATGAACGATGACAATCGACCGGCCAATTATTACAGTAATATGTTGTATTACAGTAAATCCTAATCCTCACAGGTTCAACTGTAAGACTCTTTGGTACAGAGTCAGGCCTACAGTATACTAATGCGCTATAGCCTCAGAGACCGCATGTGTTACTAATGCGCTGGCATGGCATGGCACGGCATCCATTCAGGATGTTGAACGATGCGATGCTTTGGAAAAGGGTGCATAAGATGGAAATCCAATCAAAACCCACTTTCCAAAATCCACTTCCAGAGAAGTGTGTGTGTGTGTGTGTGTGTGTGTGTGTGTGTGTGTGTGTGTGTGTGTGTGTGTGTGTGTTTGTGTGTGTGTTTTCCTTCTTCCAGAGAACGGTAACTCATTTTAACATTTGAACGATACATCATTTTAATTTGATGGCCCCATCATGCATTAGCTGCCGCGTAATATGGAGTCGATTCTGCTGTGTTGCTATGCACTATGTTATGCGCACGCACGCACGCACGCACGCACGCACGCACGCACGCACGCACGCACGCACGCACGCACGCACGCACGCACGCACGCACGCACGCACGCACGCACGCACGCACGCACGCACGCACGCACGCACGCACGCACGCACGCACGCACGCACGCACGCACGCACACACACACACACACACACACACACACACACACACACACACACACACACACACACACACACACACACACACACACACACACACACACACACACACACACACACCAATGAAATGTTAATCATTCCTAGGCTTTTAAGCGGACCGCTCTCCATGCTCAAAGCAGGATGTATGGAGCTGACAAATGGGCCAGTCAAAAATTGAAACTCCCTCAACCTCCAAGGTTAATAAGTTATTATTACATGATCACGGGAGTACCAGACCACACAATTCAACTTATTTCCTCATTATGTGTGGGCCACAACCTCTCCATTATTTTCTTGACAATTATTCCATTGATTACTTTTTCGATTCATCGAATGATTGAGGAAGCTGGGTTTCTCTGTGCTTTGGCGAAAAAGAAAAAAAATGTCAAAGCGACTATGTGTTCCATAGTTAAGAGTCCATTGAACGAGGAGGTGAAACGCTACAGGAGCGGAGATCAAGGCATTTCAACCAAAGTGAAAGCAAAGTTGCCTTCTCTTTTTTTACTTTCCATTCCACTGATTGGGGAGCTGGAGTTAATAAAGTCAGTTGGTGTACTGTTATTTACTGCGTGCACAGGTTTAGGTTACCTATATTTTGTATTTGGGGTGCTAGAGTGGACTCTAGTGGTTGAGGGAGGCACTCACACCTGTTGCGCACTTTATATAAATTGTTTACAGATAGGCTCCAATGCGCATGCGCAAACGGAGTGGAATAAGCGTCAGGGGTCAGTCTCCGAGTGAGTTTGTCTGATCTGGATGTCTTTTGTTTAATTACCTGCTGCTAACTGCTGCTAAGCTGCTGCTAACTGCTGCTAAGCTGCTGCTAACTGCTGTTTTATATACTGCTGTTGACGGGTTTGACTTATTTACAAATACTATACAAAGTTTAGTTTAGTTTTAGTTCATGTGTATTATGTTGTGAATGTGTGTGTGCAAATAAATTAACAAAACAAGTATTTGAGTTGCCTCGGTGGTATTGCTGAACTAGCATGCTGTGTGTAGCTAGTTAAGCCGAGTAGTTCACATTGTCCCAGACAGATGATAGCCTCGACGGAGGGCTAAATTATTAGATTATTGATTGAGTCTAGTGATTTCCGTACAGTAATTAAACACAATGGCCAGCCCGTGTGAAGATAGCGCACGGCAGGACAGTGTTTTACCATCATCTCGCCGCCATTAGCCTCGTGTCGGAGAGCGAGGGCTGCGGTCGAGACAAAGGACGTTGCCACCAGCCCCACGGAGGAGTGAGGCCAGGTCGTGTTTTACCAACAACCCACGAGGAGTGCGGGGAGTTGGAACGTAACAGCGACGGTGGGGCAGAGGGAAGCCCTGCTGCACGTTAACGGAGCAACGGCAGCCCAGTCGAACCGGAACGGACTACTGGACTGGACTCGGGAGCAAACGGAGCTGCTAACGTGTCAAACAAACCCCAGTCAACTGGCTGATCGACGGCGCTCAGGAGCAGCAACAAAGCATTCATCAACAATAAAGTTCATGGTTGTTGTGCTTGTGGCTGTTTAGGCGATCGGCATAGGATAAGCCGATTGCTGTTTGTTTCTTTGCCAAAGCTAACTTTGCTATGCTAGAAACTATCCTGCATTGACATTGCTACCTTGATGCAGCTAACTCTGCTATGCTACGAAGCTATCCTATGCATTGACATTGCTACCTTGCTGAAGCTAACGCTATGCTAAGCTACGTTGTTATGGAGATACCTTTGCTATGAAGATAACCTACTAAAGCCCCTGCTAAAGTGCATTTTTCTACCGTGAAAGTCGTCGTTGCATTGACTTTTATTAGTGAATACCATGCCAAGTTGCACAGCTCATTGACTTTTCTAACTTGCCTAGTTGGTACTGCTTGTTGCTAGAGCTACTGCTAGATTCTACTCATTCTAGTGTAGCTGCTAAAGGCTAGTACATGTAAACAAGTCCGCGAACCGGATACGCAAGCCGGAAACGGACCCGCAAACCGGAAGCAGCCGAACGGGAACCCGGATACAACTATAAGAAAACGGGAGTACGTGTGCCGTCCAAATCGGTCCGTCGTGCAACTACTACCAATTGACTTTAGTTCCTACCAACGTTTTCATCTTTTTTGTTCCTACTAAAAGCCTCATCATGTTGATGGATGTAATGGGGGACCTTAAAGACAGCAGAGCACAGGCAGAGGCAGTGTTTAACAAGAGGGCTGATGCTGTTTCACATATGATGAAGAGACTAAGTGTGAACGAATTGAAAGCTGAACATTACGCACTTAAGCATGATTATGAAGAATTCATGCATGCCAGTTTCAAATGCTGTGCTGCAATGGAGGACCATCCTGTTTTAGCTCAGGACATTGGGGAGGAGAGGGCGAGGTTGGATGATAGAACCTCAAAGTTTTTCCACATTGACTTTAAAATCAAGGAAATTTTGTGGGACAAGCATGTCTCCAACCAATTCTATTCCCATGGAGACAATGTCAGGCGCTTTGTTGAACAGCTCGAGCAGCAGTGCGCCCAGGGAGGAGGGATCTCGTCGGAGGAGTACGCATCGTTGCAGGATCAAATGGAGTGCAAGGTAACATGTCTGGAGGAGTATGGACAAACTTGGGCCCCTTTGGTTCATGATGACAATGTTGTTGACATGGAGAAATACTGCATGGAGTACAAGGAGAGGAAAGACGTGGTTTTACGAGCGTTGGGGAAGAAGATCGACGTCAACCACTCTGGTCAGTGGGAGAGCAATGTGAGTGTTGGGGACAGCTATGAGTCGTGTGGCGAGGATGAGAATAGAGTTCTCGCTACTGTAGTCCGGGAGCCAGACGGGGCAGGATTAGTCCAGGAGCCAGACGGCTCAAGATCATCTAGTCCCCGAGGCAAGCAGGCTGATTTAGCCATGGGAGCAAGTGGAGGCGGGCTAGCTACGGGGACAACGCAGAGCGATCCAGACCCGCCATCTCAAGCACTGAAGCGAGAGCCGTCTCCGCCGCCAGGGCTAGACGGTAGCACCCTGCTGCATCGGCCGCTTCCAGACCTGCCACCCCAAGCGCTGAAGCGAGAGCCGTTTCCGGGGCCAGACACTAGTACCCCGCAGCATCGGACGCTTCCTCCGTCGCTTGGCTACGGCGACCAACGTTCTCAGCAGCAGCGAGGAGCGTCTACTTCATCTCCAGGCTACGCTGACTCACATCCACCGCAGCAGAGAGGAGCGTTTTCCACATCGCAAGGTTACGGTGACCTTCGTGTTCAGCAGCAGCATGGAGTGCTTGCTTCAAGACAAGACTACGGTGACCTTCGTGTTCAGCAGCAGCATGGAGTGCTTGCTTCAAGACAAGACTACGGTGACCTTCGTGTTCAGCAGCAGCATGGAGCGCTCGCTTCATCACAAGGCTACGGTGACCGTCGTTCTCAGCAGCATTATGGAGCGCTCACTTCATCACAAGGCTACAGTGGGGCGCGTTCGAAGCTGCCATCAAGAGCGTATGTTGAGCAACTGGACAGTAACCCTCATGGGTCGAATGCTGCGTTTGTTGCGCCACCAAGGGATGGCGGAGCGAGGCAGTCAACGGCTGCGCCCATGAACGTTTCAAGTGCTTCTGCCCATTCGATGGGGGCAGTAGCGCCAAGGTTAGCGCTTGCGCCGCTGAGCTTGCCCAAGTTCAGTGGGGACAGAAGGAGCTACTACCGCTGGAAGGATAACTGGAATAACCTGCAGTCCTTGGCTGAGCCATCAGGCTCTCGTGAGTTACGGTTGTTTCACCTGCTGGACAGTATTACCGATGCAGTGAAAAACGAGCTCAGACTGTTTTATTGTCGTGATGCAGACGATGTTTTCCGTTCTCTGGAGGATCGGTATGGAGACGTTTCGCATATCGCTGATGACATCATTATGGAGTTACAAGAATTGCCAGTGGTGCGCAGCAACCAGCCAAGGGAGGCATTACAACTAATCCAGACCGTGGAGAGGGCGTTGTGTGACCTCACAGACTTACGTTGTGAAGATGCGATTAACAACCAGTTGGTGGTCAGAGCACTCGAGGGGAAGTTACCGCCCAGCATGCAGGAGCGGTGGCTCTTATTTCGGTGTGACGCAATGAACAATGTCACCACACGAAATCGGTTTGATAAACTGTTGCATTTTCTGCGTGATCAGAAGACCGTTCTGACACAACAGGAGCAGTTGCAGGCCATGAGACCGGCCTCCACCAGGGCGGGTGAGCCGCAGGGCCGCAGCAAGCCGGTTGATAAAGCAGGGGACAGAGGGCAAGAGAGGCGTGCGTTCACTAAAGCAACGGTGAACGAGACTAAGTGGGACTCTTCTCAGGTTCTTTGCGACATGTGTGGAAAGGCCGGCCATACTGGACTATATCGCTGCAAGTCGTTTCGAGATGCCAGTGCGGCGGATAAGAGGGCCCAGGCAAAAAAGGCAAAAGCTTGCTTTAAGTGTCTGGATATCCATGACGGGCTGTGCAGGAGAGACTTCTTGTGTCGTAAGGACGATTGCAAGAGGGGAGATACTCCCGTGGACCACCACTACATGTTGTGCCTTAAGCCACGAGCAAATAGGAGCTCTGCACCTGAAGACACTGCAGAAGTCGGGGCCAAGGGGGATCGAGGGAGAGAACATCGGGGACCGACAACGCAGCAGGAGGCCATCTTTGCGAGGTTGGGCCTTACACCAGAGCAAATGGCCGGAGTTCGTGAGGCGGTGACGAACAAGGTGTCTACTACAGTATGTGCGGAAACAGGACTCGTGGACAGTAGTGGACTAAAAGAGCACCCAGTACTCATGATGATGGTTGATGTCACGACCAAGAGAGGGGACTGGCTGGGTGCTTTAATAGATCTAGCATCCGACACCAATTATGTCACTCACCAGGCAGCAGAGAAGCTGGGGCTATTGGGTGAGCCTGTCAAGCTGATCGTGCGTGGTGTGGGTGGAATGGAGTCAAAGGTTGACACAATGAGATACGTTGTGAGCCTGAAAGTGGAGATGGAGAAGGGATCATTGCAGGCTCACGAGATGATCTGCTATGGGCTTGACGAAATCGCCAGAATAGACTATACAGTGGACTCTGAGCGCCTGGAGAAGTTCTTTCCAGCTGTAGTCAAGCCGGGGGAACTGAGACGCCCGCAGGAAGTGCAGCTGCTAATCAGTGCCCGGGAAGGCCGTCTCGCGCCTCAACGGATGAAGAGGTGCGGTGATCTGGTCTTGTGGGACGGTCCTTTGGGGAAGGTCGTCAGCGGCGTTCACCCTGAACTGTCCGAAGGTGTGGAGGTGACAGCACGCCAGGCATCGACTCATTTCGCCTGGTCTATGCGTGCGGAGGCTGTGAGAGTCGAGGCCCGGAACAGAGTCAACCGCCCGGAGCAGAGCTATGTGGAAGTTAGGACTTCTGCTGCAAGCAATGCGGAGGTCATCAAGTGGCTGCAATGGGACAGTATCGGCGCGGCCTGTGATCCTGTCGTTGGCTGTCGTTGCGGCGGGAGGTGCGCTCCTGGAGGGAAGGAGATGTCCCTGGCGGACGAGAAGGAGCTCGAGATCATCAGAGGAGGACAGACCTTCAGAACGAGCGATGCTCGCAGCGACAAGTCCCACTGGGGACTGGGATGCGAAGTATCCGTGGATCTGGTCACGAGAGGAGCTTCTCCTGAACAGCTGGATGGAGATTCTCTGTGGCAGAGAGGCCCCAGGTTCCTGTCCCTGCCAGTGGAGAGTTGGCCCATAAAGTCAGCGACGGAGGTGGCCTCCGAGTCCAGGGAGAGCGCCAGTGCACTGCAGAGGAAGGCGTTCACTGCTGTCGTGACTAGAGCCCAGGCATTGAAGTTGGTTGCACCGTCTTCGCCAGTTGTTGCCGTGGAGCTGTCACCAGGGGCAACTACGGGGTCTTCTTCGGCAACCTCCAGTGTTGGTGAGGGAAGACTTTGGGGGGCGCTTCTCGTGGATCAGATGAACCTGACGAGATGCAATACTAAGCTCCATGGCGTGATGGGGTACGTCCGCAGTGCAGTACAGATCTGGTTGCACAGCAGGACCGGCAATCGCGAGCAGTGGGAGGCGAGGCTCACAGTCCAGGAGCTTAGCCAGGGTGTCCCATTGATACCCTATGGCGCACAGATCAGCACACTTTTGGGTGAAGAGGCACATCGTGTCAACCACGAGGGTGTTGCTGGCACGCTCTTGCTGAGGAGGAGAAAAGCCTGGGTGGAGCACGGGCCGAGAGTCGCTCGCAGGGTGATCGACTCATGTCTGCACTGCCGGAAGAGGGCAGCCAAGCTGTCTACACAGGTGATTGGCACTCTACCTACGGGGCGTACGAATCCGGCGGCTCCTTTCCAGTACATCACACTGGATTTGTTTGGGCCTTATATGGTCAGGGACGTGGGGAAGCGACGCACCAAGAAGATGGTCTGGGGCGACCAGGGAGTCGTCCAAAGGAAGGCGGCAATGGCTGGGACTGACTGGGCCTGGGAGTTCAGCCCAGCAGACTCACCCCATCAGTTGGTCTCAGGTGAAGAAGGACGTGGGGTCATGTTCATCTACCATCCTCCATAGGGACGTGAGGAGGCTGGTAGTACTGATACCGGTGGAGGATCAACCATAGTTTGAGTCCCCACCGAGGGTGCCCAAAAGACTTTAGCTGCTAAAAACTTTCAGCTGCTATCTTTTTTACCCAAACGGACTTACGTTCAGCTGCTTACTTTTTTACCTTTTACCCAAACGGACTTTTGAGTTGTCTTTGTTTTGAGTGCTTACTATAAGAGTGAGTTTTATATGTTGTGACTAAAAGTGATGCTATTGTGTGTATAACCTAAGTGGGAGGTTGTGTCTAAGTGGGAGGTTGTGTAGCCTACTTGGATCACGTGATCCGTAGCCTAAGTGGGAGGTGTACTGTTATTTACTGCGTGCACAGGTTTAGGTTACCTATATTTTGTATTTGGGGTGCTAGAGTGGACTCTAGTGGTTGAGGGAGGCACTCACACCTGTTGCGCACTTTATATAAATTGTTTACAGATAGGCTCCAATGCGCATGCGCAAACGGAGTGGAATAAGCGTCAGGGGTCAGTCTCCGAGTGAGTTTGTCTGATCTGGATGTCTTTTGTTTAATTACCTGCTGCTAACTGCTGCTAAGCTGCTGCTAACTGCTGCTAAGCTGCTGCTAACTGCTGTTTTATATACTGCTGTTGACGGGTTTGACTTATTTACAAATACTATACAAAGTTTAGTTTAGTTTTAGTTCATGTGTATTATGTTGTGAATGTGTGTGTGCAAATAAATTAACAAAACAAGTATTTGAGTTGCCTCGGTGGTATTGCTGAACTAGCATGCTGTGTGTAGCTAGTTAAGCCGAGTAGTTCACATTGTCCCAGACAGATGATAGCCTCGACGGAGGGCTAAATTATTAGATTATTGATTGAGTCTAGTGATTTCCGTACAGTTGGCAATGAAACCCACTTTTTTGGGCTGGCTTCAATCTTCACCATATCTTTAGGGAAATTTACAGGGTATTGTAAAGCCTTCACCACTGGCCATTATGTTCCCAGAGAGAATGGAGAGATGGACACTCTATGGCAACGCCTCTGCCGCGTCACTCCCAGTGAAGGTAACGAAGTACATAGGACTACTACATTTATTTAACCCATTTTGACCAGAGATCAGATTCTAAAAATGTCTTCTACATCCTGACGGTTTTCTGAAAAAGCTATGTTTCTGTCAGTCGTTCTTCGATTTAAAAAAAATAGCAGACCTACAAGCTCGTAGCGCGCCACTCGGTGGCGCGCTATGAGCTTGTAGATCTGCTATTTTTCAATAGCTAAAGCATAACATAATGCTAACACCAAAAGGGGTTCCCGCCCAGAATAGGTTAAGTACTGTACTTAACCTATTGAGACCTGCAGACCAGATTCTACAAATGCCTTCTAAATCAGTTAAAATAACTACGTTTTACTAACATTACACCTAGCTACATGTTTAAGCATTTATTTAATATTTATGTCAATTTCAGCTCTGACAATATTATTTCAGACATGCTCTAGGTCTAGTATGTACAGTAAAGAGTCTGCCTGTGCTATTAACCCATTTTGACCTGAGATCAGATTCTAAAAATGTCTTCTACATCCTGACAGTTTTCTGAAAAATCTATGTTTCTATGTCAGTCGTTCTTCGATTTTTCAAAAATAGCAGATCTACAAGCTCATAGCGCGCCACTCGGTGGCGCGCTATGAGCTTGTAGATCTGCTATTTTTCAATAGCTAAAGCATAACGTAATGCTAACACCAAAAGGGGTTCCCGCCCAAAATGGGTTAACTAATTTTGGATATTATATATATATATATATCATATGGCGTGCGGGAGCATGTGCGTCACGCTGAGGTTCCAATCAAATCCAAGCGATGTTCCCGTCTCGTCGCTCGGCGGTTACAGTATAATCGCTGGCCAATTTCCATCCCGACCGCTCCGATTGTGATGGAAATGAGTGTCAGCGCTCCAATTAACTATGATACACCTGGCAATCAAAGAAGGTGATTGCGGCTCCCGGGAATGACATTTTAGAGCAATTCAAGGTCACAGCAGGCGGATAATATTGCATTTTTTAATGGGCCCCGTTGCATGTTTTTTTGGGGAAATTGGCACCGGGATTACAATGAACATCCACCACCTCCAGATGTCTGTAGCTACACGTGGTGAAACAAAGAGCTGGATAGTGGAAAGTAACTACGTACATATACTCTACCTGTACTCCAGTGTCTCGCTCAGGGACACTTTGACATGTCTGTCTGTCTGTCTGTCTGTCTGTCTGTCTGTCTGTCTGTCTGTCTGTCTGTCTGTCTGTCTGTCTGTCTGTCTGTCTGTAAACAGAGGCATACTGTCATTTCCATCCCCCCCCGTCAGAGACAGACCGAGGACACGTTTTCGTCCTCCAGGTCAAACTAAAGTGAATAGACGGTGGCTCGTAATAACGGACGCGGTCGAGCTCGGCCTCCCGTGAACCTGTGAGAGACGGAAGGCTCTATGCCGTCGTATATAAGCCAAGAAGAAAAAGAAGAATGTTGGGCCCTCTCGCCGGGCCGCTCCGACACGAAATCAGCATTCTCCTCATTGCCGAGGCGGGCGCCATTAAATGAAGACAGGGGCAGCGCCAATCCCACAGTCCTCCTCCATTCAGCGACGCTGGCAGTGCTCGCCGCCGGAGGTGCACAATCAGTCAGCACCGAGTTATTGTGTAATCACGCAGAAAGCCAGGGCCGGCAGACTTGATTTGGAAGGAGAAGAGTGGGGCTCTGTCGCCAGTCTAGCACCATTCAGAAGAAAATTAAGGGGCAACACTTTACTTGCCCATCAACGGGGAGGAGGAAACAACAATGTCGGTGAGCACTGCTTATCGCTGTATGTCCCCGCGGGCCCCCTTTCTATTGGTTTAAGCTAAAAGAAGATAAAGACATCTGGATGTAAACCATGCTGGGAGAAGTATACTCACATTTTATTCTTTTTTTGTGTACTCACTTTAGCATAAACTTTAGCATAAAAAGAGGCTTAAATGGTTCATGTTTTGCGAAACTAATCTAACTAACTTCTAACTAAAGTTTTCAAATAATTATAGTGGACTAAATATTACATTTCCCTCTGATATGTAGTGGAGTAGCCTCTCTGTAGCCTGGAACTCACCTATGCTTTTTATGGCATAGGCAGCTCCCGGCGGCGGCAGAAACTATGCGCAGCTGCTAGACATGAGACTAATTAATTAGAGCGACAGAGAGTGAGAGGAGTGTGTGTGTGCGTGTCAATTTAACAAAGGTGCAGACGATCAGAAATCAGCAGAGAGTGAGTGATGTTTGCGCTACTCTATGCCGAATTGAAGTGGACTCGGACCCAGACTTTTTTTTTCTCCCTGGAAATAAAAACGTCTGGGTTTCCGAGGCTAGCCTCTCTGTGACTATGACTATATCCTTAATTGCCCTTAATTGCCATTTTTCATATCAAGGCCCATTATTTATTTGGCATTAGAGCTACGGACAACCATTTGATGAGATTCAGAACCAAAACTTTGAATCTTCTGTTGTCGTTGGATACGATTTTGTCCACAATTCCATGCTGTATTGATGTTGGTACCATTAGGAGAGATAACAGGCTAACGTTGAACAAAATAACAATTCTTCTACATTCTATATTTGTGTAGACTTTATTTAATTTAGACTTTAGACTTTATTTAATTAAGTAATGCAGATGTTTAACAATAATGTAACTCTTTTTAAAGGGATAGTTCAGATTTTTTTAACTTAAGTTGTATGAAATACTTGCCATTAATATAGTGGTTGCAACTGTATTAATTGATTGCCCGAGTCCCATGGTGGGAGTTCTGCTCTGGTTTTGGTCAATATTAAGTAGTTCCGGTCATTTTGTGGGGGGCACTGGGGCCACGCAGTAAAAGTAAATGAATCCACAAAATGAACGTAATTTGTATTGTTGACCTATTTCTAAAATATTAGCGCGACTTTCGTTCAACTTTGACCCCTCTATCACATGGAACTATTTTTTGGGAGTAGTGATATGGACACAAAAAACATAGTTCTGTGTGATAGAGGGGTAAAAAAAGAACGGAAGTTGCACTAATATTTTAGAAATAGGTCAACAATACAAATGACGTTAGTTTTGTGGATTCATTTACTTTTACTGCGTGGCCCCCAGTGCCCCCCACAAAATGACCGGAACTACTTGATATTTCACCAAAACCAGAGCAGAACTCCCACCACAGGACTCGGGCAATCAATTAATACAGTTGCAACCACTATATTAATGGCAAGTATTTCATACAACTTAAGTTCAAAAAATCTGAACTATCCCTTTAACAAAAATGAAACCAAATGGACCCTTATGGGTCCATACAGCTTACTTTGACCTTCACATGTGCCTGTGTGAGCGGTGTGCATGCCGCCTGCATTAATGGAAGCTCTCTGCCAATATGAGCTAAGAAGACAGAAACATCACCCCATTATGGGACTCATAAATCAAGTGACTGTCTCCGCCTGCCATCGGACAAGTGGTGGAGGAAGATAGTATGACTCCACCGCCTCTCAGCGATACTTCACTTTATATCTAATATGCCCATTTTCAACCTACTGGGCCGTGAGGGTGGGTCCCTGAATAATTAGCCAACAGATTTTAATGATCACAAAATGATTTTCAAATTGAAAAATGTATACAATTTCATGGTATTTCTTTCTTTAGAACCTTGAAAAAAAAATGTTTTCATTCGGATACCGATACATAGGGCAATCCGGACAAGGTTGAGATTTATAATCGACTGGATTCATTATGATTAACCACTTAACCCTGAATTAAACTTCATTATCAGTTGGCATTGATGGCGTATATAATACTAAAAGATCTACTGTACATTAAGCTCATAGAGCTTGTAGATCAGCTGTATTTTCTCTTTTGTTAATAATCATAAAGATGATACTCCTCTGCCTCTCAGTGCTATTTTAGAACATGGCCTATCTAAAATGGACTTTTTTCATCCTTGCATTCTCCTCAAATCTCTCAGCCTCAAATTAACCACTTACCGCATGAACCATATCGTCCATGAGTCAGAGCCCCAAAATTGGGCAATGCTTATCAAACGGGTGGACAAATCTAGGTTTGGAGCTGAAATAGATGAAAATTGCAAATCTACAAGCTCACAATGCATTCTGCAAAGAGATTTGGTGTCTATAGAGGGAATAAAGGAAGGGGGCCAAGTATAGTGTCCTGGGGGGCCCCGGAGTCCCTCAGGGCTCAATACTAGTGTATTTTCCGTTTTCTGTCCTACTTTCTACTTCGTCCTGCGATCTACAGGCTCACAATGCGGACGAGAGGCCAGAGTTGAAGTGGACAGAGTCGTTTCAGAGAGAGGTGCAGTAATAGTGCATGCTGAGGATCTATTGATCTGATCAGTTTCACCTAATGGATTGTTGACCCCATGGGATACGGGTGGGGGGGTGGGGTGATGAATTAATAATTTAGCATGCTAAGTGAGGCAGAGGGGTGGGGGGGACAGGGGTTGCACTGTGTTAGCTGACGCTGGACAGATTGGTATGTAGTGTACTTGTACATAAGTGGAATAAGTCAAAGTAAATGTATACTACAATGTAGACATTTTCAGTTCAGTTTAACCCATTTTGGGCGGGAACCCCTTTTGGTGTTAGCATTATGTTGTGCTTTAGCTATTGAAAAATAGCAGATCTACAAGCTCATAGCGCGCCACCGAGTGGCGCGCTACGAGCTTGTAGGTCTGCTATTTTTTTTAAATCGAAGAACCACTGACAGAAACATAGCTTTTTCAGAAAACTGTCAGGATGTAGAAGACATTTTTAGAATCTGATCTCAGGTCAGAATGGGTTAAAGTAAAAGGCCTGCAATTCAAGTAAAAGTACAACAGTATTGGCATCAAGATAGATATACTTACAGTAGGAACATAGCAGCTCTACCAGCTCACAATGTGTCGCATCGCAACACACTGTGAGCTTGCAGATCTTCTATTTTCGAATAGACTAATTATAAAGTAGGGCTTAACTGGTATGTTTTGTACTATAATCTAAATTAAACAAAGTAACTTGCTGTCCAAAAATCAAATAGTCAAGTAAAAAGTCAAAGTCTCCTTTGAAAACAAAACGCCTGCAGTCTCCAAGGCTAATAGTAAAATCACCTCAACATGGTATACAACATGGTCACTGAGTATCCATCCATCCATCCATCCATCCATCCATCCATCCATCTTCAACCGCTTATCCGTAGTCGGGTCGCGGGGGCAACAGCTCCACCAGAGTGCTCCAGACTTCCCTCTCCAGAGCAACATTAGTGACTTCCTCCTGGGGGATCCCGAGACGTTCCAAGGCCAGTTGGTCAATGTATTTCCTCCAACTGCGCCTTGGTCTGCCCCGGGGTCTCCTCCCAGTGGGACGTGCGTCGAGGACCTCCCTAGGGAGACGCCCGAGAGGCATCCTAACCAGATGCCCGAAACACCTAAACTGGCTCCTTTCCAGGCGAAGGAACAGCGGTTCTACTCCGAGTCTCTCTCGTGTAACAGAACTTCTCACCCTATCTCTAAGGGAGATGCCAGCCACCCGTCGAAGAAAACTCATTTTCGGCACCTACAATTTCCACCACTATTGTATGTACCTCAGCACGCAGGAGTAGTGCCCCCCGTCGTCCAGCTCAGCCGGCCGAAACCAGATGGCGTCCTCCTCCTTGCTGGTCCGCGTGCCGTCGAAGCTGATGGGCTCCTCCAGGTCCCCGTGGCCCGTGCTCTTGTACCACATGAGGCTGAGGCCCGCGCTCTGCGCGTGCGTGTAGTTGGCCCGGATATATCCGTAGAATAAGGCGCACTTAATCCGAACAGGCTCGCTCAGGAGGACCTTATACTTCAAGTAGTCCACTGACCAGTCCGTACAGCCGTCCACTGCAAGACAAGAAACAGGGGGGGGGGGGGGAGAAATGAGCAACGACAAGCAATATGACATGGACAGCACAGTCAGTCATATTGGACGAACCATGGGTGCATTGTTTAAAGGCCTATTCTGCATATACTCCACCGAAAACTACTGTACAACATGAAGTCACGCCACGGTGAGAAGCCACTCACCGGTGCCGCTCACCCCACTCCCAGCACTTGAGTTCTTCACTCAGTATCATGTAAAGCGTATGGATTTCTGTGGACTATATATGTCATGTCTGTGTATTTTTTTGAGGGGGGGGGGGGGGGGGTCAATTCTATGTGACGTCTAGCCTCAGTACCCAGGCTTTTATTTTCGTTCGCGTTCGGCTCAAAAAATGAAAGCCTGGGGGAACGAGAGACATGTCCTGGTCTAGGAGAGTAGAAGTGGGAGTGAACTACAGTGCAGAGGGGGCGTCGCTTTCCTCCGCTGATTACTACCAGGGAGGGGAGGGGAGGGGCGGAGGGGGGCAGGGGTAATATTCTCCAGCAGTTGCTCCTTGCGCGCGTGCCCCTCTAGACCAGAAAGCAGGCTGGCTAGGCCAGGCTATTCTATGTCAAGCTTGTGCAGATACATTTGTAGGATGACCAGACCAAAGTCACACCACGCCAAATCTAATGTGTTGTTGTCATCGCAATAGATGGTTCATGATGAAAGTATCTGATGAAATAAACCTTTATGTATTTATGAAGCACATTTGGGAAAAAAACAAAGTTGCAAATAAGGCACTTTACAGCACGGGGAATAAATGGCGGCGGAGAAACATAAAACGGAGAGGAGAAAAAATAAATAAATGAAGTAATGGGGGTGGGCGTTTCACTGACAGTCTGAATGAGTTTGAGTTCCACCCCCCGAAAAAGATAAACCCAATTTGTGCCATCACAATGCATAACGGAGCAACATTATGCTAATTGTGGAATTGGTATTTGGCAACGAGGAGTGCGCATGCAGCCACTTTGGTCGCTGCTGGCATTTCGCTGTTTATTCAGCGCGGTGACAGCATAGGTGGTACCGTAATTAATCAATTACCTCAGTTTCCTCCTTTTCTGGTGTCAACAACACATGAACAAGGGTGCAGGATAATAGGAGAAGTCCAAATCTGTGACATGTAAATGTTCAGCGGGGCCCTGAAGCAGTCAATAAAACATTTCCTTGTGGGCTCTTTTATGAAACAACAGAGGCCTTGTAACTATAGGGGCTGGGGGGAGTCGCTCTCAAAGAAATTCAGAATTCAAAATGATTGAAGCACTCCCAATATTTATTTTGTTTTAACACTATTTTTTTCCAGGGAATTCGTCATAATAAAGGCGCTAGAGTGCCAAGCAGATGAGGCAGATTTTACTCTGAAAAGCCCCGCCTTCTTTTACCCCCCAAAACTGGGAGGCATAATCTTCCGTTCTTGTCTCACGCTGTCACAACTAAAGCCTCACTAGAAGCGTTTATATTCCAAAACGAGATGCTTGCTGAAGTCAGAAATGAAGACAGAACATTGCCGTGTCGGTCAAATCCATGGAGAGCGCCGTAGATTTAGAGTAAAGACACACTTTAGTTGGGCCGTAAACAAGGAAGTGAATGGCAGGGCGGATGCACAAAACCGCTCTAGGATCGCTGAAGAAGGAAAGGCCTTGTAATTGAATTACAGCGATCTCGTTTGATATCATAAAAATTTACCTAAAGACGTGTACACACGTCAAAGGCCCCCACGGTTTGCTTAGAAAGACGTGTATACACAGCCTTAGCAATAGCAGATGTACAAGCTGCTGAGAGCTTGTATATGTGCTTTGAATGACAGATGCTTTCCCGGTTTTAATTTTGACCTGAGATCAGATTCTAAAAATGTCTTCTACATCCTGACAGTTTTCTGAAAAAGCTGTTTCTATGTCAGTCGTTCTTCGATTTTTCAAAAATAGCAGACCTACAAGCTCGTAGCGCGCCACTTGGTGGCGCGCTATGAGCTTGTAGATCTGCTATTTTTCAATAGCTAAAGCATAACATAATGCTAACACCAAAAGGGGTTCCTGCCCAAAATGGGTTGAAAAATATATATTGACAAATATTCTATGGGGGTTCCTGGAATAAAATATTTTTTCCAGATGAAGCTCTGCCAAATCCATATATCAATGTTGGAGTCCTTTCACTGTTCTCTGATCTGAGAAGTGCTTTCTGCATTCAGTCAAACCCAAAACAGAATATTATCGTACTAATGTGATCTTCCTAATGTGTAAAGTAAACAAATATATTTGATATCGACCAGGATAAGAAGAATATTACTGACAACTACGAGAAAGGCTGGAGCATTGCCAAGCAGTAATTTATGACTACTAAAACAAAAGACTATAGAAGAAGCTTTCTTATTTTAAATAATACGTCCCGCAGAAACCGATTCATTACTGTACAATCTCCCTGCTTGATGTTCTGAAAGATTAATGCAGCTAAAGTATGTTCACATTGCATCATCTGTCCCCCGGCCTGCCTGGAAGGCTATGGTATGCAGTCACATTCTTGTATTTAGTGGTGGAAAGTAACTAAGTGCAGTTACTCAAGTACTGCAACTTGAGTATATAAAACATACTCTTACTTTACTTTAGCCGAGCCTGTACTTCTACATGTAACGTTTTTACCTTGGCTGGTAATCCAGTCTGGCAGTGTGCCGCGGGTTCGACTCCCGATCCCGACGGCCTTTACTGCATGTCTTCCCCCCCCCATCTCTCTCCCCATTTCCTGTCAGCCTACTGTCTGTCCCTCCATAAAAAATATAAAATAAAGGCGAAAGCCACAAAAAAAAAACATTATTTTGCAGCTTTAGTTGCTAGTTGCTTCATAATTTATTATGTGAAAGGGACATTCATTGAGCTGGCTGTTTGTTCTCACATTTTCATCACATTGGACATTTATTCAACCATTATGATCTGAGGTCGGTTCTACAAATGCCTTCTAAATCTGGCCACGGACCATCTGAAAACGTTTTGTGCCAGGGAGAAGATATGTGTTAAAAAAGTATTTGTCTATAGATCTATTTGATTTTGAGAACAGCTGTTCTAAATCCTAAGCTTTCTCTTACTTCAGCTTTTTGAAAAGAGCCTGGCTATAAGCTCCCAAGATCTGCTTTTGAAAAAAAGGTTCAAAACATTTCAGTCCTATACATTTTGAAGCCACTACTTTTGTACTTGCTGATCTGCTTTTATTTATTTTGAGTGGTGCAACCACTCAGCTATGTGTGTGGCTGGGTGGCTGGGTGGCTGGGTGCCTGGGTATGAGCACGGAAATAGCATGGTTGTTTTTCACCACCTGTGCACAACCTAACACACACAAACACACACGCACATATTAACTGTATATATGATGATTTCGGGTGTGCCAGTACAGTACAGTGACACTACAGTACAGTACAGTAGAAGGTACAGTAGAGGGACCCCCACACGGTAACTGTCATTTCTCAACCGTTTTGGACATGGGGAATCGGCCCGGCTCCCTGGGTGCGTTTCTGGGGGTCTGGAACTTCCGGGGACCCCCACACGGAGTTGCACCACTCACTTCACACAGGTGTGATTTTGTTTTATGTATTGTGTGGGGACTGTGGGTGTAAACTAGCATCTTTGCTATTAAAATCTGGCGTAATTACATTGCATTCATGCAATGTCCATTAACACATTTACTGCGTTATAAATAACTCCCGTTCCCTGCCGGTGTTTAGACTAACCTTTGAAGAATCACGGCGTCACAATTGTAACTACAATTCATGAACATCCACCTGAAAATAGTCCAATCGTTTGTGTTTGAATCGGGGATTCCACCACCGCAGCGATGCGAAACATATAACAAGGCACAAATTAAGCAGGAAGCAGCCGACACGCACCATAGGCAAAGCATTGGGACTCATTTCCCAGAAGCCCTTGCAAGCCAGTGATAAGCCGTAACTGATCTTCGTGATTGATTCATAATGTATCATATACCTATGTCCCCCGCCTCATACCGTGCATAACTTTCAGTCCAGAGTGACATCCATCTCCTGCTGCTACCGAGAGCAAGCATCGATATGAGGTCTTCAAGGTTGCCCGCTGGCCTCTATCTCCACTGTCGGGTGCAAACCTCGCATGCCCCTGATGTTTTTGAATTGAAGTATATTTATAAAACCACACACTCGACAGTCGACACACTTAGCCTCTTTGGTACAGCACCTGATGTCTTATCTCAACTTACAGCATCAAATAAATAGTTGTCGCTGTCGGGAGGAAACCACCAATCAACATTTTTTAGGTTGTTTGATTTCTCATCATAAATCAATGCCATTGGACACCATATTAAAGTATTTAAAAAGTGCTTCGGAAAAAACCTCTTAACTCCATTGGACCCTCAAACTGTCTGCTAAAGCAGCTAACTCCACCACCTCCTCTCCCCCTCTCATGCAAGTAATTGACAATATATCAAGTCACAATACCAACTTTGATGAGGCAGTATAGAGCACCGAAGTCTGACGTCACTTTCAGTAGAGGGCGCCAATACACAGGTTCATGTATTTTTTGTGTTGCATTGAGATCCCCATAGGGCGATTTTAGGTCGCTTCATATAAGAACTGTGTTTGAAAAATAAACCGACCATCCCGACCTTTCTGTCAGGGGAGTGGCTGTGCGTCGTTAATGATGTCAGTCGATGCTCCATATCCATATGAGTGAAAAGGCCGGGGTGATCGGTTTACAGTTCTTATATGAGGCGATCTAAAATCCCCCTATGGAGATTACAATGCAAATAAAAAGTAGACAAACCTGTGGATTGACGCCCTCTACTGACAGTGACGTCAGGACTTCGGTGCTCTATTGCTTTGAATTTAAAAATATATGTTTATTTATTTATTTTCATTTCCTGAAAAAAAAGTATTTCATTTCCTGAAAGGAATATTTTGGAGTTAGGTGGTTTCTCCCCGACAGCAGAGACATGGTACTCCTCGAGTTGAGAAAATGAATTTCACCAACTGTTTTACACCTGTATGTGAAAATTGGAGTTGATTCCGATTCTGATTTCACTACTTTTCCAAAATAGCAGACCTACAAGCTCACAACGCATCGTATCGCGATGCGTTGCATGTGAATGACCTTGTAGATCGGCTATTTCTGCTACTTTTGTGTATGGTATCTTTGCTACTTTGCTATGACAACAAAATATCCAAAGTTGAAATGTGTAGATAGATACAAGGTTTCTGCCGAACAGCAACGATATTCAGTCAAATAATATAAATGCAAAAAGACGCCCCCTCTCTTCTTATATCACACTGGTTTATCTGTGGAGAAGCAACACTGGTCACCTCCCTGACATCTAATAAAGCCCACCCACTGTCAGTCAAAGGAGACCCTGCATATAAATATAACTAATACATATACATTATTCATGGAGCGTTATAGGCAAACATTTGGGTTTGTTTTCAAAAACCTCATATCTCCATTGTCTCCATGTTTTTATTTTCTCTCTTTTATCTGTAAAGTAATGCCCTATTTCGTCATACATTTGTGGCACAAAAGTAGTGAAAATAGACAATCAGTACAAGTACAGTACAAGCTTGCATCGCTCTGTGCTGTATTAACCCATTTTGACCTGGGAACGATTCTATAAATGTCTTCTAAATCCTGACAGTTTTCTGAAAAAGCTATGTTTCTATGTCAGTCGCTCTTCGATTTTTCAAAAATAGCAGACCTACAAGCTCGTAGCGCGCCACTCGGTGGCGCGCTATGAGCTTGTAGATCTGCTATTTTTCAATAGCTAAAGCATAACATAATGCTAACACCAAAAGGGGTTCCCGCCCAAAATGGGTTAAAACAATAACAGAACAACTAAATAAACTAGTGATAAAAAAACAAACGGTTTTGGACATACACGGTTTCCATCGTTTGCATACTTTCATCACTTCATTCATGTTGGAATATTTGCTTCATATAACAGGAATTTCCATACGACCCCTTTGGCCCAATGTCTCATGTGCAGACGGAAATTCAGGAGGTTGAATGACGCCTCCAATAAAAGAAAAATAAAGCCTTGATTTGTATAACTGACATC
Source organism: Electrona antarctica (assembly GCF_951216825.1). Classification (NCBI taxonomy): domain Eukaryota; kingdom Metazoa; phylum Chordata; class Actinopteri; order Myctophiformes; family Myctophidae; genus Electrona; species Electrona antarctica. Next base: position 13,094,598 of record NC_136803.1, on the reverse strand, counting down.
TTGTGTTTTTTTTCCCCCAAATCATTTTTGATTTGATTTATAGACCCGTCACAATTATTAAATAGTCGCTTGAAGGCATTTATTTGAGAAAATCACAATTATCTTTAGGCATAATGTTTTCTTCATCTGTGTGAATTATGTGTTGACAAATAGCAAAAAGAATTAAAAAAGCTCATCTACAAGCTCACAATGCGTCACATTGTGCGCATTGTGAGCTATTTTTGAAAAGTTTTGAATGTAAATTATAACGTAATTACATGTATAGCCTGTTTTGGCCAAGGTACATTTCTTTGTATATTTCAGTCTATTATCTGCCCTGTGATTTATTTTGTGTGCATGGCCTAAAAGGAAAATGAGTGTACTGTATGTCAATTTGAATCACAATGCTCAATGTTAAAAAATATTATTAAATCAGTAAAAACATTAAAACAGTCAACTACAAGTCCATGACTGTGATGTGGGACAGTTTGTGTTTTGGTCTTGTTTTAAAATGGGTTTTCGCCTCCACCACTGAAACAGTTCATAGGCGAAGAAGGGAAAGTGGTGGAAGAGCAACAAGGACAACTTCCAGAGCGGACTGTGATCCCTACAGTACCACTCAGATGTAGTGTGCTTGGTAATAGATTAATAAGTAGTAAGTAAATCCAGCTAAGTCCAGCAAATTCTGCCACATCACTCCAATCCTGGCCTCCTTGCATTGGCTTCCGGTGAACTTTAGGGTTCAGTTCAAAGTACTTGTGCTCACCTTCAGAGCGATGCATGGTCAGGCCCCAGGCTACTTGATTGACCTGGTGCCTCGTTATGTGCCCAGAAGGGCCCTTAGGTCTGCAAAACAGGGTCTGTTAGACCCACCCTTCACCAAACTAAGAACGAAAGGTGACAAATCATTTCAGGCCGTAGCAGCCAAACTATGGAATGCTCTCCCACTAGCGCTGAGATTTTCCTCCTCTGTGGGCATTTTTAAAAATAGCCTCAAAACATTTCTTTTTAAACAAGCATTTGTGGATGGTTCAACCTGAACTTAATATACCTTTGTTTTATGATGTATTTATGATGATCATATTGTTTCTTGTTTGAGCTGAATTGTACAACACATGTTTTATCTGCATTGTTTGCTTGTTTACTTTGTTCTGTATTTTTTATGTAAAGCACTTTGTGAGTCCTCTCTGTGAAAGGTGCTATATAAATAAAATGTACTTACTTACTTACTAAGTAGTATGATCAAGTAGAGCATTCATTTTCGAAAACAAAAAAAGAAAACACCAAAGTTAAACTATGGAGATAAGAGGTTTCTGCCCAACAGAAACAGTGTGTAGTGAAGCTCGAACACGACGTGATCCCCCGCTTTCAGCTCAACACGCATATTTAATGTATTGTTTAATTATGACGGCATTAAGCCAACCCCCAAGGGAAAATTATAGTTAATAGAACGCCACAATAATTTTAACCACTTTCATATTTTATACTTTTGGCTGTTCAAAAAGATTGCAGATATACAAGCTCATAGTACGCCATTTCGCGCAGCGCTATGAGCTTGTAGATCAGCTATTTTTGTGAATGTACTTAGTTACTTTCCACCACTGGTTGTGAGCTTGTAGATCGGCCATTTTCAGCGACAGCTTTCCTCACAATAACAGAAAACAGAACAGACACTAGTATGGACCCCTGAGGGACTCCACTCAACCATATGGGGTTACCGTTTAACCCATGTTGGGCGGGAACCCCTTTTGGTGTTAGCATCATGTCATGCTTTTGCTATTGAAAAATAGCAGATCTACAAGCTCATAGCGCGCCACCGAGTGGCGCGCTACGAGCTTGTAGGTCTGCTATTTTTGAAAAATCGAAGAACGACTGACATAGAAACTTATAGCTTATAGCTTTTTCAGAAAACTGTCATGATGTAGAAGACATGGGTTAAGCGGTTAAATCATAAAGCTAGTTTATCAATGACAAGTGTATCTTTTTGATAACACATCACAAGTTCTGTACATAAGACACATACAGTATGTTCTTTTCAAGGTAAAAAATAAAAGCAGATCAAGTACAAAAGTAGTGGCTTCAAAATGTATAGGACTGAAATGTTTTGAACCTTTTTTTCAAAAGCTACAAGATCTTGGGAGCTTTATAGGCTCTTTTCAAAAAGCCATCCTGGTTATTCAATTTTCTTCCAGTTTCCTCACATTTCCATTTCCCCTTGCATCACCCCAGCCCACCACCACCTACCCCCCCCCCCCCCCCCCCCCCCAACCCCCCCCCCACCGCTGCATCACACTCCCTTCACAAACAGCTGGCGAGCACAGCTGCCGCGGAAGCAACAGGCTTGGCTAATTGAGCATCCATAAATGTTTTATTTACTAACCCATTGAGACCTGGAACGCATCCATGTCACGTTAGCGTTTAACCACATTAACCATTAACCCATTTTGGGGCGGGAACCCCTTTTGGTGTTTTAAACATTATGTTATAATTTAGCTATTGAAAAATAGCAGATCTACAAGCTCATAGCGCGCCACCGAGTGGCGCGCTATGAACTTGTAGGTCTGCTATTTTTGAAAAATCGTTAAAATGTGCCTCAAATCTTTCCGAAAATTGTCATGATTTAGAAAACTTTTTTTATTTTTTATTTCGACGTCAGGCCTGAATGGGTTAAAGAAGCATCTCGCCTGCAATCAGTGTGTGTGTGTGTGTGTGTGTGTGTGTGTGTGTGTGTGTGTGTGTGTGTGTGTGTGTGTGTGTGTGTGTGTGTGTGTGTGGCGGGGGACAGTGGGCATTGTGTGATGTACAGTAGCCCCCCATGCTGATTTATGTAATTCCGTCGTTGTATATCCTCGACTCCTGTGACTTCTTGTCGAGGGTTCATGGCAATCCAAGTGCTTTTTTTGAAGGCTGCGGATGATGAGAATTATAGCGTTTCGTCGAGCAAGTAGATGTCGTTTTTTTTTCTCCAGGAGTGTCAGCCCGCCGTCTGTAAGCGGGTCCATCTACAGTTGAAGGCCATCGATATTGTCCTTTTCTTTTTGCTGAGTTTTGCGTGATCTGCGCAAAAGGACAGTTAACCCATTTTGGGCGGGAACCCCTTTTGGTGTTTTAAACATTATGTTATAATTTAGCTATTGAAAAATAGCAGACCTACAAGCTCATAGCGCGCCACCGAGTGGCGCGCTACGAGCTTGTAGGTCTGCTATTTTTGAAAAATCGTGAAAATATTTATTTCAGAAAACTGGAGGATTTAGAAGGATTTTTTAAAATGTTGAGGTCAGGCCTAAATGGGTCAAATAATAAGGGACAATATCGGTGGCACCCAACTGTATCTGTCCGTAATCTCCGTATGTGTCTGTCATTCAATCTCACAAATCTTGCTGCACTTATCAGGGGCAAATGTCATGTGCACACTCTGCCAGTAGACCACCAAACACACTATGACATGAATATTTACAAGCTTTCAACGCGTCACTTTGCGACATCGTGAGTGTGTAGATAGGCTATACTTTCGGGGTGAGGAGATTTGGTCACGCTGTGATTGGCCAGTGCACTTGTGCAAGGACATGCTGTGATTGGCCAGTAGCAAATAGGAACAGGGCTGAGTCGGTGCAAAGTGCACTTTGCAACGTTCGACACGGCAACTCAAGCGCTTTAGCGAGCGCGGTGGTGTGTCTCGTGTCTCAAGTTTGCTTGAGACGGCGCCACTCTGCCGTGGTCTAAAACTGTACTTTATCCCCTACTACTAGAAGGAGGTGGGCGTGGCCATTTACTAGAACACCAAGGCGATTCTGTACTCATGTATAATATATACCCCTGAGAGGGTTTCTCAGTTGAAAGACAGAAATATATAATCAGCATAAAAAGGACCAACTTGAGTCTTCGCTGAAGAGGAAGAGGATGGGTATTGTTATAATTATAAGATTGTGATTTGTTTATGTTTGGATGATGCGATCTAAGATTCGCCTTTGGTAATTACAATAGAAAAAAAACAAAAAACTGAGCGGCCTCTAGCGGCAGTGACGTCAAACTTTGGTGCTCTATGTATGGCATTGTGCACTTGTAGTTTGGCTGTTTTTGCTACTTTTTTATAAACTATTACCAGAAACACACGGCAAGCACATAGCTTTCCCTGAATGACCTTAACAGGATTGCAATTCTGAGAGTGTTCAAGTGGAACCAAATGGACCCATAAGGGTCTCAGAGTTAAGGGGGTCCTTGCAAATACAACATTTGAGAACCACTAGCACTAGTTGAACTCCTAATAATATTAGTAGTTCAACTAGTGCTAGTGGCATATTATGCCACAGTTTCGTATTAAATAAGTATATTCTGAACAAACCCTGGAGACGTGGCATTCACTAGTTGGGTCTTATGATCAAAATAAGAACATTATAATGGTGTGTAAAAAAAGAAAGAAAGAAAAAAAGCCACAGACAAGACCAAGTCTTTGCCATGGACACATTTTGTCTGTACGGACACATTGATGACCCCTGGCTTACACCGATGAGAGTGAATCAACAAATCTATTTACTGCTCAGGCAGATTCAATTTCAATCCGAGTCATATCATCATCATAACTGTTATGGAGCACATACTGTATTGCAGCTGTAAGGATTCACTGAACTCCTGTGACATGAGAGGACGCTCTCTCCAATGAGATCGCATTACCGCAGTTACCATGGCGACCAAAAGTGTCTTGTTAATCAAATAACTAGCTAATTAGCTCGTCGAAGCATAGACGCTCGAAGGCTTTGACGCGGAATCCAAACGTGAAACACAAATTATCCTCACCTGCAACACATATCCCTGTGCACGCCTCCCACTGGAACTTGTTTGTGTGGTGTGTTTTCTTTCCTTTGTTGATGCCGTACACACAGGCTACAAATCAAACTCGTTTAATTTAAAGGACCAAGCACTCTCTCCCGAAGTACAGTTAGTATCCAAATATCCAAATACAGATTAAAGGTATATTCAGTGATTTCACTTAATTCAAATATCACTTATTTTTTCTTATTTTTTGGATAATCCTCCCTACTATAAAGTGTGCTGACCATATAAGGAGTTCCTCCCTGTCCCCAGTGAGCCCCTGGGGTCAAAAAACCCTAGTTTCGCTTTGGGTGGCAAAGCCTTCATCCAATCAGGATGAGAGGGGCCTTCCTCCAATCATGATCGAGTGGGGCGGGCCTTGGTGCACGTGCTGTTGGTCTGTTGTACTTCCCCCACTGTAGAGCGTGTGCATGTGCACATCTTGTTACCGGGTGGACCAGTTTTTTTTTTCAAATCACTGAATGCTCCTTTAAATGAAAACAGCATAGTAGCATTCTACTCATAGGCCCCGTGAAGAAGGACAAATGAAGCGTGGGTTTGTAATGATTTAGCAACAAGGACACGCTGCCTCCGCCGAGCAGTAAACAATAACCACTTTATACTGCTGTACATCAGCTATCCAAGGCTCTGATGCCTCTGCTCACATCAGCGCCATCAATAAAAGGCTATAGTTCACAAATTATAGTTCACCGGAACCCCTAGGGGGGGTCCTCAGCGTTACTACAGGGGGGCGCCGAGTATTTGTGTGATAGTATTTTTGTTTTGTTTTGTTACATTAACCACTTGAACCATAGCATCCTTATTCTAAGGAGAACTTAAGCAAAAAAAAGCCCATCTATAAGCTCACTTGTGGATCAGCTATTTTGGGCAAAGAGAGGGGAAAAATAGAGCAGAAGAGCTAAAGGTCAAGTTTAAGAAGTATTGAGGGTTTAAGTGGTTAAATGTTTGCAAATACACTTTGTTGTTTGAATCCAACATACACTGATGATAGTGATGTCACACAATCTACGAAAAGGTTTTAATTTCATACAAGATGTACTGGGGTTCCCTGCTTTGTCCCTGCTCTCTCTCAGATAGGTCGTCCTTGGTCTGAAAAACGTTGAAGTTCAGGGTTCTCAACTCTCAAGGGTTCAAATTACTTCAATGTGTAGCCTATAATGCATGTACCTTTTAAAACTGCAATTAAAACAGTATTCCCATTGAGCGAAACATTTAAACTCCTAGAGTATTTCAGTGTGAGACAGTGCTCAGAAAAGGTTTGACAACATTACCCGGGGGTGCATGCACCCAAACTACACGCACACTTGGTACCTCAACTTGTGACTATAAATCTTTACGAAACCTGAGGCAAAAATTCAACTGAACACCCAGAGTTTAACCGATTTTGACCTGAGATCAGATTCTAAAAATGTCTTCTACATCCTGACAGTTTTCTGAAAAAGCTGTTTCTATGTCAGTCGTTCTTCGATTTAAAAAAAATAACAGACCTACAAGCTTGTAGCGCGCCACTCGGTGGCGCGCTATGAGCTTGTAGATCTGCTATTTTTCAATAGCTAAAGCACAACATAATGCTAACACCAAAACAGCCCAAAATGGTTTAAAAAACAGCTTTGTCAGGCCCTGCATATGGCAATGCCCATGTGCAATTTGAGATTGATTGGCCCAACCCACTAAGGAGAGCAAATACCTGAGAACTGCCACGTAATCGTATAAGGCCCCCCGCCCCGCCCGCTGATCGTTTGTCGTTGTAGCGTGTTGAGAGCTAGATTGATCGATCGGATATTTTATTGACAGCAGTACATGAAAAAAAGCCAAATGGACAATCACAAAAAAAGCCATATAGGCTTCCATTGTGGTCCATACGCGTTCGAACAACGCAGTGCACTTTACTGTGGGTTCTTTTGCCGAACACAATTGATGAGACCGTTTTTTTTAATTAACCCATTCTGGGCGGGAACCCCTTTTGGTGTTAGCATCATGTTATGCTTTAGCTATTGAAAAATAGCAGATCTACAAGCTCATAGCGCGCCACCGAGTGGCGCGCTACGAGCTTGTAGGTCTGCTATTTTTGAAAAATCGAAGAACCACTGACATAGAAACATAGCTTTTTCAGAAAACTGTCAGGATGTAGAAGACATTTTTAGAATCTGATCTCAGGTCAGAATGGGTTAAAGCTCCTACACTGTATTGACTATACACAGGTCTACTGTACAGTACATGAACAAGAACACAGGGATATATCACAGTGTGCCAAGTCTATATAGCCCCCATATAGCAGCCTGGCTGGGTCCGCTGCATCTCATGCATTTAAATCAACGTCCTTTATATAGCGCTTCTCAAAGTGGGCTCCAGCCAGGGACCCTGCAGGGGCTCTTGAGGGGGTTCCAGGGGGTCCCCAGCGGAATGTCTTATATATATATATATATATATATATATATATATATATATATATATATTTTTTTTTGGTAATGTTTTTTTTTGTGGCTTTCGTTTTTATTTTATATTTTTGAGTGGTGTAAACCACTCCTACGACTGGCTTTGTTAGTTTACGTGTCTGTCTGTCTGTCTGTCTGTCTGTCTGTTCGTACATCGTCCTGGTTCATTACGTCAGACATTACGTCAGACCACAGCTGATCAGGCTATATAAGACCTTACACCACTCAGTTCACACGGGTGTGATTCTTTTATGGAGGGACAGACAGTAGGCTGACAGGAAATGGGGAGAGAGATGGGGGGGATGACATGCAGTAAAGGCCGTCGGGATCGGGAGTCGAACCCGCGGCACACTGCCAGACTGGATTACCAGCCACGGTGCCTGGACCACTGAGCCACGGCCCAGGCCGTCTTATTATATTTTAACCTCGGTATCAATATTGTATACAGTACGATGGCTATTCAAAATATAGCAGTACGGTTCTTTGTGACTCACAATTGTCACATCGATGGACAGTATATGCATTATGCACACATGATGAGATTTGTTGACTCTGCGTCAAATCTCTGAATTCTCTCATTCTTTGGTGAGGGATGATCTGTCACTTCAGCAAAAGCATTAACAGTACAAGCTCACGGCGTGTATCACTTCGTGTGGCACTTCAAGCGAGCCTGTAAATTTGCTATTGCTACTTTTCAAAAGTCTTTATAGTGTTTCAATTTTTTAAATAATGTTGCTGCTTGCATTTCGTTACACAAATCTTCTCTTCTACATTGGTCCCTGCCACACATCATTTTCAGATGGGGGTCCGCAGCCAAATACATGATAAATACGTTTGAGAA
>NC_136803.1:13074013-13084013 GCF_951216825.1 Electrona antarctica | reverse complement strand
TGTGTGTGTGTCTGTGTGTGTGTGTGTGTGTGTGTGTGTGTGCGTGTGCGCATGCGCCATGTCGAGGAGGGATGGCGGTTGGGTTGGCAGGAAAATCAACGTGACACAATGCCCTAATTGAACCCGATTATCATTTCCCCCTCCTCTCCTCGCCAGACCTTTGCTTTGCCCGGAACACGACCGGTGAGGGAATTAGCCAATCAGCCCATGAGCCACAACAACAATGATGACAAGCCCAGTAGCTCTTCGATAAGTACAAACCATTGAGCCGCTATAAGTGACATTAGTGACCGCGGCTAACCGCCAGGCAGTGGTGGAAAAAGTACTCAAATGTTTGAATTAAGTAAAAAGTATCAAACTACTTCAATATAGAAATACTCCGTTACAAGTAAAAGTCCGGCATTCAAAATGTACTTGAGTAAAAGTACAAAAGTATTGGCATCAAAATGTACTTAAAAGTACAAAAAGTAAAAGTAGGCCTATAAGCTATACTCATTATGCTGAATGCCCCATTTCAAGTGTTCAAAATGTATACAAATCGTTTGAAAATAGCAGATATACAAGCTCACAACGTGTCACAATGCGACACGTTGTGAGCTTGTAGATCGGCTATTTTCACATGGCCGAAATGTATATAGTGCTGAAGTGGTTAATGTATGTTTTGTAATAATAATCCAAATCTCAAATAAATGAAGTGGAGTAAAAGTGCAATAATTGGAACCCGAGATGTAGTGGAGTAGAAGTAAAAGTATTGGAAATTGGAAATACTCAAGTAAAGTACAAATACCTCAAAACTGTACAATAAGTTGCAGTAGCCTACGTAAATGGTAAATGGTAAATGGTGCATTTATATAGCGCCTTTATCCAAGGCGCTTTACATAGATTGTGCATTACATTCACCCATTCACACACACATTCATACACCGATTGCGGCGGAAGCCATGCAAGGTACCAACCAGCACATCGGGAGCAATTTGGGGTTCAGTGTCTTGCCCAAGGACACTTCGACATGTAGCCAGGAGGAGCCGGGATTCGAACCGCCGACCCATGGATCATTGGACGACCTGCTCTACCTCTTGAGCCACAGTCGCCCCATCTACTTAAATCTACAGTAGCCTAAGTAAATGTACTTAGGTTCTTTCCACTACTGCTAACCGCGACTCATAAATATGGTGGAGGGGGAGAGTAAACAAAACGAGGTGATTCCTTCAGTCTGCTTTCCAAATGTGTGTTGGCAACACCGCTCCGTCAGACAGACAGGGAGACGGGCGCCCGCTGTTGTTGTTTGGTCCAAACGACGGGCAGAGCAAATGTTTGCGTGTCACTCTGCATAGAAAAGCGAGATTTAATAGAGCCATATCCACTGACACCGCATCTAAATGGGGACTTCGAGACCATAGACAGATTTTAACGCATTTTGGGCGGGAACCCCTTTTGGTGTTTCATTCTGTTATGCTTTAGCTATTGAAAAATAGCAGATCTACAAGCTCATAGCGCGCCACCGAGTGGCGCGCTACGAGCTTGTAGGTCTGCTATTTTTGAATAATCGTGAAAATGCGGCACAAATCTTTGACTTATTTTTTTTTATTTCGACGTCAGGCCTAAATGGTTTAAGCACTCCATTAAACAGAGACGGGGCCATTTGTCAAGACTGACTTTCTCTTCCCGTTTGCTCTGTTTGTGTCATTTACTGGGTAAAGAGCCCCCCTCAAAACACCCCCCCCCTCCTCCCCCCCCGCACGCCTTATTCATAAACGCTTATGCGGTAGGTAGGATTACATACAGTACAAATGCAATTTCACCACTTTATGATGCATAGATTTTAGGGGCCAAAAATATGTGAGTTACAACCTCTCTTTTTTGCGTCGTATCACTTATTATGAAACCTTTTTTCTGTGGACTTCCTAATGTGTTTTTTCATTAAACGAAACACTTTAACCCATTCTGACCTGAGATCAGATTCTAAAAATGTCTTCTACATCCTGTCAGTTTTCTGAAAAAGCTATGTTTCTATGTCAGTCGTTCTTCGATTTAAAAAAAATAGCAGGACCTACAAGCTCGTAGCGCGCCACTCGGTGGCGCGCTACGAGCTTGTAGATCTGCTATTTTTCAATAGCTAAAGCACAACATAATGCTAACACCAAAAGGGGTTCCCGCCCAGAATGGGTTAAATGATATTACGGTGGATTCAAGAGAAAGGGATATTCCAATAGATGAGGTCCCACTCAGACCATTCTCCAATACAGTAATAATGTACTCCCACTGAATCTCATTAAAGAAATAATAACAATCTTCACGGGCCTGGAAATAGAAATAAGCCTCCCCTCGGCTCTGCTGTGCTATTTCTGTTTTGCAACATCTGCTACGGCTCTTGTTGGTTTTGTCGAATGAATACTGTACCATTGATCGATTTCGTCAACTCTTTTATGTCTTCTGGATATTCTATATCTCTTGTACAATGTTTCCTTTTGATTTACATATAGGTAGAGGCCTCGTATAAGCCCCTTGGGCTTTTTTGCCTCAGCCTAGCACTTTACCCTTCTTATATTTATATGTTCACCGTGTTGTTTTTTATACTGTGCTGAATAAATAAATACAAATACAAATACAAATACAACTCGTCTGGCTTGTGCCTGCATGTCAGGAGTGTTCATTTACCTCAGAGAGCGTACGAATGGAACCAAAAGGACTGCGGGGTCCATTTGGTTCCATTTGTACGCTCTCTCTTTAGGTCGTCCTCAGACGAGCCCTCCATCGTTGCTGCCAGTCATCCCGGTTCGCTCCATACATCTGGCCAGCTCGTTGGTGCTTTGCGCTCCTGCATTGTTCTTGAGTACATCCACATATGTTAACCCATTTTGACTTGAGATCAGATTCTAAAAATGTCTTCTACATCCTGACAGTTTTCTGGTCTTCTACATCCTGACAGTTTTCTGAAAAAGCTATGTTTCTATGTCAGTGGTTCTGCTATTTTTCAATAGCTAAAGCGTAACATAATGCTAACACCAAAAGGGGTTCCCGCCCGAAATGGGTTAATGTGGGACGTCCTCGTGACCGGTGCCCGTGTGTCGGTTCCCACAGCACTAGTGTGCTGGCTGGCAGCTCTTGGTGTCTTTGGCAGTGTCCTGTCCTGCTATAGTCTCATTCTCCTGGCTGCTACTTTCTGGCTCACCCTCTCCCACTGCACTATTACTAGGGCTCGACTCATCATATACAGTATAGGAGCATGTAGAAACCACATTGGAACACAGTTCTCTATGTGGGATAAGCAACAACATCTTAGAAACACAACCAGCCGTGCTCGCCGAGAACCGACATAAAGTCACACCAATGTTGTAATTTTTTTTTACTACCCCCTATATTTTATGGTCACCTAAAGAGAGGTGTGGGTTCCTTTTTTGGGGGGAGAGACGGAGGTGATAAATTGGGGTTTACAGGCCTACAGAGGGCTGGTACGCGGTACACTGAATGGTTTCATCTGCAGGGAGTGATGCCAGACATTATACCGCACTGTCTTTATCCTCTCGTGCACGCGCGCACGCTAGCGCACGCACGCACTCACGCACGGCACGCACACGACGCACGCACGCACGCACGCACGCACGCACGCACGCACACAGAATCCACAAGGTGTGACATCAACCTCTGGCTGCTTTCAGAGGTCTTGTCATAACTGGCCGCGCGCCAAAGTCCCTAAAGGAACTTATCAACTTCACAGCACTCCAGAGAGAGAGAGAGAGAGAGAGGAGAGAGAGAGAGAGAGAGAGAGAGAGAGAGAGAGAGAGAGAGAGAGAGAGACAGAGAGAGAGAGAGAGAGAGAGAGAGAGAGAGAGAGAGAGAGAGAGAGAGAGAGAGACCAGAGAGAGAGAGAGAGAGAGAGAGAGCAGTCGTTTTCAAACTTTTTTGTGTCAAGGACCCTGGCCCAAACTGGCAGCGCGGCACGAAGTTAAAGTGCACTGAGCTTGTTATTTTCTTTGTTTCTTTTCTCTCTCTCTCTTTCTTTTTTCCGGGGGACCCCCCGGAACCCACCCAAAGGAAGGACCCCTGGGAGGGTCACCGACCGACATCAATGGTTAGAGATTGCATTAGAGAGAGAGAGAGAGAGAGAGAGAGAGAGAGAGAGAGGGAGGACTGGAAAGCCTGACCTGTCGTTTTCCGCCGTGTAGAAAGTGCTGCGGCAGCAGAGGTGGCTCTCAATTAAGAGGAAAATAGCTGTGATGTGGAGGAGAGGAGAGGAGAGGAGAGGGGCTAACCCTCTCTACCGCCAGAGCACGACCGTATGGGCGGGTGGGGGCTGGGAGGGGATTACCTGCATGATTGAAGTATGCTATACCGCCAGGCGTGTAGAGATAGAAGCAAAAAAAAAGGAAAGCAATGAATCATCAGTCAATAAACCAATCAGCCGTGGCCTTCTCTTGTGTGTGCGCGTGGGTGCGCGCATGCACTTGTATTACTGTAGGCTACTTGAGGGTGAGGGTATACAATATGCGAGATATACGTTGTGAGCATACTTTTCCTGGTCCTCACAAGATAAATGGTTTAATGCATGGTGAAACAAAAAGATGAGAAAACTTCAGGATTTTAGAAGGAGTTTTTAGAATTGGCCTCATGGTTGTCACACACTACTGAAAATAAACGATCTAAATCAGCTCAGAACGCATAGCAGCGTAACACGTGCAATATAATACGTTGAATGAGCGCTACCGGTCCCAGTTGGTTACATGTGTGCATTGTGATGGGGTACATGGGGACTGTGACTCAGTTGGTTACATGTGTGCATTGTGATGGGTACATGGGGACTGTGACTCAGTTGGTTACATGTGTGCATTGTGATGGGGTACATGGGGACTGTGACTCAGTTGGTTACATGTGTGCATTGTGATGGGGTACATGGGGACTGTGACTCAGTTGGTTACATGTGTGCATTGTGATGGGGTACATGGGGACTGTGACTCAGTTGGTTACATGTGTGCATTGTGATGGGGTACATGGGGACTGTGACTCAGTTGGTTACATGTGTGCATTGTGATGGGGTACATGGGGACTGTGACTCAGTTGGTTACATGTGTGCATTGTGATGGGGTACATGGGGACTGTGACTCAGTTGGTTACATGTGTGCATTGTGATGGGGTACATGGGGACTGTGACTCAGTTGGTTACATGTGTGCATTGTGATGGGGTACATTGGGACTGTGTTACATGTGTGCATTGTGATGGGGTACATTGGGACTGTGTTACATGTGTGCATTGTGATGGGGTACATTGGGACTGTGACTCAAAGTTCCAGCTAGTTACATGTGTGCATTGTGATGGGGTACATTGGGACTGTGTTACATGTGTGCATTGTGATGGGGTACATTGGGACTGTGTTACATGTGTGCATTGTGATGGGGTACATTGGGACTGTGACTCAAAGTTCCAGCTAGTTACATGTGTGCATTGTGATGGGGTACATTGGGACTGTGACTCAAAGTTCCAGCTAGTTACATGTGTGCATTGTGATGGGGTACATGGGGACTGTACTCAAGTTCCACCTGTGACACAATACAGTGGTATGAGAGAATACAAGAACGGACCGTTCGCCACCAGATTATTCCTAAACGTCAAATTGTGCCTAAATCTAACCTTCTTCCTAAACATAACCTCAGGAAAACTATGTCTAACCCTACTCTTATTTCTAAACGTATAACCTCTGTAAAAGTATGCCTAAACCTAACCTTATTCCTAACGTAACCTCAGTAAAACTATGCCTAACCCTAACATTATTCCTATAACCTTAACCTCAATAAAACAAATACAGGAATACAGGAACCGCTGGGAGGCACGCGGTCCGAAACTGCAGCGATGTTGGAGCAGGCTGTTAAGTTTGACTCGCCTAAGGATGTCTCATTTCAGGATAACTGTGTCCTACAGAATAAGGCTTTATTCTGTTGGAGGTAGTTATAAAAACCACTTTATTTAAAGATCTCTGAAGCCAGAGAAAAGCCTTTCAGGCATTTAAAAGTTCCCATTAAATGCTCCCACACTCGTATACACAATGACACTGTCGGTTTCATCCTCGTAGCGGTTTTTGTATTGACTTGTGCCTTCGTTTGAAATGTACCCATTCTACATACTGTGAATACAAAATGTCAATCGATCACATCATCAAGTAAACAAATAAAGGTATATATATTTTTAAGATTCTCCAATGATGAGCTAAGAGTGGACATCGTCACAAAGAGTGGACATCGTCTCTGTCGGGTGGAAAACTATTACTTTTCAGGATTTAGCTCCGCTACCTTTGATGCTTTTGTATGACGCTATATCGAGTTAGCGTGACTCCGGCCAGATTGCGGCAGTATTGAGTTCACAAGTTCCCTCCTCCTACCTCAACCTGGTCTCTCTCAAGCAGAAACGATGAACCCAAACCAGCAGGGAAAAAAATCTGATATCTCCATAATAATTTGGAGTTGTAGTCTTGTGGTAGTGTAGTTGTGTTGCACAGCTTCAATACGTCATCAGTCTCGCCTTAAAGGCTATGTGCTGTTGGGGCTTAATCTTAAAAAGTCTTACAAAATGTATATAAAGAATCAGTCTCGCCTTGATCCCGCCTCTAGCTGCCGCTGATCGGTCCGAAATACGCTGGTTCGGGGTACATCCTGTCTGGCCGAGAGAGTCCAGATGGAGGCAGGAGGAGGAACTCACTACTGCCACCATCTGGCGGAGTCAGGTTAATAAAATGAAAGAAAAATACAAAAAAATAGTTAAAATATGGGCATACCGTAAGAGGTTTCTGCCCAACAGCGACTAAAGCCTATACACTACAGTATATTCATATGATGCTGGCTTGTTGGCCTCCGCTTCGGTTCACCACTTCCGCAACATTTACCGCCTCCACCAACACCACCCCCCCCCCTCCTCCCCCCCCCTCCTCTTCGTCTTCCTCGCTGAGTGATAAAACGTCTATATATCTGCCCGACGCCACCATGCCTGTCTCTTCTCCCCCTGCCTTCTCATGACACTCCGTCTTCATTTGTCGTCTCTCTCTCTCTCTCTCTCCCTCTCCCTCTCCCTCTCCCTCTCCCTCTCCCTCTCCCTCTCTCTCTCTCTCTCTCTCTCTCTCTCTCTCTCTCTCTCTCTCTCTCTCTCTCTCTCTCGCTCTCTCTCTCTCGCTCTCTCTCTCTCTCTCTCTCTCTCTCTCTCTCTCTCTCTCTCTCTCTCTCTCTCTCTCTCTCTCTCTCTCCCTCACCCTCTCTCTCTCTCTCTCTCTTCCCCTTGACGGGGGAGCGCAGCCTGTCATTTATATGCAAATATACTCGTTTCACGATAAGAGTAAGAAAAAAGAGCGAGCGAGAAGAGGGAGAGAGGGAGATTGTTATGTTTTTCTCCTTCTTCAATGCCTATCGTAGAATAATAAACACGGCCGGCAATATGGCCGGGCTTCCGTCTCCATATCAGAGCCCCCCACCCTCCCACCCCCACCCGCTCTTCTGTTGATTGTTAGCTGCTGCCCTGTTTGGAGAGGTTAAACGCTGCTGCAGGGGTGGCTGGAGGTGCTGCAGTGGTGGAAAGTAACTAAGTACATTTACTTAAGTACTGTAGTTAAGTACCCAGTGTCAATTATCTAATGTAATCCTGGGCGCTACACTTCCTCTGCCAACTTGGGGTGCTGCAGCGGACTGACCTCATGCCTCCTCCTATGCATGAGGAGTCCAAGCTGCTTCTTTTCACCTGACAGGGGGGAGTTTCCCCGGCCGTACGTAGCGTGTGGAAGGAACCAGTTCCTTTCCCCTCCATCAGGCACCCCAGCTGGCCCGGGGGAGGTATTTCCCATTTCCAATACCTTTACTTCTACTCCACTACATCTCAGAGGCAAATAATATACTACCACTACTAGTGGGGTGTTACTATAGTTACTTTGATTATTATTATTATTACAAAACATACCATTATGCTTTTGGCCCATTTGGAAATAGAATAAATTGTAAATGGTAAATGGTGCATTTATATAGCGCCTTTATCCAAGGCGCTTTACATAGATTGTGCATTACATTCACCCATTCACACACACATTCATACACCGATTGCGGCGGAAGCCATGCAAGGTACCAACCAGCACATCGGGAGCAATTTGGGGTTCAGTGTCTTGCCCAAGGACACTTCGACATGTAGACAGGAGGAGCCGGGATTCGAACCGCCGACCCATGGATCATTGGACGACCTGCTCTACCTCCTGAGCCACAGTCGCAGAATAAAATGCCTTTTCAGGTCGGGATAATTCCAATCAGGATATTGCCCTCACAGGATAAACGAAGAAATGAGCAGTCCCAATTGGAACTGAAAGGCTTACACATTTTAAACTAATGAATGGGGATGAAATTGACAACTTTAAGCCATATATATTGGGGAGGGAGATTGTGAGAAAAGCCAATCAACAAGCTCACAAGCTTATATATATATTCTTTTTTTCTTTCCTTATTGCCCAAAATGCGGTGCAAAAGCTTGTGGATCTGCTACTTTTGACGAGCTACAGTATACGAGGCGACCGGTGGCGGCGATGCATGTGTTAGTACTTACGTAAACACCTGTGCGCATCACGCACAGGTACGCATGCACGCAAACGTGCAAACGTTTCACACACAAATCACAAGAATTTACGGGGTGGAGAGGTTGGCAACTATAAAGTCCCTCGAAAAAGCCCCCCCTTAAGGTGTTCATATAAAGTCCATATAAAAATATGGACAGCAATCACGATTTATGAACAGAGCAATATGCTCGAAATCTGGGCCTCGCAAATGTCACCACTGTCACCGAGCAAATGACATTCATCAATTTCTCAGCCCTCCGCTCTGCGTCACTCGTGCCCGTCGGGGGTCTGTGTGTGTGCATGCGTCGACACTGATCAGAAGCAACTCCTTGCATGTTATTAGACCGCTGGTTCTCAAAGGCACCTTTTCCACAGGGGTTGAACTTGAAGCGCTTCCGTTCTTTCTGCCCATATTGAACCAGTTCAGAGGGTTTCTTTCTGCCCATATTCAACCAGTTCAGAGTGTTTCTGTCAGGAGGTGGTTTCCAAGTAGGACCCAAATGCGAGGAAGTCAGAATCAAGTTTAATTTAACAGAGGTTTGCAGGAGAGCAACACCATCAAACAAACAGACTTGGAACGCAGGTTTACAAGACAATAATCCAACAGAGAACACAACCAAACACAGGGCTTAAATAGGCACAAGATTAACAGGACACAGGTGAACTCAAATCAAATCAACACAAGGATTGGCTGAGGGGGAAACAAGACACAGGTGAAACAAAGAACCAAAAATCAGGGAAGGTGAGACAAGGCAGGAACCAACTACAAAGGTAAACAGGAAACACAAAGCATCACTTCAAAATAAGATTCAAGAACACCATAGCATAACTTCAGAATAAGTTCCAAGAACAACAAAAACAACACACGGAAGGCAGATCCTGACAGTTTCCACTGACAATGAATTGGTTTAGATCAGAACCCTAAAAGTTGGTTCGGAACTGGACCCCCAAAAAATGGCCGCCGGTTCCATGAAAGCGCACGGTTCCAAGACTCTAGAACGGACAACGGAACCAGTTCTAGAACCAAATGATTGCGCTACAATCCTTAATATATATTTTTGGGGTCTTTTTTGTAGCCTTTATTGATAGATTACAGTAAGGTAGACAGGAAACAGGGAGAGAGATGTCGGGATCGGGAATCAAACCCGCGGCACACTGTCATGCTGGATTACCAGCCAAGGTGCCTGGACCGGCCCAGACTGGCCCAGACCGGCCCTGGACCGGCCCAGGCCATGCTACGCTGCTTTACGGCTCTTCAAAGCACTATGCAAATCAAGCCTGCAACATAGAGGTGATTAGCCGTCCATATGTTGCCCACCTGGGCATTCTGTCGGGTGGCAATAAGGTGCCAAAATGCGGACATTGTTTTCTGCTGATCCAGAGAGCACTCCTTCCTGTCAGGAACCAAGCTTGGAGCTTAAAGAAGCAGA
>NC_136803.1:13029013-13069013 GCF_951216825.1 Electrona antarctica | reverse complement strand
GGCCATACATATTTATGCGTTGGGTTGAGCGGGCTAGCGGTGTATAGGTTCATATGCATCAAAGGGATGTTTAACAAGATGTATAATTCATTCAGTCAAGTTTTATCGTGGTGGACCCTGACAAGCTGTGCATTTCTGCACTACAAACAGCGCTACACATGTACCCCGGGGGATTGGTCACTTCTGTCCATTAGTCCTCTGGGGGGGCATCTTAGTCGATGCATTGGCACAGTATTTATTTTATTTTATTATGGCCCGAGCACTGCATATAGTGCAAAGCCCTATTGAAATCGCAATGATTATTATTCCCCCAAATGAATCGCGTTTTTGAGGCGCTAAACATACTCGAAAAGTAGCAAAACTTTGCACACACATCACAAATGGCGAAAGATTACGTATTTTAATTGTCTCAAAAAGGGGCGTGGCCTAATGGCTCAATAGCGCCCGCTACAAAAGTTTGTGCTTGAAGCCCCACAATATGGTTTAACTGCAAAAACTTACAAAAAAGTCTCTTGACGCATGACTAACAGGACGTCAGCCATTTATGCCATTTTCACGTGTCGCACTTTAACAAACTCCTCCTGGCAGGATGGTCAGTTCCAAATCAAATTCGCTCAGCATACACAAGACCTTAACGATGAAAAGCTATCAAAATTGTGAGTTAGTGTAACCGTAGCTTCAAACTTCAACGCCAAACAGGAAGTAAAAATAGAAGATCTATCTACAAGATCAAGGTTTTTTTATGTAAGTATTGAACTTATTGTCATTGGACTTGGTTCAGAGTCCTTGACCTTCATTGGTGTAACTTAGCCCCCCATTTGCCCATAACGTGCACAGGCGTGCAAGGGTCCGGTCATCGCTGCTTGCAGCTTTTCTTTTCCTTTCTTTTATTATTTTGTGAACACGCAGCTAATGGATCATCAGTGGTCCAGGGTGCGATCGTAGTGCAGATGAATGTGCTGTGACTACGTAGATGTTCAGAAAAAAGCCTGGCAGTGGGTGGAAATTTACATTAGGAATTGAATCCGGCAGTGAATGAGTAAATATTGGAAGGGATAACACTACTTTAACTTACTGTAAGTAAAAAATAAAACCAAAAATAAAGTATTTCTTCCACCACTGGGTCGTCTACTTGCTAAAGATGTCAGAGGATTCCCGCTGAGAACTGTCAGCTCAAGGAGATCTTCGGTGTTGCTCTTTTCATGTCACTCCAGGCCCACTCGACTGCCTGCTGAGGCCCACATGGCACGCTCACTACAGTGGCTCCCATGCAGGGACAAACCAGAGACATTTTTTATTGTGGAGAAACGGCGCTCAAAACGAACCCGCTATAACTACAAAATCCATTGCACACACAGTACATTAGCCACAATTCCACTTAGTAGATACGTAGCTAAGTAGAAAGGGACCGAAATGCATATTTTAAGAAAGGAATGAGATGGATTTATTTAATTAGCGTTTTGATATATCTACACATAGTGTGAAAAATGAACTCCCCTGCCATGAATTTGAGCACATTCATCTTTGCTTGATTGATCATGTGAGGATATCAGTCATACATATTTTTTTTATGTAGAGCAGCCAATTATCTTTATAGCCCTTTTATCCCTATTTGATTTGTTATGCCAATTAACCCTCCACACCCATGCTATTGTCCCATTGAACAGCGCTTCCTACCCCATTGGTTCTCAAAGTGGGGTCATTGGGGGCGGGGATTCCAGCAAAAGTATGTAATCTTGTGGATCGGCTATTTTTACAATTTATGCCTCTTTTTATATTATTTGACAAGGCCGATATTTTATTTCTTTTTTGTTTTGTTTTTAGCTTCTTTTTTTTACCTCATTGACTATTAATTATCCTTCACAACGATCCTAACCTGACTCCGCCAGATGGGGCAGCAGAGAGTACACTGGGTTCCCCCCTCCTGCTCCCATCTGGGAACTCTCAGGCATACACAAGGCACTCTCAAGGCATACACAGTGCTGCCTTGATCCCGCCTCTAGCTGCCGCTGATTGGCCAGGCCGTTTGGTGGCCGGAGCATCAAGTCTGCCTGAGAGTTCCCAGATGGGAGCAGGAGGGGGGGAACCCAGTGTACTCTCTGCTGCCCCATCTGGCGGAGTCAGGTTACAACGATCCACCCCCCTGGAAAATTTGAAAGACGCAGAAGAGTCTTGTAGAGTATGGGAGAGTATATATGGTGCAGCTGCGGAAATCCATCCCATAGTTATGGAAGGTTGAATGTGGTTTGTTTCCGCGCAGAAAGTAGAGAAAAGTGGATTATAATTGTTTTAAAAAAATTGCCTGAAAAAGTTTTAGTTCTTATTGAGCGGGCTATATGGCCTTTACACCCGCCCAGGCCCTTCAAGACATTCTGGGACTATCGAATAGAAACTTTGAAAGAAAACAGCTTGACCTTTTGAGGAAGGTGGTCCCGGCTGACAAACGGTCACATTATAACCCCAATTTATACCGGGGCGCACAAATCTATGTTAACCTTTTACACTTTGTAGGTACGGCACTTGAACTTACTTTCTTTAGCCACAAGAGCCAGACATCATGCATTATGAATGGACAGTATGCAGTATGTGGCTGACCCGCTCTCTCACAGTACAGCTATCACTCACAGCAGTGCAACAGAGAGATTGATCTGCACGTTTAAAACTTGGAAGATGCTCTGCGATGTTTACGCAGCGCATTGTGAGCATCTCCCTTAGAGATGGGGTGAGAAGTTCAGTCACACGAGAGAGACTCGGAGTAGAACCGCTGCTCCTTCGCCTGGAAAGGAGCCAGCTGAGGTGGTTCGGGCATCTGGTTAGGATGCCTCTCGGGCGCCTCCCTAGGGAGGTCCCTCGACGCACGTCCGACTGGGAGGAGACCCCGGGGCAGACCAAAGCGCAGTTGGAGGAAACACATCGACTCACTGGCCTTGAAACGTCTCGGAATCCCCCAGGAGGAAGTCACTAATGTTGCTCTGGAGAGGGAAGTCTGGAGCACTCTGGTGGAGCTGTTGCCCCCCGCGACCCGACTACGGATAAGCGGTTGAAGATGGATGGATGGATGGATTGTGAGCTTGTTGTAGATCTGCGTCTATTTCTCTGCTGGGTCTTGAGCAAAAACAGTTGGGGAACCACTGGCCTAATAGAATAATAATCCAGACATGATCAGACATGGTTTCTTGAAGGACTAAGTGGGCCGTCACCGTGAGAATTCACCAGTTTCCAGTATTGTACTTAACCCATTCAGGATGGGAACCCCATTTGGGGTTCTTGTTGCTATCTACAGTAATTATAGGAATCAGCCTCACTTCTGAATGGGGTAACATTTTTAGGTACTTTTACTTTACTGGAGTAGTTCCAATTTCCAATACTACTACTCCCCTACATCTTGGATCCAAATATTGTACTTTTACTCCACTACATTTATTTGACAACTTTAGTTACTACTTTGTAGATTTATATTATTATTATACAAACATACATTAACCACTAAAATAGCCGATCTACAAGCTCACAACGCGCGCAACACGACACATTGTGAGCTTGTCCCCTCAAAATCAGCTATTTTCAAAAGGTTTTATACATTTGAAAACTTGAAATAGGACATTATGCATAATGAGTACTTTTCTACTTTTATGACTTTATCCCATTTTGGGCGGGAACCCCTTTTGGTGTTTTAAACATTATGTTATAATTTAGCTACTGAAAAATAGCAGATCTACAAGCTTGTAGGTCTGCTATTTTTGAAAAAATCGTGAAAATGTGGCGCAAATCTTTGAATATATATTCTTTCAAAGTGAATGTTTTTAACTTGGGTCTAAATGGGTTAAATACATTTTGATACCAATACTTTTACTCAAGTACATTTTGAATTCTGGACCTTTTCTTGTATTTCATAGCATTGATACTTTTACTGAAGTGAAAATTGTGAGTATGTTTTTCCACCACTGGCAGTTTGGCGGCAACAGCCCACACAGGAGTTACTTGTTAGAAACGCTGTTGCAGTAGCTAACTGGTTCCCAAAACTCTCAGCTCAAGACCCAAAAGAGAAATTAGACATTTACCCGGGAAACCAAATTAGTGAAAAAACAGTGGATCCACAAGCTCACAACGCGTTGCTTTTCTCGTATTGTTGGGCGAAGGGTTTTTGCTGGAAAATATCCACAATGTACAGCACAGCTCTGTTCGGTAGCTACCTTATTATCCTTGTCCTCATTTAGTATTCCATGTCCTATGAATTATGTATGCCTTTGATCCTCCAGCATTTGCGTAATTCAAGGGGTATCCACAGAGAACGTGATGAAGACAACAACTCACTTCCTCATTACGGGCAAGGTTATGTAAAGAAGGAAAGGACTTAGTCCACTTCCTCTGTCCGGCATGCATGCCTGTTCCACGGATGGAATTCATTGCAGTAAATTGAGAGCCGGGTGGACAAGCACATGAATAAACGCTGTTTCTGAACCACTGTGACCTCCTTTGTCAAATAATTGGTTCAGGATTAGGAAAGTAGATTGTTTTTACACATTTTTCCATTATGCACACTACAGTACATCATTTTATTGAGGTATGTACAGTTGGGTGCCACCGATATTGTCCCTTATCATTTGACCCATTTAGGCCTGACCTCAACATTTTTAAAAATCCTTCTAAATCCTCCAGTTTTCTGAAATAAATATTTCACGATTTTTCAAAATAGCAGACCTACAAAGCTCGTAGCGCGCCATGAGCTTGTAGATCTGCTATTTTTCAATAGCTAAATTATAACATAATGTTTAAAACACCAAAAGGGGTTCCCGCCCAAAATGGGTTAACTGTCCTTTTCCTGTATCTAAAGCACTGTTTCCCTAACAGTGAGCCGGGACTCATGTTGAATTGCGAACCGCATTTTTTGTCTTTCCTACATGAAATAAATAAAACAAATAAACTGCCATCTCTAATCAGTTTGGTGTGCTGCAGCATCTGCCTCAGCTCCACGTTGCGGGCCGTTCAGAGTATGGATTTTATGCCGTTCAGACTATGGGTTTTATGGGTAAGTCTCCCATTGGTTTAGAGGCAGCCAATCGTGAAAAAGCGTCCACTACGGTCACTACTAGAGGCACGCGCACACGCACACACGGCAAAAAAACTTTCCTCACACAGCATATGTCTCCCAAATAACACATTATGGTACTGTACCCTACACACAAGCACGCATGAACACACACACACACACACACACACACACACACACACACACACACACACACACACACACACACACACACACACACACACACACACACACACACACACACACACACACACACACACACACACACACACACACACACACACACACACACAACACACACACACACACACACACACGTCTCTCATTCCTTTAGCCAGTGGAGCTAGTATTAACAAGCATTACATTTTCAAAATCTTATCCTGCCCCAATTAGAAGTGAGAGTGAGAACTCCATTACTCCGGCGTCTCACTGTCAAGGCCTGCGACTGCAAGCCAAAATAAAAGCACCGTTAAAATATAGAGAGGGGTGCAGAGGTGCATAATGGCTGCATGGCTGGGGAGAAATATGTATCCAAGTGTGGTGTCAGCAAATTAGAGCCTTAATGCAAATGGAATGTACAGTAAATCCAAACCTGCATTCTCTCCCAGAGAGAGAGAGAGAGAGAGAGAGAGAGAGAGAGAGAGGAGAGAGAGAGAGAGGAGAGAGAGAGAGAGAGAGAGAGAATTGAATTAAGAGAGAGGATGTATACTGTATAAATGTAAAGAAAAGAAAGAAGGAAAAAAAAGAAAATGAAATGGAGATTCTGGCAACATGAGGCTTCCATTTGCATATGGGTAATTATTTATTTCAGGTTTACTACTTGAGATGGGTGGGGGGAGGGGTGGGTGTTGCCATATATTTTCTCTTGTATAGAGGGTATGCGTGTGACATCATCATCAAACCATGGAAGTTATGCAGGAACGCCTACTGAGTGGCAAAAAACTACTTTCTGGCCTTGACAGCCCATACATCCACACAGAAAAGTCTTATCTGATTGCATTAAACAACATTAAACAATGTTAAACTCACTTTGCCTGTTGCTTTGCCACTCGATTTGCCACTCGATGTGCCATCACTTTAAGCATGCGCATACTCTCTATTATTATGTTTGAAACATTTTACACTCAGGGGCGCAAATTGACGGGGGACGGAGGGGTCTTGTCCCCTGTCCCCTGTCCCCTGTCCCTGATGGCATGTCTTATACTTGGTTGTGTGTCTGTGTCGCGGCGCACCCCCACACACAATATTTTCAGTGAGCGACAACCGAGTGCAACTAAGCATACCAGTCTTTAGGGTTAGTTTTAGAAATGCTAAAAGAAAAAAAAGTGCATTTATAAAATTGCTGTCCTATAAAACATGCTCGATGTCCTTTCGGTGTGTGTGTGTGTGTGTGTGTGTGTGTGTGTGGGTGTGTGTGTTGTGTGTGTGTGTGTGTGTGTGTGTGTGTGTGTGTGTGTGTGTGTGTGTGCCCGCGGTGCGGGGCCCCTTTAATTAGTGACCTTATTGAGACCTCTCCATTTTTCTTCTCCTCTCCTGGAGAACGGGGACAAACACCATTAGTGCCACTCACAGAGTCTAGCCTAGCTGACAAGAGGGGAAACAAAACTCCCCAAAAACATCCTCCTCCACCATGGATCCACCCCCCCCCCCCCCCCCACACACACACACACACACACACACACACACACAAAACAAGGCTCCATGGGCCTGACGAAAACAGAGGGTTCGGGCAAAGCAGCCGCATGCTGCAGGAAAACACAAACGGTTTTAACCCATTTTGACCTGAGATCGGATTCTAAAAATGTCTTCTACATCCTGACAGTTTTCTGAAAAAGCTATGTTTCTATGTCAGTCGTTCTTTGATTTTTCAAAAATAGCAGACCCTACAAGCTCATAGCGCGCCACCGAGTGGCGCGCTATGAGCTTGTAGATCTGCTATTTTTCAATAGCTAAACATAATGCTAACACCAACATAATGCTAACACCCAAAAGGGGTTCCCGCCAAAATGGGTTAAACACCCAAATGCAGTTTGGGAGGAAAGGAAAGGAGTGCATTGTTCTTTTCAACTTGCTCACAATGGGACTCTCTCGTTCCGTTTAACAGTCTGTTTTGTGCCAGGCAGGGATCCACAGAAGAGAAGATTTGTGTTAAAAAAAGCTAATTATTCAAAAAATGATTGTTAGACTTTAATAATACCAATTGGTAGTGTGTCTTATATCATTTTAATCGTTGATTAGTCACCTTTACAACGAGGTACAGCTTGCAAGTACCAGGCGTTCGTGGAATGAGCAACACTTCTAAAAATGTGGGTTGCACCCCCCAAAACTTGGCCAAAATGGCAAATGGTTGGTATTCAACCCTTGCTTTGGACATACGGATCTGACGTGCACGCTCGTTTATTACTCCTTGAGATGAGACAAAATCCAGTGTTTGGGAGGTTGTAATTCCATGATCTAACATCGTGCGGACCAAAACAACTCCATCGCGTATCCCCCGCAGTGCAGCTGCACTTCCTGGTTGTCCAGGATCTCTTCTTCTACTTTGGTATTTTGTGCATTTGACTGGCACTGGCCTCACGATCCTGCCTAGTGTAACGGGAGGGAATGTGTTAATTTTACACTCAGTGTTATAGAACTCAGTAGCGGGTGGAAGATCCATACACAGCCACAACAGCTTGGCAACTCCTCCTCATGCAGGTCACAAATATAGCCACATTTTGCTGTGGGATGGCATCCCTTAACCCGACTCCGCCAGATGGCATCGCTTTCCTCAACCAGGATTTGTTGCAAGTCATCCAACGTGGTTCTGTTGGCCACTCTAACATGTACAGCACGTCCAAGCTGATTCCACAAGTGTTCAGTTGGGTTGAGGTTTGGACTCATGGCAGGCCATTCCATCCTCTCCACTCCCAAATTCTGGAGGTACTCTGTGATGATCCTGGCTCTGTGGGGGCGAGCGTTGTCATCCTGGAAGATGGTGTTAGATCCTAGATTCTGAAGATCTGGGGTCACCACTGGCTCAACCCTATATCTCACTTCATTGAGATTTCCTTCAATAATGACAAGTTATGTCTTGCCTGTGAGAGAGATACCATACCGCCCCCGGCATGCCAAGTGTTGTGGCTGCGTTTGGATCCTCCACAAGCTACCGAGTTCCCTAACAGTGTGTAAAATCAGTGAAAAAGGCCAATATGTGTTGTTTTGTTTGAAGGGGAGAGACATGCAGCAAAGGTCGTCATGAACGGGACTCAAACACGTGATGCGCTGTCAGGCCAGAGCCTATATGTGGCATGCAGGCGCGGACCACTAAGCCAAAGGGCGCCCACTGCATGTAATCCTATAGAGCGTTGCAGTCCCGCCTGCAGAAGACGCCAGGCCCAGGAAATTAATCCCAATGCATATTTTCCCATAGACATTTCAAAAAGTATTTATTTAAAGACAGTTACGCCGCGGACAAAGCCAACTCGAGTCGTGACAAATCATGACAATAAACACAATATTTTGGACCAAACAAATAATTACAAAGAAGAAAAACAAAAAAAGTGTTGTAACCTGCCGTTTTTCTTCTTCTTTCTAATTATTTTTTTGGCCCAAAAATGGTGTTTGTTGTCATGATTTGCCACGACAAGAGTTGGCTTTGTACGACGCTTAAAAGGTCTTTAAATAAAATAAATACATTTTGAAAAGTCTATGAGGAAAATGAACGGAGAATCATTTCCTGGGCCCTGGTAGGGGGCGGGACTGCGACGCTCTATATGGGCTGGGGCGGCTCCTGTCCGCAGGGAGTGCTGGGCGGGAGGAGTATAGGACGAAGGCTCTATGTCCTCCCGGTGGGGGAACCTCACTGGTAGGGTGAGTCAGTATACAACAGTATAGTGTGACAACACCGCAATTCGCGCGGGGAGGAATCAATTGGCATAACGACTAAATTGGGGAGAAAAATGGGTAAAAAAGCAAAATTTAAAAAAGAACTAGATTATCCTAGCATGGTTGTCCTAATGAAGCCTCCTCGCCACGATGCACACGCCATCCTGCCAAGTCCTAACATCTTCCACTTGATTGCCCACGGCGATGGGCCAATTTATTTGTTTATTTTCATTAACAGAAACATTAAGTCCCTTCTTTTTTTTGCGGGTTACGGTAAAAAAAAAAGATAGAAACCCAGTAATGAACATGCCAGTTAAAATGAAGATGAAAGCAGCGAGTTAATTATCTCCTCCAACCAACATTCCCAGAGACAGATTAATTCCCCCCCTGGCCTTGCATTTTCACAAGCCCCCCCTCCTCTGAAAAAACAAGAAAAAAAAGAAGAAAAACAGAATAAATAAAATAGAATCAGGGGGAAATCATTACTGCCGGCTTGACTTGTCAATGCGTTGATCAAGGAGGTTGTTTATGAGGCATGGTGTTGTGATAAGAAATTAAATTTGAAATGTAACTGCAGGATCAACAACAGTTGTGGAAGAAACCTCATTCGAGAGAGAGAGAGAGAGAGAGAGAGAGAGAGAGAGAGAGAGAGAGAGAGAGAGAGAGAGAGAGAGACAGAGAGAGAGAGAACATACTGTGCTGGAGCTTAATTCAGTCAAAGAATGTCATCTTTCTCAGTGACTTCCTTGACCCGTGGAAACCGATCATCTTGAGCTGAAAATGTACCCTGAATCTGCTGCTACTGTATGCACGACTTGCTGGGGAAGGGCCTTTCTCGGCCCCACCTCTCTCCCTGTGTTTTAGGATCCAAGAGGGCCGCAGCACCAGTAGGGGGTGGGGCAGAGGTGAGCGGGCATTCAAGACACTTGCGTTGTGTCTGACACCTGACTTGTGTCTGAACACAGCTTTGATGGATGTGTTCTGCCCCCCCCCCCCCTCCCCCCATCAAACAAAATGTTTGGTCAAACCATATGGGTTTTCCATTGGAAATGCATTGGAGTGGCCATTAAACACAGACACAAGACAAACGCAAGACAGGTGTCTTGAATTTGTGAACGCAGCCCAGTAAGGCCACCCCCTCCTGGTGCTGCAGCCATCTTGGATCCTAAAACACAGGGAGAGAGTTGGGGCCGAGAAAGGCCCTCTTATTTGGAAACTAAAAGACGTATCCCTTATCGAACTGATAAGGGACACAATTTGTTCCTAATTTTAGTTTTGATCAATCAATGACACACATCAGACTTAAGGCCAGACAAAAGAACACCCTACTATAACACCTGGGGAAGGAACAGAGCTATAACACAGAACTATACAAGGCCAAGACACACAACATACTGAAATACAGAGCTATACGTAAACTAACAACTAAACAATCTGTCAACACCAAAACCAAAAGTGAGAAGTAACAACGCTAAACTAACTGGGGCAGATCCTTGAGGATTGTTAAAAGTATACTTGTGGTCCCGAGCTAATTTTTTTTTATTCTGGTTCAATGAATAGCCAGCAATGCATTTGCTGGCTATTGAAGGTGCAAGATAATCAGCAATTACATTGTATTGATTAAAGACCGGCTCATGATTCGATATCGAGTGACTCAGAAGTTTCCACACTCCCCCAAGTGTTCTAGTAGTAGTTTCTGCTGAGATGTTAACCAGAATAAAAATCCATTAAAAATTGAATCATGTAAATGCACTCGTCTGCAACCATCGTCCTTATACCTGTTGAGAAATGGTGCCATTTCAAATCAGGATCCAGTATTCCCCCAAGTTGTGTTTTTTTCTTCTTCCCGTAAATGGTGACGGGCGTAGATAAAAAATGGTGCAGCTGACATTGATTTAGAAGAGGCTACGGGCAGTTTGTAATTTGCATATTTACTGCCTTCATTAGCCCATTTTGGGCGGGAACCCATTTTAGTGTTAGCATTATGTTATGCTATTGAAAAATAGCAGATCTACAAGCTCATAGCGCGCCACCGAGTCGCGCGCTACGAGCTTGTAGGTCTGCTATTTTTGAAAAATCAAAGAACGACTGACATAGAAACATAGCTTTTTCAGAAAACTGTCAGGATGTAGAAGACATTTTTAGTATCTGAACTCAGGTCAGAATGAGTTAGGAGACCATCAAAGTGTAGAATGAATTGTTGGGCGTTCGCTCAGCAAGCCACTGTACGTCCGCTCACTGCGGGTAGAACTTTTTGGTTTGTTAATAGAAAGAAAATTGTGTCACCGGCGGATGTCAGACAAGACAAAACTACTCTCCTGCTGACACAAACGTGCACGCACACGCACACACACACACACACACACACACACACACACACACACACACACACACACACACACACACACACACAGAGCAAGCAGTTTTGATAAGCAGTATTGTAGTATCAACAGCAGTAAAACTATACCGGAGCATCTGTTGTCATTTTAGATTTTGGCGTAAGCTATTCAAAAAAGCACTGTGAGCTTGTACATCTGCTATTTAAAAAAATATATATATATTGAAAGTGTGAGAACCACTTGTTTAGGAGGCATTTGTAGTGTCGGGCCTCACGTCTTAATGGGTTAAACCAGGGGTTCTCAACGTTTTTGGCCGGGGACCCCCGGAAATGCTTTGGCAATGTCTTGGGACCCCCGCCCCGCCCCCCTCCCGACCCCCAATATAAATTGACTGCTACAATAACCTTAACCCATTTTGGGCGGGAACCCCTTTTGGTGTTTTAAGCATTGTTATAATTTAGCTATTGAAAAATAGCAGATCTACAAGCTCGTAGCGCGCCACCGAGTGGCGCGCTACGAGCTTGTAGGTCTGCTATTTTTGAAAAATCGTGAAAATAAAAATTAAAAAAAATCATTTTTTTTTCTTTTTCTTTTTTAAATAATTTGGGGACCCCCTAAAATATTTTGGCGACCCCCCGAGGGGTCGCGACCCACGGGTTGAGAACCCCTGGGTTAAACGATTCAGAGCTGGTGTCGCTGTACCACGATGATGAAGGGGCTGCAGCTAAAACTGCCAAACCCCACATAGAGTCACAATCGGCAATCACCGTCACAAATGACCCTTCCTACAGGTAAACACATCCACTGACGTTATAGGTCACCAGAAACCACTGTTAGTTTTCTTATAAATTGCTTCCTTCAAATTGCCTCTGTGTGTTTATGGCCGGCACAGACAGACCTGTGGAGTTTTTTAATCGACACTGGAGGCAGGAACCCCCCCGCTGTGTCCGCTGCCTTCCCAAAACTGTTTATAGCGGTAGTTAGCGGCTAACGTTGCAGCTTCTGTCGCTGCCGACGACTATCTGATATGGAGTGCTGTGAGTTATTTTTTATTTTCTTTTGTCAGGCTGTTGTTTTCTTTGCTTAACCCATTCAGGCCTGACGTCGAAATAAAAAAAAGTTTTCTAAATCATGACAATTTTCGGAAAGACTTGAGGCACATTTTAACAATTTTTCAAAAATAGCAGAGCTACAAGTTCATAGCGCGCCACTCGGTGGCGCGCTATGAGCTTGTAGATCTGCTATTTTTCAATAGCTAAATTACAACATAATGTTTAAAACACCAAAAGGGTGTTTTAACCCAGAATGGGTTAAAAAGGAAAATGATAAGTTGTGATGTTTCATGGTGTTCAGAATTCCAACAACACAGTCAGCGGGGTCAAACAAAGCGGTGCGACTTCCATGTGTTTGTTCTGTAACGGTGGTATAATAAAGCTTTACTTCCAATTAAGCCTTAATTCCTATTCACACATCATCGCTGCTTGCTTGGACAATGACCACATGACCACGTGACACCGAAACGAACGGCCCTTATACTGCATATACCCACAATGCTCTGTGGCATCGTGTGCGTACCTTATCTTAACCCGCCTGCCCTGATGAGCGAGCGTGACCCGGCTAATGCAATGCACCACCCTAAAATAGACTGTTAATGACACGGCTCGTTTAATGAGGATGGTACACACGCACGCACACGCACGCACGCACGCACGCACGCACGCACAAGCCTTCCTCTGTGATTATACCCTACCCTCTGCCCTAGAGAGAGAGAGAGAGAGAGAGAGAGAGAGAGAGAGAGAGAGAGAGAGAGAGAGAGAGAAAGAGAAAGAGAAAGAGAAAGAGAAAGAGAAAGAGAAAGAGAAAGAGAAAGAGAAAGAGAAAGAGAAAGAGAAAGAGAAAGGGACTAGGAGACAGCAGTGGTGGACAAAGACCTCACGTTTTTTACTCGAGTAAAATTACTATAGTGTACTGTAGTAATACTCTGTTAGAAGGGAAAGTCCTTCATTCAAAATATACGAGCAGTGGTTCCCTATGGAGACACAAAAGAGTCTCCTTTGTGTCTCCATAGGGAGCCACTGCTGGCAATCCAAGTCTCGATTGGGGTGAGTAATCGATATAAAAAAAGTCCTTTTGGGGGTGAACTATACCTTTAATTAAAAGTACAAAAGTATTCAAACGTCTAAAATGTCTTAAAAATCTTTAGAAAATAGCAATTTTCAGTCAGGCATTAGAAATCAAGATATGCCCTCAGTTGAGAATGTGTATCAGTAACTTTAGACTATACTAAAGTTACTTTTCGCGCCACCTTTGCCATTTATGTTGCCTATTTTCTCTTCGTAATGAGACAAATAAAAGGTCGCTCAGACCATGCTCAAGGCAAGCTCAGTTGGTATACAAGTTTGTGAGCTTGTAGATCGGCTATAAAATAGCTGTATTGGGTGAAGTGGTAAATGTATGTTTTGTTATAATACACAAAGGTGCATCACCAAAATTGATAAGTAGGCCTAATTCTAGTGGAGCAAAATGTTACTGCCTCTGAGAAGTGGAGTGAATTGGAAATACTGTAAACAGTAAAAGTAAAAGCATCTCACAAATGCACTTAAGTACTGTAGTTAGTAGTTGATTAAATGTACTTAAGTACTTTCTACCACTGAGAGACAGACTGTGGAAGAGAGAGAGGGGAGCAGACAGCAGAGAACCCTGTCACCTGTAATTGTAATGAGAACACACACGCACGCACGCACGCACGCACGCACGCACGCACGCACGCACGCACGCACGCACGCACGCACGCACGCACGCACAGCGTCCTCCCACGCAAGAGTGGTGTGTGTGTTTGTGTGTGTACACTACAGTGAAGTCCCCATGTCCAATTAACTCTGACAGTGTAAGGAAATGGTGTTGGTATAATAATACTCTAGTCTATACAGTATGTTTATTACGACGGTTCACTGATGATTCACTTGGACCTGGTGAGGTGGTAAATGGTAAATGGTGCATTTATATAGCGCCTTTATCCAAGGCGCTTTACATACATTGTGCATTACATTCACCCATTCACACACACATTCATACACCGATTGCAGTGGAAGCCATGCAAGGTACCAACCAGCACATCGGGAGCAATTTGGGGTTCAGTGTCTTGCCCAAGGACACTTCGACATGTAGACAGGAGGAGCCGGGATTCGAACCGCTGACCCATGGATCATTGGACGACCTGCTCTACCTCTTGAGCCACAGACGCCCGAGGTGGAGTTGGAAGGATTAAAAGCACGAGTGGATGGATGGACGGAAGGCTGGACGGACGGGATGATTGATGAGTCGAACTCTGGGGAATCTGGTGACCTTGGCCACTTGGGTTGCATTCCTGCATATCTGGATTTATATGCACACAGCTATGACACAGCCCCTCCCCCCCCCCCCCCCCCCACCCCCCCTCTCTCTATCTCTGTGCCAGACTTTCAAGCTGTCATTCGTTCTCTCGCTCTCCGCTCTCTGTCTCGCTGATATAATTACATCAGCCCATTTCTTCCACCCCCCCCCCCCACCCTCAACACCCGTTACCTTACCTTCCCTTCCTTTATTTAAGATAAAAAGAATGATGGACTTTGATCACGGCACCTCCATCTGCCCTACTTTACAACTATTTGCAACAAAGTTGTCTTTTTCCCACCCTTCCCTTTTCTTTCATTTTTTTAATGGCATGTCTGCCCACAAAATTACTTCCACTTATGGTCAATTATCTAGGTTGGACGACTGAAGATAATGTATTTTTAGGAAAAGTGGATTCGATGTGTCCTGCTGCGGCTTTAAAGCTTGGCAGGGAGAAAGTAAAAAAGAATCTATATACTAGTGCATGGAACCCTATTTACCTTCCACAAACATAATAGGCTACGTGTGAGTGAGTGACTTCCATGCCCCACGGGCACAACATAGGGTGCCACAACTTTGGCACAAACAGGAGGATGAATTCATTCTACTATTAAGCCACCAAAATGTGGAGTGTGTCTACCACCAGCAGCCATCAACAAGTGTGACTCCATACCCTCCTTCAAAATGTAAGAGCACCTACATGTCTGCAGTTTGCAGCTGGACCTATAGGCTACAGCAGGGTTCCCCAATAGGCAGCAGTTTTTTTTTTTTTGTTTTTTTTTGGGGGGGGGGGGGGGGGGGGGGGGTCCCAGACATAAATGGTATTAAATGGGGGTCAGTAGCCTATGCATGTCAAACTGGGCATCCTTTTCAAATGGGGTCTTGCCCTGACCTCGACCTCGTGCGTGCGGACTCGGCCCCCAGCCTGGTACCCTAGTCAAAATATGGCCCTTGAGGAAAGTTAATTGGGGAACCCTGGGCTACAGTCATCCTGCTTTCCCCCCTAGTGTATTTCTTTTCTTTTCTTTTCTTTTCTTTTCTTTTCTTTTCTTTTCTTTTCTTTTCTTTTCTTTTCTTTTCTTTTCTTTTCTTTTCTTTTCTTTTCTTTTCTTTTCTTTTCTCTAATATACGTTTACTGCTACTAGCACAAACATTGAAGACAAAAGTGTGTAAACACAAACATTGAAGACAAAAGTGTGTAAACACAAACATTGAAGACACTTTTGTCTTCAATGTTTGTGATTTTTTTGTGTTCAATGTTTGTGATGACGCAAATTGTGCGCCCCTCAAATTGAGCGCCCCTCACTTCACACAGGTGTGATTTTTGTTATCCTTTTAGCATTATGGCATACTGTAACTGTACATCTGTACTTTTTGCAAACTGTTCAAGTATTCAATAAATTAATCAATGAACGAATCAATGAATGAATGAATTAATCAATCAGTCAATCAATCAATACACTAAACAAAAATGGTGCTAAATAGCACTCAAGTGATTATTTGGCTCATATGGGGAGCCTCAGATGGTCATGTTGAGTACTTTTCCCACCACAGGATACGTGTTGCCATGCTGTTGTGATCTTGTTACAGTTTACCGTTTAGACAATTAGCAGACACTCTCACCCAGAAAGATGCACAAATTGCAAGATCACAGTAAATGGCATAGAACCCTCGTCACGTACATTAGAGCGCAAAGAAAACAACTTATCGCTTCAAAGACACCGGGAGACCGCAGGTAAACATCAAACGCAGCATCTGTCTGAACAACATGCCGATAGCTGAGAAAACAACATATTTAGCGTTGTGTGGTTTTGAGCCAGCAAAAAATAAAAAAGGTAATACAAATTGCTAAATGCATGTTCTGTCGATATATACCTTGTTTTACGTGCGTCGAGTGTTTAATTGTGTGCAGACGGTGAAAACAAACTTCCCCCGAAGAGAATAAAGAATTATTGTGAACAGTCAGTCCACATGCATGACAGTCAACATGAAAGAAAAGCATGAAAAACATGCTACTTAAACATTACCTTATACTGTACTTTGGCTATTAAAAAATAGCAGATCTACAAGCTCACAGCGAGCTTGTAGATCTGCTATTTTTGAAAAATCTTGGAAGACATTTTTACCTCAAATATTTGATTCTGGGGGTCCCTGGCTGGAACGACAATTTTTAGAGATGGGTGATACAGGTTATTCTTTTTCAACAGGGAGAACACTCACAGCCACAGGAAGAAGACAAGACAATTTGCCTCGTACTTTAAATTCTGTCAAACAAACAAACAAACAAAAAAGCAGATATTGCTTTAGCTCTCGTTTCCATCCAGGTACACAATAAAGGAACCCTGAGGATTTGGACGTAACATCACTGCAATAGTGCTGGTTTAGCAACAGTATCAATGCGGGGGGCCTCGGTCGATGTGGCAGAGCACAGGTTTAACCCATTTTGACCTGAGATCAGATTCTAAAAAATGTCTTCTACATCCTGACAGTTTTCTGAAAAAGCTATGTTTGTATGTCAGTGGTTCTTCGATCTTTCAAAAATAGCAGACCTACAAGCTCGTAGCGTGCTATGAGCTTGTAGATCTGCTATTTTTCAATAGCTAAAGCATAACATAATGCTAACACCAAAAGGGGTTCCCGCCCAGAGTAGGTTAAGCGTTTCTCTCGACGACAGCACTATTGCTTCGGTTCCGATGCAGTAAGTACATGGATTTTTATAGCTCACACGCTGACGTCCTGCACTCTTTACGAGGGTGGCTGTGACGATGCGGAGCTGGACTGTACTTGGAAGTTGGGATGTGGAGGTTCGATTGTTAAGCTCTGATTTAGCTACAGTGTCTCTGTTTTGTTTTATTTTGTTCGGCAGTGTTATGGATCACTTGAGCACCATATATACAGTGGTGTAAAAAAGATTTGTTCTGTTTTTACTAACCTCATGCGGACAACACTACACTGTGTATGTTGATTAGTGCCTTGCTGAAGGGCCACTGTTGATACTGTAGCATCGTAAGCATCGTAGATTTTGTATTTTTTTACTTTTTAAAAAAAGGTTTGTTTGTTTGTTTTGTCGTGGTGCTTTTTCTTTTCTTTTTTTTTTTTGGCTTGCTGTCAGTCCATCGTTGCTTTGG
Source organism: Electrona antarctica (assembly GCF_951216825.1). Classification (NCBI taxonomy): domain Eukaryota; kingdom Metazoa; phylum Chordata; class Actinopteri; order Myctophiformes; family Myctophidae; genus Electrona; species Electrona antarctica. Next base: position 13,051,257 of record NC_136803.1, on the reverse strand, counting down.
AATATTTTCTTTTGGAGAACCCTTTTTAGACCCCATGGGGTCCCGTAGGGGGATTCCAGGGGGTCCCCAGCAAAGTGAGGAACTATCATCACTAGAAGAAAATAAACATGTGAACGCCCTGCAGGCCAGGGCAGGGCGAGATCTTCCACTTCATACTTCACGTTACATTCCGACGGAGCAACAGCATTACAGTGCATGTCCTTTAGGAGAGCGAGGGGCTTCCGCCTTCTAATAGAGGGTATGCGCATGCATGAAGTGAATGGGAAATCGAGTGGCAAATCGAGTGGCAAAGTGACAGGCAAAGTGAGTTTAATGTCTTTTAACGTCGTTTAATGCAATCAGATTGGACTTTTCTGTTTGGATGTACGGGCTGTCAAGGCCAGAAAAGTAGTTTTTTGGTTTTGCCTCTCAGTAGGCGTTCCCGCATAACTTTGATGATGTCACGCGCATACCCTGGTCTCTATAGGAAACACAGCAGCATGAAAGGTTAGCATTAAACACTGCCGGGGGAAGATTTACTGTACCAACGGCCAAAGAGAAGAAATGATAAATAACTGGAGGAGGAGGAGGGGAATAAATAAATAAATATACAAATCTAACTTGTACCTCCCCTCCCGCGGATGACTTATCCCCCCCCCCCCCCCCCCCCCCCCTTGTGCTTGTCCAAAAGCCAATACTGCGTAATGGAGCTGCGGCTGTCAAAGATGCTTAATCTTTCTGTCAAAAGGCAGATGTATTCTAAAGAGGGATACCATATTTCCCCACCATCTTTTTTTCCCTCTGATGCACATCTAGTCTGACTGAATGGATATATCCTCTTGGGATATATGATACCCAAAAAAAGGGCTCGGGTGCATTTGACATACCAGACAGAAGAGCGGGATTTATTATGCTTTGTCGTTTGTGTGCCTGTGTTGTGCCCGGGGAAGATCTATGCAGATCTATAACAAGCTTGCAAAGTGTTGCATCGGTGATGCAATAAGGTTATTTTTGGTCTGCAACCCAAATTGTCGAATATTACATAAGAGGCAAATCTGCTGGAAAATAGTCAATCTATAAGCTCACAATGCCAAAGTTTGTAGATCGGCTATTTTCACAACATTTGCCAAGTTAGACAAAATTCCAAGAGCTTGTCAGGGTGGGGAGACCACAGTTCAAACTAGAAAAAGTGCCCTTCTGGGCACAGGTCTCCACCAGGAGGATAGGACTGTGTGAGATGTTTGGCAAAATGTTTAGGAGTAATATAAACATGTTTGCCTTTGATGGCAATTGGATGATTTGAGGCATTTTGTTCCAAAAATGTGTTTTGCAAAAATCAACCTGTTGGTGGCGCTATAACAGGCCAATGTGAAAAGGGTGGGATATATTCCTCAGCCCAGTAAGAAAATGTGTGAAAGATTTCACGTAAATTGCATGCTGCGTTCATGATTTGAGGCTTTTGTTCAAAACGGGGCAATCTTGCAAACTGTGAAAGCCAATTATAGCCAATTAGGATGGAATATGAAATATCGGACAGATCCGACTTGAGCACATGACCATAGAGATACTGTGTAACGATTTGTGAGATTTTTGGACAGAATCTGGAGGAGTAATATCAAAAGATGTGTTTTACAAAAGTCGGCCTCCTGGTGGCGCTATAAAAGGCAGATGCGGAAAATGCAGGTCAAAGGTTTGTCCTTGGCCTCTAGGGAGTGTGCATGCAACGTTTCACGCAGATCGGTGCAGTTTTAGGTAAAAATGTGAAAAGCTGCCTCATGGTGGCGCTATAACAGGCCGTTCTGGAAAATGCGGGGCAGAGGTTCATCGTTGGCATCCAGGGAGTGTGTGTGCAAAGTTTGGCATCGACCGGGTTAACGGTGCCGGAGATTAGCTGTACACAGACGGACGGAAGGAAGGACGGACACACACACACACGGACGGACGGACACACACACGGACGGAGTGCAAAACATACTCTCTCCCCATGCCTTCGGCCTGGTGGAGACAAGCTGTACACAGACGGACGGAAGGAAGGACGGACACACACACACACGGACGGACGGACACACACACGGACGGAGTGCAAAACATACTCTCTCCCCATGCCTTCGGCCTGGTGGAGACAATAATGATTTTTTTGCTGAGGGGGGCGACCTGAAAAGTTTGAGAACGCTTGAATTAGGCAACAGAAAGAGGCATTATTTGAAAGACATCCAGCTATGTAAGATGGCTCAAATGCTCTTATTTTGAAGCCTATCTCCATGTACTGTAAGTGTTTTGCTGATCGAGGGCTTTGAGGTGTGTTTAAAACTTGCAAGTTGTAAAGTTATTTCTCGCCGTTATTGGTTTAATTTTATGTTTTTCTTTTTTTGGAAATGCAAAGGTGACACCCAAATGTGAAAATAACACCTATGCAAAAGAAAACTGCAAGTACATGCACATTGCAGCTAGCTGTTTTATAGCAATTTCCATTTTAATGGGTACTGTAGTTTACGCCCCAAAGCAACTAAGCATAAACAAATAAACAAAAAACAAACAAAAGAGCTCACTAATCTTAAGGAAATGCATCACATTCATGATTGAATCCATTCCCACATCAGCCATATATAGACTACGCTTCTGCGATATGTTTAAAATGCAAATGGCTGTTTCTGAGATTTTATGTATAATATGTCTTACACTACAACTATAACAACCAACTCATGATGCATATGGTACATGCGCCATATGGCAAGAAATATGCTACAATGCGAGCCTCGCGGGCGAGCTGTTGCATTTGCATATTACCTTGTTCAACCTTTGAGAACTTACTGACAAGAGTGATCGCTTGATGTACAAAGTACGCATGCTGTTCAGTGTGAAAGGATGCATGCCGTTTGGTATGCAAATAGCACACCTTTATGCTATGTGCCAAAGTGTGCATACAATTCCTACAGCAAAGTATGCAAGATATATCGTCTGTCGGGTGGAAACCTCAATATGTCCAAAACTGTTACTTTTCAGGATCATTCAAAAGTAGCAAACACTCTAACGTTTCAAGCTTGCAGATCTGCTACTTTTAATGCTTTTGTGTGACGCCGTAGTATGATCAAATAGGGCATTCATTTACAAAAAACATAAAAAGTTAGAATATGGATTATAAGAGTTTTCTATATATAATGCACTTCCCGTTGCAATCAGAACTGCAGCATCACTCCCGATCTTCCGCCGTAGTCTGAAAACCCACCTTTTCAGACTCCATCATGGCCCATAGCACTTACCCTACCCCCTTAGACAGCACTTTTTAGACTTAGATAGCATTTGAAACAGACTTATAGCATGTCATGTAGACAGCACAATAATTGCATTGTATGTAGTCATAGCACTTCATAGTATATATGTACAGCATAGTATAGCATATATGTATAGTTTATATGTATAGTGTCATTATATAGATATGTTCTAGTTACGTTCTTAGCTTACGCATGTTTCTTGATAAATGCATTTTACATATGTGATGTATTCCCATGTTTTTGTTCTTGCTTAATGTACAGTTGGAGGCCATCGATATTGTCCTTTTATTTTTGCTGAGGTTTGCGTGATCTGCGCAAAAGGACAGTTAACCCATTTTGGGCGGGAACCCCTTTTGGTGTTTTAAACATTGTTATAATTTAGCTATTGAAAAATAGCAGATCTACAAGCTCATAGCGCGCCACCGAGTGGCGCGCTACGAGCTTGTAGGTCTGCTATTTTTGAAAAATCGTGAAAATATTTATTTCAGAAAACTGGAGGATTTAGAAGGATTTAAAAAAAATTTGAGGTCAGGCCTAAATGGGTCAAATGATAAGGGACAATATCGGTGGCACCCAACTGTAAGTCGCTCTGGATTAAGAGCGTCTGCTAAATGCCTAAATTGTAAATTGTAATGCATACAGTATATCTGTTGTATATACAAAGTACACATTGCACTTTGGTATTTGTTATACTGCACAAGGCTATGCATCCCTCCATTTGTTATCAAATGAATTGTTTGGTATACAAATCATGCACACTTGTTATTATACTGTACCGAGGGTGCATAGCATTGACTCAAACCTCTCCACACTGTAGTGCTTGAGGTAGAGCGTGAAACTAGCAAACCAAATACAATAAACGAGGAGCCAGCGGGCAGTGAGTGGCCTATAACCTTGTGTTATTGACCAACATTGGATTTAGTGTTGTTTAACGAGAGACACGGCATTTTGGTGAGTCCAGTATTAATTTCTTATTATTGTAGCAGCTATAAAATGGATGTGGGTTTGAGAAAAGATGAAATGCTGCTGTTGTTATTTTTGGTATACGTTGTCATGGCAACCTAGCTGCTACTACACAAAACTCCTCTGTCTGCATCTCTATTACGTAGGTAAACAACTAGTGGACTAGTAAACTAGTCAACTAGTATTGACGCAAACACTGACATGCTGTGCAAGAAGGGCCAGTGTTGTTTTTGGCAGCAAATTTTGATTTTAGTTTTAGTCATAGTCTCTTGAATAGGTTTCACTTAGTTTTAGTCACATTTTAGTCACGTGGAATGTTTTAGTGTTAGTCTAGTTTTAGTCGACTAAATGTCATAAGATTTTAGTCGACTAAAATGTATTTTGGTGAGCCTTGATGCCGTCGTAATGACTGTTTTTACACTTGCTGAAAATAGCAGATCTACAAGCTCACAACGCGTCGCGCTGCGACGCGTTGTGAGCTTGTAGATCTGCTATTTTCAGCATGCAACCAAGTGTAAAATGACTTATACTGGGTCTCTTGTCCACTACTCCCTTCCTAGCATTTTAGTCTAGTTTTTATCTGTTGACGAAATTGTCAATATATTTAGTCTAGTTTTAGTCATCATAGCTTAGTTTTAATTTAGTTTCCATTTAGTTTTCGTCAGTGAAAAAAGGTAGTCGACGAACATTTTTCGTCTTAGTTTTAGTCGACGAAAATAACACTGCCAGCAACGCCTTTACTGCCTAAGAAAATTGGCTTGGTTTAATGTGGACAAAAGCCTGATGAAACTGCCCACATGCAGTACATTCCGTTCTTTCTTTCTCCTGTATCTGTTGTTACGGTAACCTCGTTATCAAAGATAGAAATTCCCTTGGGGAGAATTGTGAAAACTGCTTCTAGAATTACTGGCATCCAATTGGAGAGCCTTGATTTCTTCTATAATAGACAGCTGCTCAGAAAAGCCCTGTCCATCCGCTCAAATAGTGCCCACCCACTCAGTTTCTGAGTACTGTAGCTGCTGCCATCTGGCCTTCGCTTGTGTGTCCCGAGGACAACAAAAAACAGGTACAAATACTCTTTTGTCCCTGCCTCAATCCCAGCAGTTAACCCATTTAGGCCTGACATCGAAATAAAAAAAACGTTCGCTCTGAAAGACTATATACCTATTCAAAGATTTGTGCCGCATTTTTACGATTTTTCAAAAATAACAGACCTACAAGTTCATAGCGCGCCACTCGGTGGCGCGCTATGAGCTTGTAGGTCTGCTATTTTTCAATAGCTAAAGTATAACATAATGCTTGAAACACCAAAAGGGGTTCCCGCCCAAAATGGGTTAATGCTGCCGAAAGAAGGTAAAAAGTGATGTGATGACGATGACGATGACGATGGCGATGATGATGATGATGATGATGATGATGATTTGATTTGATTTTTATTTGGATCTCTTTTAGCCTTTCGGCTAATCTTCCAAGAGTCCAGAAATAAATTAAAATGATGATGATGATGATGATGATGATGATGATGATGTTTTAGTACCTAGCACTTTGATCACCTTTCTCTTGACACTTTGATGATGGCACTTTATGATGCTTCACTTTGTACTGTACCTGGTTGGCCACTCACTAAGCCATCCGATCGGTAGTAGCAACGGGCGGTGTGTACAAAGGGCAGGGACTTAATCAACGCGAGCTGGTGACTCGCGCTTACTGGGAATTCCTCGTTCATGGGGAATAATTTCAATCCCCAATCCCCATCACGAGCGGGGCTCAGCGGGTTACCCTCGCCTTTTTTATTTTCTTATCCTTTTTATCAATTGCACAGATGTGCCTGTGCTGTGTTGTCCTATGTTATGTTGTCACATGTCTGTTGCTGTGTTGTACTGCTTTTACGTTTCAAACCTCTACGATCTGTTGTAAACCAAATTAACCCCCAGGGACATTAATAAAGAACTTGAACTAGTCACTAGTTCAAGTTCTTTATTAATGTCCCTGGGGGGCAATTTGGTTACTAGTTACTAGTGTGTCATGTTATACAGTACGCTGGAGTGCATTGCCATTCTTTGGTTAGAATAAGCTATTCCGTGGCGGTCCCTGGCGTACAGTATGTTTTCAAATGGGGGTCCGCGGGCTAATACGTGTCAATTTGGGGGTCCTTGGAGTGAATAAGTTTGGCAACCACTGCACTAGGACACTAATGACATGACGTCTCTCCTCACATCCTTCCTGCACTGTGACTTGCCCCCATTCTCCAATCCTCTCCTTTCTTTCAAGCCATTCCTCCCTTCATCCGTATCCCTCCTCATGCCCAGACTCCTCCTCTATGTGCCTCTCTCCCTCTCCCTCTCTCCCTCTGTATGATGTACACCGTATTTGCATATATCTAGCGCTCTAGCTCCCTGGTGGCTGGACTCGTCACCCCAGAGTATTCTCATCTGGCATCACAACACAACTTCAGAGATCAGAGAGCTGCTGTGCTGTGCTGTTCTGTGTGCCTCCTAATGGGACCATGCATGTCCCCCCCACGGGCTACTACTGTACCGTACCCACGCACACATACACAGTATTGCGCGCACGCACGCACGCACGCACGCACGCACGCACGCACGCACACGTGCACGCACACACGCGCGCACGCACGCACGCACACACGCGCGCACGCACGCACACGCACACGCACACGCACGCGCACAGCCATAGACAGAGTCACCAGACCTGAATCGCCAGAACATGTTTTTTTTTGTTAATGGGCATGGCTAGCGATTCAGGACTGGGCCAGGCCAACACAGGCACGGTTTGGGGGATGGCGGGAAGCACTAACATGAGGCGGGAGATTGTTCCACGGTGTTGGATGCTACAACGGAAATAATGTCATAATGTGCCTCATTACGTCATAATTGTCTCTTTATTGTTAATGGCGTTTAATGTTTGTGTTGGCACCGTTTGTTTTACAACCACCATTACATCACCTAATCAACATGAGTTAAGACTTTAATATATTAGCGGCCCTCACTTCACACGGGTGTGATTTTTTCTTTTCTGATTAGCCTCGCTAATTATTCCGTTTTGCTGTTGAAAAGAAGTGGCACTCCACTTCCACTCCGTCTATTTAGGGAGTCTGAATAGAATTAAGATAACAACACCTTGGCAAATGCCCTCCTTTCTCACTGACAATGCACTGACAATCCAACCCGGTCTCACCCAAAACACGGTGAAATAGATTGGCAAGTCCGTGACGGACGGGCGCCGTCTCTACCGAACTTGAGCCAGGAGAGACAACAACAAGCGGGCTAAAGTGCGTGAGTTGCTGTGTCGAACATCGCAAAGTTCGGTAAAGCTGACTCAGGCTCAGCCCCGTCCGAGTTGTAACCCAATAGCACAGAATAATTCCGTACATACAATACTAGTGAAAGCCACACCTCCGTTGCGGTCAAAACATTAGTAGTGTAATATGTCGTTTTTCTAGGCGTGTATGCATGGAATTACCAATCCGTGCTATTTCACCGCGTTTGATTGAGATCGGGCTCGACAATCTACTGAATTGCCAACGGCAGGACATGTGGGGCGACTGTGGCTCAAGAGGTAGAGCAGGTCATCCAATGATCCATGGGTCGGCGGTTCGAATCCCGGCTCCTCCTGTCTCCATGTCGAAGTGTCCTTGGGCAAGACACTGAACCCCAAATTGCTCCTGATGTGCTGGTTGGTACCTTGCATGGCTTCCGCCGCAATCGGTGTATGAATGTGTGTGTGAATGGGTGAATGTAATGCACAATCTATGTAAAGCGCCTTGGATAAAGGCGCTATATAAATGCACCATTTACCATTTACCATGTGAAGTTCTCAAACAGCACATCTGTACGTGTCTAACTTTGAGAGTGTACGAATGGAACCCCTCAGAGTCACATTACGCATCCAATTTGATACAGATTAAATTTGTATCAAACGGGTCCGTGGCCTAGTGTGGGTCCATCCAATGAAAATTGGGTTGAAAATCACTGCTCTGTCCCCCAAACAACACCCCGCCCCCTTCCAAAATGTTCCCCTCATCCTCCCCCTCTCAGATATCAGATATCTCACTCTTAACACAACCCCCACCACACACACACACACACACACACACACACACACACACACACACACACACACACACACACACACACACACACACACACACACACACACACACACACACACACACACACACACACACACACACACACACACACACACACACACACACACACACACTCACTTCGCAACACGCTTGTGTTGCGAAGGCGCCCAGAACCAGGCCACAGGTCTCTGGGGGTGATACGGCTTCTTACATAACGGAATAAAATATTCACACATCACATGCTTCTATATCACACACAGGGAGAGACAGAGAGAGAGAGACAGAGAGAGAGAGAGAGAGAGAGAGAGAGAGAGAGAGACTACATTAAACATGACTTGGTAAATTCCTGTATTCATTTAACCAATTAAAGGAGTCGTTCACCCCAAAAACGACTTATTTACTATCAATTACACACCCAATGAAGCCTTGATTTCAAGGAGATTATTTTTTTGTTTTTGTCGCATTCCTGAACCAATAATTTGATGACCGGCGGACACTCAATGGAGACTCTTTGATGTCATCAAATCATTGATTATAGGAATGGAGACTCTTTGATGGTCATCAAATCATTGATTATAGGAATGGAGACTCTTTGATGGTCATCAAATCATTGATTATAGGAATGGAGACTCTTTGATGGTCATCAAATCATTGATTATAGGAATGGAGACTCTTTGATGGTCATCAAATCATTGATTATAGGAATGGAGACTCTTTGATGGTCATCAAATCATTGATTATAGGAATGGAGACTCTTTGATGGTCATCAAATCATTGATTATAGGAATGGAGACTCTTTGACGGTCATCAAATCATTGGTTATAGGAATGGAGACTCTTTGATGGTCATCAAATCATTGATTATAGGAATGGAGACTCTTTGATGGTCATCAAATCATTGATTATAGGAATGGAGACTCTTTGATGGTCATCAAATCATTGATTATAGGAATGGAGACTCTTTGATGGTCATCAAATCATTGATTATAGGAATGGAGACTCTTTGATGGTCATCAAATCATTGATTATAGGAATGGAGACTCTTTGATGGTCATCAAATCATTGATTATAGGAATGGAGACTCTTTGATGGTCATCAAATCATTGATTATAGGAATGGAGACTCTTTGACGGTCATCAAATCATTGGTTATAGGAATGGAGACTCTTTGATGGTCATCAAATCATTGATTATAGGAATGGAGACTCTTTGACGGTCATCAAATCATTGATTATAGGAATGGAGACTCTTTGACGGTCATCAAATCATTGGTTATAGGAATGGAGACTCTTTGACGGTCATCAAATCATTGATTATAGGAATGGAGACTCTTTGACGGTCATCAAATCATTGGTTATAGGAATGGAGACTCTTTGACGGTCATCAAATCATTGATTATAGGAATGCAGAAAAACTAAAACATTTCATTGAATTCATCAAGGCTTCATGGGGTGTGCAATTGATTGTAAATAAGTATTTTTTGCACCAAGCCGCATTTTCACGATTTTTCAAAAATAGCAGACCTACAAGCTCGTAGCGCGCCACTCGGTGGCGCGCTATGAGCTTGTAGATCTGCTATTTTTCAATAGCTAAAGTATAACATAATCGTGCTACTCATACGCTGAGTTGGCAGTGCCCGCAGGGCCGGATCTACCATATGGGCACTTTGGGCACGTGCCCAGGGGCCCTTGGGCACCAGGGGCCCATTACAAAAAAAGCTCCACAGACATTTTCCCTGCTAATCCGAATTAAATAAATTGTGTCTAAATAGATTAGTGTTTTATTGTTGGTGAGAAGGGCAGCTGAAAAGTGCAATTGTGTGTAAAGCAGCAACAATACGCGATTGGCTGTCACTCTGGGGGGGTACGCGACCGGAAATAGGCAATATAACGGCATAAAGCCGCCCCAAAACGGCCCAAAACAGCAAAAATGTTGCACACGCACAAAGATTTACGTGTGCATGTGAAGGGGGGGCCCTTCGAGCTTCAGTGCCCAGGGGCCCTCAGAGGTGTTAATCCGGCCCTGATGTGCCCGGGATCGAACCCATGAACTTGATGGTCCAAAGGCGAGAGCTCTACCGACTGAGCTAAAGGTACATACATTAAATCAAATAAAACGGGAGTCTACAAAACAGCTTTCAGTGAGAACCCTACTTTATCCCATTTTGTGCGGGAACCCCTTTTGGTGTTTTAAACATTTAAACATGTTATAATTTAGCTATTGAAAAATAGCAGATCTACAAGCTCATAGCGCGCCACCGAGTGGCGCGCTATGAGCTTGTAGGTCTGCTATTTTTGAAAAATCGTGAAAATATTTATTTCAGAAAACTGGAGGATTTAGAAGATTTTTTTTTAAATTTTGAGGTCAGGCCTAAATGGGTTATTTACTTTATTCATGCAGTGCCACTATCTCCACGGTGGTGTTCCTATCGCTTTCAGAGCCGTTTCCCCACTAGGCGTGATAACAACACAAGTAAGCTAGCTGGCAATGCTGAAACACTGTGTAAAGATGACAGAGTGTGGAACATGTACAGAACTGTATAGTCACTAAAGCCATTCGAATCTGCATTGATGTGCGCTGCTATGTCGCGCGGCGCCGCTAACCTAATGTCTCCTCTATATTAGCGCATGTGGAGAAAGCATCCTCACAGAGGCGAAGGAAAACAACACAATTACCGACAAATTGATGGCTGTCACGCCTTGGCCCGGATGTCCGCTTTATCAATTAGAGGAGAGAGGCGAAGGTTGCACTGCAACCACTGAAGTATACTGCTGTCGGATGCCTAATGCATTGCCACCACTTGCACACATGAATGCTTATAGTCAGCTTGTATTATGAGTAGCTGGCTGGTTGGCACTGGAATGTTTATTTTGTTTTTTATTTTGATTGATGTGTCTGATAATCCCATTTGGGACGGGTCAAGAACTTGTCGGGACACGGGAATAAAATATTCATTAATGTGCACACATTTTATTGTATTCCTACTTTGAATTACCCAATCTCTAAAGCGCACGCACGCTGCGCACGCACGCACGCACGCACGCACGCACGCACGCACGCACGCACGCACGCACGCACGCACGCACGCACACGCACACGCACACGCACACGCACACGCACACGCACACACACACACACACACACACACACACACACACACGATGGAAGATGAAAGGATAGCCTAAATAAACAAATCAATCATTTTCCATTTGCAAGGCCACTCCTGCCCGCCTGCTAGCCACACAGAAATGCCAAATTGCAGCGGTGTTTATCGGCTCCTGTCGATCGTATAATGGGGCTGATTTCAAAAGGGGAAGAAGGGGGAAAAAATACATAAAAAGTATAAAAGCCTGTTTACCGGTGGCTATTCACAGCTCATCTGCAGAACATGAATTATTAATCTATACCAGTCTCTTTCCACCCCCCCCCCCCCCCCCCCCCTCTCTCATCTCAAGACCTGATTATCCTTCTATAGCAGAGTCTCATGATAAAAGTCCAGAGGGGCCACAGAATTCTTTGGAATCCTTTGGAATTGACCAAAATCACTTCAGTGTAAAACACTTAGACCTGCTATACTATACTTGGTGTCTTTTTTTTAATCGACACCAAATCCCAGCCATCAGCCATCTAAAAATCACACCCGTGTGAACTGAGTGGTGCAGTGACGTCACACACTAACCATAGCAACCATGCTCACCTGTACATGGCCCCACGTACAGGTACACACCTGGTACACAGGTACAGACACGGGTACAAATAAAGCTGGTTATTGGAGTGGTTTGCACCACTCAAAAAATGGCTAATCTACAACGTACCATGGACATTTACATGTTTTTGTTTTTGTTGCATTCCTAAGCCAATAGAGGGTATGCACATGACATCATCATTATACCAGGAAGTTATGCAGGTAGTGGCAAAAAACTAGTTTCTGGCCTCTTTGAGTCTCCTACTGGTATTTGTTTTTAATACGCCCATTTTGGGCGGGAACCCTTTTTGGTGTTAGCATTATGTCATGCTTTAGCTATTGAAAAATAGCAGATCTACAAGCTCATAGCGCGCCACCGAGTGGCGCGCTACGAGCTTGTAGGTCTGCTATTTTTCGACTGACATAGAAACATAGCTTTTTCAGAAAACTGTCAGGATGTAGAAGACATTTTTAGAATCTGATCTCAGGTCAAAATGGGTTAAACTCCATGAATGGGATGTATAATATAGCTTTTTTTTGGGGGGTGAACTACTCCTTTAAAGATTGTGCCATGACATTAAAGAGACCATTGAGAGAAGAGAGGCCTCTACGACACTGTCCTAGTTTCACTCCGTCTCCCATCAATTATTTCTGTGCATCCCTGTTATCCTCCGAAGGCCTCTGCAGACGCCAAGAAGAAACTCCTTCAACAAACTTTCAAGAGGATCTCTTTTATGCAGGTTTGTATTATCTTCGGCTGGCAATTCCATAAAAAAAAAACCTGACAACAAACATCACTTTCAAGTTCAACCACTCGAAAAAAGGTTGTTTATTTATTTATTTATTGCATGTGCAGTCAAGAGTATTTGGCCGTGCATATTGCAATATTAGTAGAGCCTTGCAGAGCCATATGTGGTCCATAGGACACATAGGATAAGATCATAGGATACAAGTAACACAGTATGTCACATGGACATGGACATGACATTATGTCACATGATGTACATCATCATCATCATCATCATCATCATTTTTCGTCCGCGGTCGAAATCATGGATTTCACAATTACACGCCAGACTTTCCGGTCATTCATTGCCATGCCCAGTTCCTGCTTACTGATGCATGTGAATCTGGAACCTACGGATTCCAAGACGGCCTCTCTATACCTCCTGAGCCACCGCCGCCACTGAGCTGGTTGATATGCTAATGTATGCACAGTCACAGAATCTGGGAGGACATATATTGTGGCGATATTTTTGTATAATTCGGCCTTCAGCGTGTCTCTCTCTCGTGCCGCCTACACAACGCACTCCAGAGTGTAGCTTGCTTTTATATCAGTACTTGTCCCCGTTATTCAAGTGTTGACCCACGACAACATGCGACAGCTCAAGGTTAATCCTCACTCAACATTTCCTATACTTTTTCCTCAAACAGAGAGTCAGTTTTTCTGTTGTACGGCGTGCTGCCGTTCTCAAAGCGGTCAAAGTGGCCAAGGGTCCTGTGCGGGATTCCAAGGGGTCCTCTGCAAAAGTTGTTAACAGCGTTATACGTTGGCTATTCAACATTATACAACAGGTCGTTTTGAGGAAGCAATCTGATTGGTGGAACAACTTTCCAGCCGTGCTTCAAACCACATTATTTCAACGCCTAATCAAAACAAACAATTCAGCCGTGCTTTTCTCTCAGAGCGCAGCAGACTCGGTGACTAGGCTATCCAGTTTCTGTTCTCTCAGAGCGCAGCAGACTCTGTGACTAGGCTATCCAGTTTCTGTTCTCTCAGAGCGCAGCAGACTCTGTGACTAGGCTATCCAGTTTCTGTTCTCTCAGAGCGCAGCAGACTCTGTGACTAGGCTATCCAGTTTCTGTTCTCTCAGAGCGCAGCAGACTCGGTGACTAGGCTATCCAGTTTCTTGGGACATTTGTGGTCGTAGTGACTATATCTGTCATTGAAAAATTAAACATTTTCAGCGATTCTCTTAGTTTTAAGGGTTAGTGTTGTATAATTGCAATATTACACTTGAGGGGGTGGTTTTAACGTCATTAATGCACTTCTGCAGCATCGCAGGCGTGCATTCATGACGTTAAACCACCTCCTCTCGTGTAATATTGCTTAAATAGCAGATCTACAAGCTCACAGCGCGTCACTTCGTGCCACGCTGCAAGCTTGTACATCTGCTATTTTTTTATTTTTAGTTTTTTGCTTATTAACCCATTTTGGGCGGGAACCCCTTTTGGTGTTTTAAACATTATGTTATAATTTAGCTATTGAAAAATAGCAGATCTACAAGCTCATAGCGCGCCACCGAGTGGCGCGCTATGAACTTGTAGGTCTGCTATTTTTGAAAAATCGTAAAAATGTGGCGCAAATCTTTGAATATATATTCTTTCAAAGTGAATGTTTTGAACTCAGGTCTAAATGGGTTAACACGGCTCTGAACGGCAACCTTCTTGTCAAGAGGGCACTTGAAAAGCCTCTCACATCTGGGGTGAACTACAGGGAACCACCAAGTCCATCTGCTGCAAAGCCCCCGAACTGCTGGCAAAGCACTGTGTGACAATTCACTGCAGAAGTCTGCGAAGGGAAAGATTCGTGACGACAACCTGACCGGCTCGTTCACCGTGTTCAAGTACATGGAACGACAAGGATGCCATTTTATGCCAGAGTGCTATAGCAAAGCGGCTTATACATGGCCTGCCATTGTCAATGGACTCTGGAAGAAGCCATGATCAACCAACGAAAAGATGAATTGCCGTGATTTTTTTTTTTTTTTTAATGTGTCTATGGAGTTAACGTTACTCTAATAGACCCCCAGGTGTGGTTATATAATATACTAGTGATGGGAACTATCGTTCATTTCAGTGAACCGGATCATCGTTCGGTCATTCAGTAAAACATCTGTTCATTTCGGTGGTTCGGTATACTCCCGGGAGCTATGGGATCTCCGCCTGCACAGACCCATCAGCAGCAGTCACTCGAGTCAAGTCGTTCAATCGTTCTATACTCAACAGCGGAACACCATGTGACGTACCTTGAGGGAAATCTATTGGCCGAGCCAGGCCAACCGTCACTTCATGCAAAGGCATCGGATTGTTGTCGCTGGGGTATGGGATTGTCAAGTATAGGCTAGCACCATTAGCATCGGATATTTTCGCTCGTAATTGCTAAATACGGCATTACAAAATTATGAATTTCTATTGAATATCTTAGTTACAATGAAAGTGAGTTGATGTGTATGTTGCATTGTGGACAAATGACCCGCGATCTCCCCAGTCACCAAGCCCCCTGTGTCCCATCTATGATGCCTCATAGAATTTCAGCTTTACATCCCCTGTCCGGACCAACAGGGCTCCAAATGAGCTAGCGATTCTCACAATTTAAATGAATTAGCATAAACAAGCTATTCCACATGAACGATGTTGTTAAAAAGATATGAGGGGAAATATATTTTACATCCACAAATAAAATCATCATCAACACATTAGTTAATTACATAGCCTGTCAATCGTGTTTCGTTTCATAGATACGCGACTATCTCTCAAGAACTAGAGCGGACTGAATGATTTTGATATTTATTTAAAAAAAAGAATCAGACCCGTCTAAAGTGAGTGGTGCTGGTCTTTGTGTGTGTGTGTGTGTATGTGTGTGTGTGTGTGTGTGTGTGTGTGTGTGTGTGTGTGTGTTAGGCTGTGCAACAGTGTCACTTGGTGGTGAACAAATGCTATAGCGCTATTTTCGTGCTCGGACAGACCCAGGGACCCACATAGCTGTCTATAGGAGTGGTTGCACCACTCAAAAATCAAATGGGGGTCCCTGGCACAAAACATGTACAGATGGGGGTCCGTGGCCAAACGGATATCGATTGGCCACGATCCTTGGCGTGAAAACTTTGGAGAACTGGCATGTGTGCAGTCGGCGTACTTGCCCACGCATAAAGTATGCACAGTCACAACATCCCAGAGGCGAGCGGACGTGAGCCGGTGACACAATTTACATCACGAGAGGAGAACCCTCGCGGCTATGCGGATGCGGAAATTATAATTTGGCAGTCAGTCCGTCTCTCTCTTTCTCTTTCTCTTTCTCTCACCCACCTTCACTGGAGTCCCTTATAATATGTTTCGAAAGCATCCTCTCGTTGCCCAGATACCTGCTGTGAGATGAAGGATTCTGGGTAAGAGGGGTGAGATGTGTGCACAAATGGTAACCCAAATACTTCCGACTGAACGAACGCCGCCCTACAAGGTCATGTCAACAACACACACAAAAAAGATGAAGGGATGCGCAGAAACATGGGCAAGAGCTATTTCTCTATCTCTCTCTCTCTCTCCCTCTCTCTCATATCTGCAAGCTCCAATAGCCATGGCTCTGTCTTGGTCTCATGGGCGAGACGCTTAAGACCTCGACATTCTTTCCTTTTCTCCAAATAGCGGGGGGCATCGACCACGGACACTTCTATTAGGCAACAGAGAGCCCCTTATGTCTGCAATGTTAATGAGGAATTATCGGAAATTAATTAAGATTAAAAATTAGGTCCCAAGGTGAAGGACTTGCTTATTACAGTGCCATGTAAATCTCACATAATCCCCGGGAACAGAGGAGAGACTGCAGCCAAACGGTGTTGGTTGGGTTGGGGGGGGAAAACTAAGCTAATAAGATGCGGTCACCGCTGTCTGGTAGAAACCTTGCATGTCCACAAACAAACCTTCCTTTTCTTGTCATTTAAAATTTTTTTTTTTTTTTTTTAATAGCCGATGTACGAGCTCACACACGTTCGTTTATTTGCACTACTTTAGGGCGTTCATTTGCAAAAGACAAAACAAAAACAAAAACATCAAATATCGAAATATGGAGATATGAGGTTTCCACCCGGAAATGAAAATGTGCTGCAGAGCCCACACATTGTTTATTCCCAAACAACAGGCTGCGCAAAAATGCTATTATTACACAAACGGTTTCCTGGAAATGCGTTCTTGCGCACACACGCCCACACATGCCCACGCGCCCCCACGCACGCCCCCACGCACGCGCACACACACACACACACACACACACACGCACGCACGCACGCGCGCACACACACACACACACACACACACACACACACACACACACACACACACACTGAGACACAATTGGGCTTTGAAACAACAATCATGAACGTGAACGCCATCAGGCAGAATCATCGTATCACTCTGTTTTTCATGTTGTTTTCATAATTAACCCGTTGAGACCTGAGGCCGGTTCTAAAAATGTCTTCTAAATGCTAACAGTTTTCTGAAAAGTCAGAACTGTCTGAAGTGAGTGGTAACAGATCTAAGATCTAAGCAGAGTTTAACATAACAAGAGCATGACTGATTAACACGTTTCTTTTCCGACAAAGTATCGGTTTTGCAATACTACTGCTTCACATAAGGTAAGCTCATTTGTCAGTCTCTGTTTGCCATTTTGACCGCCAGGGTCCCCCATGCAGAGTTCTGTGCTGAAAATAGCCAATCTTACAAGAGAGAGGAATTAAATCGTCTATTTTCGGCACATGTTCGTCCCAAGAATAGGCATGATAAGGATCCATGCAGTTACACGGTAATCACCAAAACAGTGCCATATAAATGAACCCATTAAAACTGGAAAAGCATCCGTGTCCTTTCAGATTTTAGCTTTACATAGCAACAGAAAACTCTTAGGATTTAGAACAGTGTTTCTAAAATAGAAAAAAAGAAGAAATACAAGCTCACAATGCGTCACGCTGCAAGCCTGTGCATCTGCAAATTTTTAACAGTCTTTGAAAAAAAGTGTCAAAAGTGTTTGAGAAAACATTTATTTTAACACAAATCTTCTCTTCTTGGGAGTCCATTGGTACAAAACATTTTCAGATGGGGGGTCCGCGAGGTCTAACACTCGAAGAAGTCACTGATTTAGAAGGCCTTTGTAGAACGGGCCTCATACAGGTCCTAACGGGGTCAACAGAGGGACACAGAGTTTGTAGAATGGGCCTCATACAGGTCCTAACGGGGTCAACAGAGGGACACAGAGTTTGTAGAATGGGCCTCATACAGGTCCTAACGGGGTCAACAGAGGGACACAGAGTTTGTAGAATGGGCCTCATACAGGTCCTAACGGGGTCAACAGAGGGACACAGAGTTTGTAGAATGGGCCTCATACAGGTCCTAACGGGGTCAACAGAGGGACACAGAGTTTGTAGAATGGGCCTCATACAGGTCCTAACGGGGTCAACAGAGGGACACAGAGTTTGTAGAATGGGCCTCATACAGGTCCTAACGGGGTCAACAGAGGGACACAGAGTTTGGAGGACGCGCGTGACTCGTCCGACTCCCTCGCTACATCATCAGAACAGGTGAGCACCAACAGGACCACAGCCTGTAGGATTAACACGGCGTCACGCAGTGACACAAATCCCAGCATTAGCAGCCCGTCGGCGGTGCCATGTGGCACGTTGTGTCTGCTAATGGGACAGCGCCAATGTGACACCGTTTTTCCACACATACTGGAGAGAGGTGACGGTGTGGCTGCTTGACTCTGTCCTCTTGACATCAGGCAACAGGGAAACATTTACTGACAAGCATTTGATACAAATGCTTGTTTAGTGTTCAATTTGTTGAATTTAGATTTGTGCTAAAAATAGGGCTCATCTACAATCTCACAAGGCCTTGCATTGTTCGCTTGGTCTTCAACCAGCGAAAATTCTCACATGTCTCCCCCTTCTCCGCTCCCTCCATTGGCTCCCGGTCGCTGCCCGGGATGCTGATGCTGGCCTTCAAAGCAACCAAAGGTGTGGCCTCCCATATCTTGCTAGTCTGATTGAACCCTACAAACCCTCCCATGCACTCAGATCAGCCAACGCAGGGAAGCTGGCAGTCTCACTCCCAATCTTCCGCCGTAGTCTGAAAACCCACCTCTTCAGTCTCCATCTTAGCCCGTAGCACTTGCCCTAGCCTTGACGACCTTTCAAGCGTATGCAAAGGCTCAACATATGTAACTGTAAGATAGCATTTTATGTCGACATAGCACTCTATAGTGTATACGCATAGTTTCATTATATAGATATTTTATGTATTTGATGTATTAGCATGTTTTTGTTCTTGCTTACTGTAAATCGCTCTGGATTAAGAGCATCTGCATGCTAGAGGCCTACATTTTTAATCGTAAACCGTGACACATTGTACGTGCCATTTTTATAATTTGAAAAATATTATTACAGGTATCAAACAAATAAACAGATGAGAGATAATTAACGTATTTAACACACCGACCGCCATGGACGGAGATCTCTGTCTTGTGATGTTTTATATTGATTAAGTTTGAGATCGCGCTATACTACTGTCTATCAGCCTCTCCATGAGAGAGACAGGAAGTGGTTGGTCTGTCGGTAAAAAGTTTCCCCCCTCGTTGACTTGAACGATAGCCGGAATCTTTACAATCTGTTATCTCGGATGTCAACTATTATTGAGGCCGCGCGTATTCCGATTCGAATCAAAACAAACTTTATTTATGGCCGATTCCGGTCGTAAATCATGCCTCGGGTGGTCTGCGATCCTCCTCCGGTTAAGACCTGTTTTTGCCCCTTGTATAAGGCACCTCACTTTAAAATAATAACTGAAACAACCGTGGCAGTCAATGTAGTTGAAAAAGGACGTTGTTAAGTATGTCTCTGACCCAGGGTCGTGTTAAGTCACAACGCTATGCATGTACGGGTGGATCTGCCGGAGATGACTAACGCGGCAGTGTCTTCTCCCCAGATGCTGTTTGATTTCCATGTTGCACGAGCCCAGATCTCCACAGGGCTCCGCTTGGCCCCTCGCCCCGGAGATGGCACGCCGGGCCGCCGCCGCTGCGAAGTTAGATGTCAACTGTCACGTCCCCGCGGCTGGTGCCGGAGCCTACGCCACATAATGAGCCAACGTTCTGTCATGAATAAACAAGCATGCTCCCCCCCTCACATCTTAACGGCCACTACCACCCAGCGTTCGCCCATTAACCTTGAGCTGTCGTTGGCACTGCAGGGCCAAAAACTCTTGAATAATAGGGGACAGTGTGTCTGACATGAGACTATACGATGGGGTGAAAATACAAAATGCTGCACATACTAGTAGGGTTGGATTTATTGCTTCTGGTGAGACTGATTTAAAACCATTGGAATAAAAGGTCTGTGTACCAATCATTGTGACATGTTGTGATCTCATAGATCAGGTACATTTTGCAGGACACTGTACAATAAAATAATTCATGAGATAGAAGGTGTCTAGACAGACAGAAACGACATGCACACAAACACGGCACAACTCTCCATCGCCGAGAGAGTACTGGGTAACGGGTCTGTGATCCTGGAGGTCGGCCAAACAAAAGGTTAAAAAAAACAACAACAACACCGACACCAAACAACCAAATATGCTTCTGTGTTCTCCGATGTGCCTCCTGGATGCGTCCAGCTCTCACTCACATTACCAGGGACGACCGGCCGCATCATGTATTATTGATGCCTGACAAGATGTTGCTCTGTTTCTGGGAAGCGAGCTAGACGGCAGTCAAAGGCACAAATAATAATGTAGCCCGGAGCCGACACTAAAGGGGAAGACTTCCATTGTTCACAAAACCCCAGTTTAAGTCAGTCCCAACATTGTATTTGTGTGTTATTCAGCATTAACATTTGTCGTGTGAGTGTATGAATTATGTATTAATGAAATATGTATGTTAACCCATTTTGACCTGAGATCAGATTCTAAAAATGTCTTCTAAATCCTGACAGTTTTCTGAAAAAGCTATGTTTCTATGTGAGTCGTTCTTTTATTTTTCAAAAATAGCAGATCTACAAGTTCATAGCGCGGCACTCGGTGCCGCGCTATGAGCTTGTAGATCTGCTATTTTTCAATAGCTAAAGTATAACATAATACTAACACCAAAAGGGGTTCCCGCCCAAAATGGGTTAAGAACTTAAGATATACAGTTTTTTCTCTTAAACCAAACATTTCACTCCTCTCTCACATTTAATAATGAATATGTATGATATACAGCTTTTTCCTCTTAATCCAAATGTAACATTTCACTCCTCTCTTACATTTAATGACCTATAAGTCAAATCCCCTGTACAGTAGCTGCAAACCCACGTATGAGCTAATAAAAAAATAAAAAATGAAATAAATGCTTCTCATTGTCATTCTGGACCTCGGTCTGCCATGTGGCTACTAGGCTTGTGGTCCCTTCATGGCTGATTAACCCATTCTGACCTGAGATCAGATTCTAAAAATGTCTTCTACATCCTGACAGTTTTCTGAAAAACCTATGTTTCTATGTCAGTCGTTCTTCGACTTTTCAAAAATAGCAGACCTACAAGCTCGTAGCGCGCCACTCGGTGGCGCGCTATGAGCTTGTAGATCTGCTATTTTTCAATAGCTAAAGCATAACATAATGCTAACGCCAAAAGGGGTTCCCGCCCAAAATGGGTTAAATCCCTAATACACTGTGATAGACTGTCTCTCATGTACACCCCCCCCCCACACACACACACACGCACATATCTGTTCAAAACGAGGTCAAATGGACGGCGAGCAGGACGTTGCGTCACACGTCATGGCATCGTTGACCGTGAACCGGGTGGAATTTCCACACATTTCCCGCCTGTGGGCATTGGGGTTACCAAGTGTTCATATTTTTGTACTTCAGTAAAAGTAGAAATACCACAATATGAAAATACTCTTTTAAGTATTAAGTAAAAGGGCTTGTGTTGAGAAAAATGTTATCGGCATATATTTGGAAATACCGAAGTAAAAGCACTCGCGTTAAAAGATTTCTAAAATAGGCAATACAACAGGGCTCAACTGCCCATTATAAAAAATATCTTAATCTCCAAAGTAACTAGTAACTATCACATGAAAGTAGTGGAGTAAAAAGTACAGTATTTGTCTCTGAGATGCAGTGGAGTTAGAACAAGAAAATGGCAATACTTCAAGTACTGGACCAGTACCAGTACTTGAGTAAATCTACTTGGTTACGTTCTACTACTGTCATGAACTGTTTGGAATTTCCACTAAACTTCCTGGACAGTCCAAACCCTTGGTTCTTCTCTGCTATGAGGAGAGCATTCTACACAGCGAGCTGGGAAATGCCATGGGGGGGGGGGGGGGGGGTGAGGGGGTGAGGGGGGTGAGGGGGAGTTGGGGGGGGATACCCATTCCTAAAAATGTCTGTAAGAAACTATTTTCCATCCCGGGCTTCTATTTTGGGGG
>NC_136803.1:12767274-13028813 GCF_951216825.1 Electrona antarctica | reverse complement strand
TGTTAAGCATTCAATCAGAGGAACTTTAGCCGAAAATAGCCGATCTACGAGCTCGCAGCGCGATGCGCCGTGAGCTTGTAGATCGGTTGATTGATTGATTGATTGATTGATTACTTTACTAGACAGAAATGTAAACAGCACGAAGTAGGCTACAGTCAGACTATTTTCGCTAATGCCCTACTCCTTTTTTTTCTTTTTATTATTTTGAAACATTTTTTTTGTCACGGTGTGAATCAAGAAGGTACGGGTAGGACCCAAATGCAGGACAGGGAAGCGCAGAGGCAGATAAGTCAAAATGCAGGAGGTTTTATTCACCAAAGTCCGGGAACAAGCAACATCACACTTGACATCAAACAATGAACTGACAAGGAACTCAAAAAAACAGGGCTATAAATACACACAGGGAAAACAGGGCACAGGTGAACAAAACTCAAAATCAAGACGGTGATAGGCTAAGAGACCAACAAGACACAGGTGGAGCAAACTAATAATCACAGGTGAGACAAGACAGGGAACCATAACCACAAAGGAAACCAAGACACTAAATACTACAAAATAAGAGCACAACACTAAAACACACAAACTAGGAACACAAGAACACAGCAGAAATAGTCACGGATCGTGACAGTGCCTCCCCCTCAAGGGATGGCTTCCAGACATCCCTAAACCATTGTCCAGAACACTGAGCAGGGTGGGTGGAGGGGGTCCGGAGGAGGGAAACTGTCACTGGACCAAGAAAAAGGGGTCTGGGGACAAGGACACCACGTGTGCAGGCTGAAGACTGGACAGGGGCAGTGTAGGTGCCTTCAGGTGGGTGGCCTGGAGGCTGGGAGGGGACAGAACAGGGCACTTCAGGGGGGCGGCCCGGACGATGGACCAAGAGTGAGCTGGTTATGTCTGGCGGACGGCCGGGAGGCAGAGATGAGATGGAGAAGAAGGCGCCGTCTGGAGGGCGGCCTGGAGGCCGGGACGAGATGGAGGAAAAGGCGTGGTCTGGCGGACGGCCGGACGGCCGAGATGAGGCGGAGGTGTCATCAGGTGGTCGGCCCGGAGGCCGAGACGAGACGGATGACACTAGAGGAGACGACTGGGAATCCGTAGGCTCTGGAGCCGGGGCTTCAGGCGGGGCTGCAAGCAGAACTGCAGAGGAGGATGCTGCACACCCTGGAGAGGAGGAGGATGCTGCACACCCTGGAGAGGAGGAGGATGCTGCACACCCTGGAGAGGAGGAGGATGCTGCACACCCTGGAGAGGAGGAGGATGCTGCACACCCTGGAGACGAGGATGCTGCACACCCTGGAGACGAGGATGCTGCACACCCTGGAGACGAGGAGGATGCTGCACACCCTGGAGAGGAGGAGGATGCTGCACACCCTGGAGAGGAGGAGGATGCTGCACACCCTGGAGAGGAGGAGGATGCTGCACACCCTGGAGAGGAGGAGGATGCTGCACACCCTGGAGAGGAGGAGGATGCTGCACACCCTGGAGAGGAGGATGCTGCAGATTCTGGACATGGAGAGCCATCGCCCGCACCTGGCAGTTGGAGGAAGCAGCCGAGCAGAAAGCCCAAGACCAGAGCTTCCAAGACCTTGGGCTGACAGAGATCACCATGGGAGGTGACTGACGAGGGCTCTGGCAGGTCAGCCGATCGGGCTGTTGACGGTGCAGAGGGCGCAGGCAGGACATCAATGGCGACAGCTGGTTGGAAGGGCTCATGGGTGCTGGGCAGGCTGGGCAACGGCAGCGGAGAGCCGGGCAGGCTAGGCGGCGGAGAGCAGGGCAGCGGAGAGCCAGGCAGGCTGGGCGGCGGAGAGCCGGGCAGCAGAGAGCCAGGCAGGCTGGGCGGCGGAGAGCCGGGCAGCAGAGGGCCAGGCAGGCTGGGCGGCGGAGAGCCGGGCAGCAGAGGGCCAGGCAGGCTGGGCGGCGGAGAGCCGGGCAGCAGAGAGCCAGGCAGGCTGGGCGACGGAGAGCCGGGCAGCGGAGGGCCAGGCAGGCTGGGCGGCGGAGAGCCGGGCAGCGGAGAGCCAGGCAGGCTGGGCGGCGGAGAGCCGGGCAGCAGAGGGCCAGGCAGGCTGGGCGGCGGAGAGCCGGGCAGCAGAGGGTCAGGCAGGCTGGGCGGCGGAGAGCCGGGCAGCAGAGGGCCAGGCAGGCTGGGCGGCGGAGAGCCGGGCAGCAGAGGGCCAGGCAGGCTGGGCGGCGGAGAGCCGGGCAGCGGAGGGACAGGCAGGCTGGGCGGCGGAGAGCCGGGCAGCGGAGAGCCAGGCAGGCTGGGCGGCGGAGAGCCGGGCAGCAGAGGGCCAGGCAGGCTGGGCGGCGGAGAGCCGGGCAGCAGAGGGTCAGGCAGGCTGGGCGGCGGAGAGCTGGGCAGCGGAGGGCCAGGCAGGCTGGGCGGCGGAGAGCCGGGCAGCGGAGGGCCAGGCAGGCTGGGCGGAGAGCTGGGCTGGAGAACAGGCTGGAGAACTGGAGAGGTAGTGGGCTGAAGAGCAGGGGAGGTCAGTGGGACTGCCTCTTGAGAAGGCACTTGAGGAAAGATGGCACCCCGACTCTCCCATCTGAAGAATGCCATGTACTGGGCAAATTCTGGATCCTGCCTCCAATAAATAGCCAGTTGGTGAAGGAACTGTGGATCTTCATTAAATATGTCCTTAGCAACACCAAAGTCCTTAGCAGAAAAGGGTAGGCTGTGCTGGTGGCTATCAGCCATGGTGGACGGCCTCAGCAGCTCGCTCAACACTTTCAAAAATCCAAAAAACTAAAAATCCAAAAAACAAACCTATGTCCGCTGGGTCCAAAAAGGTCAGTTCATTCTGTCACGGTGTGAATCAAGAAGGTACGGGTAGGACCCAAATGCAGGACAGGGAAGCGCAGAGGCAGAGAAGTCAAAATGCAGGAGGTTTTATTCACCAAAGTCCGGGAACAAGCAACATCACACTTGACATCAAACAATGAACTGACAAGGAACTCAAAAAAACAGGGCTATAAATACACACAGGGAAAACAGGGCACAGGTGAACAAAACTCAAAATCAAGACAGTGATAGGCTAAGAGACCAACAAGACACAGGTGGAGCAAACTAATAATCACAGGTGAGACAAGACAGGGAACCATAACCACAAAGGAAACCAAGACACTAAATACTACAAAATAAGAGCACAACACTAAAACACACAAACTAGGAACACAAGAACACAGCAGAAATAGTCACGGATCGTGACATTTTTAAATACATGTCGATGTAGATCAGCTATTTGAAGTATTTTAAACTGTTTTTCAAAATAGTAAAAAAGGTAATATAGGGCCTTTAGGCTAAAAGGATAACATAAAATAGTTCCTGGGACTTGTTTCCATTGTGGTCCTACTATAGAGGGTATGCACGTGACATCATCATCAAACCAGGAAGTTATGCAGGAATGCCTACTGAGTGGCAAAAAACTACTTTCTGGCCTTGACAGCCCATACATCCACACAGAAAAGTCTTATCTGATTGCATTAAACAACATTAAACAATGTTAAACTCACTTTGCCTGTTGCTTTGCCACTCGATTTGCCACTCGATGTGCCATTCACTTTAAGCATGCGCATACTCTCTATACATATTTAGGGTCCCTGCTTCATCTCTCTCTCTCTTCTAAGGCCTCTTCTAAGGGGTCCTTGGGCTTAAAGACATTGTAGTCTGCTGTAGAGAGATGTACATTGCGTAGGCGTGTATGCACTGTATAGTGTATAGACATGAATACATACTGTACAGACATACATACTGTACAGACAGAGAGACCACAGAAGAGAAGTTTCTTCTCTCCTTCTTCTGTTGACCACTTGACCTCCCTCACCCTGCAGCCTCCCTCACCCTGCAGCCTCCCTCACCCTGCAGCCTCCCTCACCCTGCAGCCTCCCTCACCCTGCAGCCTCCCTCACCCTGCAGACCTCCCTCACCCTGCAGACCTCCCTCACCCTGCAGCCTCCCTCACCCTGCAGCCTCCCTCACCCTGCAGCCTCCCTCACCCTGCAGCCTCCCTCACCCTGCAGCCTCCCTCACCCTGCAGCCTCCCTCACCCTGCAGCCTCTACCATTTATATTGCGAGGAGATGTACTGTACTAGTGTCAAGGTTACAGTACTTGGCTGTCTGTCACAGCGACCGAGAGACAGTGGTGGAAAAAGTAAAAAAAAATGTTTTAACTTAATTAAAAGTATCAATACTGTATTGTAGAAAAGTACTCTGTTACAAGTAAAAAATCCGGAATTCAAAATTGTTCTTAAAGTACCAAAAGTAGAAAGTGGTCATTATGCAGAAGTTTCACAAGTTTTCAAATGTATGAAATGTCTAAGAATCTTTTGAAAATAGCAGATCTACAAGCTCACGCTCACACGTGACACATTGTGACCGGCTATTTCCAAATGGCCGAAATGTATAGGGTTATAGATAGATAGATAGATAGATAGATAGATAGATAGATAGATAGATAGATAGATAGATAGATAGATAGATAGATAGATAGATAGATAGATAGATAGATAGATAGATAGATAGATAGGATTAATGTATGTTAATGTAATCAAAATCTACAAAGTAACTAGTAACTAAAGTTTTCAAATAATTTTAGTGGAGTAAAAGTATAATATTCACCTCTGAGATGCAGTACAGTAGAACTTAGAAGTAAAGATATTGAAAAATTGGAAATACTGCAGTAAAGTAAAAAATGGCCTCAAACTTGCACTTAAAGCTGCTATGAGCAATAATATGTCAACATTTTAATGACCTTTTCATTTTAATTTGTTTTGGTATTCAGACAGTCAGCAATGGGTAGAACGCTCCAAAAAAAATTTTAAAAATTAAAAGGTCATTAAAATATTATTGCTTATAGCAGCTTTAAGTACAGTACTTCAGCAAATGTACTTAGTTACTTGGCACCATACTGTCACTACGTTAAGTGTCACATGCAGTGACTGAGAGAGGTTCTTCTCCATGTGGAAAAACTGACATTATGAGGACATGTTGGCATCGACAGGAGATCAGTGCAACACATGACAGCATGTCGATACGTCTCAGAGAACAGCAGCGTAAAAGCTGTGCGGGTACGACCTCCGCTTTTCAAACATGTCTGTGTCAAGCAACGGAATAAAAAAAACAACAACTGAGGCCTAATTTATTAATCGTTTCCCGTAACAAGTGAAAACCACTAAAGCCAATATTACTGTGTTCACGCCCAGGGAGGGACGGCTCATAGAAAATGTGAAATGTTTTTGTTTGGACGTACTTGGAAAATAATTAGCCCTTCAACGTTTAAAAAAAAAAGAAGACATTAAAGGCATTTCCATTTGTCATTGCGTGCGGCGAAAACACTCATCATTCGTATTTTTATTTTTCCACGGATGAGAGTAATGTCTACAGTCATTTGTAGGCAAAATTTGCATATCCGCAGCACTGTTTAGATTCATCACGCTGACGAATAACTCTGACATTTTATATATGGTAGTGTGTGTGGATTCTTTTTGCGACCTGTGGGCCTGACTGTTACCAATATTGCACTGCCGGAGGGAAAGCTTTGTGAAATGTGTCGCCAGTGTAACCTGAAACCTATACAGTTGGGTGCCACCGATATTGTCCCTTATCATTTGACCCATTTAGGCCTGACCTCAAAATTTTAAAAAATCCTTCTAAATATTTTCACGATTTTTCAAAAATAGCAGACCTACAAGCTCGTAGCGCGCCACTCGGTGGCGCGCTACGAGCTTGTAGATCTGCTATTTTTCAATAGCTAAATTAGCTAAATAATAATGTTTAAAACACCAAAAGGGGTTCCCGCCCAAAATGGGTTAACTGTCCTTTTGCACAGATCACGCAAACCTCAGCAAAAATAAAAGGACAATATCGATGGCCTCCAACTGTAGTACAGGGGTCGACAAAAGGTAGATCGTGATCTACCAGTAGATCACAAAGGCTGTGCAGGTATAGACTACATGACTTGCCCCTAAAATTATAAGGTGACTTGATTGATTAACATAAAGTCAGCTCAAACCCACAATGCAATGCTTTGCTTTCAACGGTATTGCAGTTGCACGCAAACGTCGGTAGCATTACAAAGTTATATACAAGAAAACCTACCAATTCCATTTCTCCCCTCTATTACACATGCACACACACACACACACACACACACACACACACACACACACACACACACACACACACAAGACAGACAAAGAAAGACACGCACAGAGCTTGTATGGCGAGAGAACCTTACTTTGGGAGTGATGACTTTTATGACTCAAAGAATTTATATAATTTTTTTTCCCCATTCCAATTGTGTCTTATGTAACTTTAAACTATTTCCATCAAAGGGATGATAATTATTTTGGTCAGTAGATCTTGTCGAACTGGTCATGGTCATTTTGAAAGTAGCTCTCAAGTCTAAAAGGTGTGGGCACCCCTGTTTGGGGGTATAATGTACGTATGTGTGTGCTACTGGAATGTATTGTATATACTTCTTCTGTATTTCAATGCCTTCTCACCCTTTCCTTATTTATGAGAGCGAGAGAGAGAGAGAGAAAGAGAGAGGCACGCCGCTCATCTCCTAGTCGCCCACCTGGTGCCATTCATATGATAACATGTATTGTATACTGTATGTATAGTACACACAAGTGGTAAATGGTGCATTTATATAGCGATTTTATTCAAGGCGCTTCATACACACACACACACACACACACACACACACACACACAACACACACACACACACACACACACACACACACACACACACACACACACACATTCATATACCAATTGCGGAGGAAGCCATGCAAGGCTACCTGCTCATCAGGATTAATTAGTGGTTCAGTGTCTTGCTCAAGGACACTGCGACACTAACTCTGTGGGGAGCCCGGGATTGAAATGGGAACCTCACGGTTCCCATCCGGCCACTCTACCTTCATGCATTGTACGTGCTTCATTCAGCAACATCCATCATTGAGGATGCGTTGTTTGGTACAAGCTCACAAGCTTGTAGGTCTGCTATTTTTGAATAGCCAAATAAATCGAAAATTGCACAGATGCTTTCCCTGTGTGTGTATATATATATATATATAAAAGGAGAAGTCCTGCCTGTTCCAAAGGCCTTTTTGACTGAAATGTCACCAGTGAAGACAGAGTGGCCAAATAATGGAATTACCAAATGGACCCGTTTGGTTCCATTTGTACACTCAGTTAAAATAAACGATTGCTGATATTACAGATTGTCTTTGAAATGAAAAAAATATATAAAAAAGGTTGAGAATCACTGAGCTACAGTAGCACTGTGTATTCTATAAATGAGGGAAACAAACACAGCTGGGAGTGTAGAGAGGATGGTTTGTAACCACTGACAGACATGTTGCATGTACAGTAGGCCTACAGTAGGGCTGACAACTCGCAAATATATAAAAAAATTACATACTTATCGGTTGGAAACCTCTGTCCAAAAAAAAGCTACTTTTCAGGATTCAAATTCCGAAATAGCAAAAGTTTGACAAGCTTATTAGAGAAGCATTTTTCCTTTTTTTTTTAAGAGCGTGCAAGTAGGATGGTCCGTAGTACACCAGACATTCAGTTCATGTACAGTACAACTCAATGCAACGCAGCATAGCATGATGAAATAAATGCCTACAGTGCCGTAATGTGTGTCGACAAGTGGCCTGGTCTCTCCAATAGGAACTCCCCCCCCCCCCCCCCCCCCCCCCCTTGGTCCCTGTATACACTGTAGGTTAACCCTGGGGGGGAGGCTCCATTTCTTGGAAGAACTGTCCTCTCTCATCAGGCTCTCGTCAATTCCTACTCCCCCGTCCGTCCGTGACTGCAGTGGCTCCCTCGACGGTGTAGCCCAGGCAGTGAGGCACACTGCTGGGTCAGGTGGTGTGCTATGGGAATTTCCTGACAATTAAGTTGACTACTGCAGGGGTGGGCAACTTTGACGATGGAGAGGGCCACTATATTTACACACTCACTCCAGAGGGCTCCACATTGCATATTACTGTCATAGCAAAAATAGCCGATCCACAAGCTCTGGTAATATATCAGTATTCTGATATTAACCTGTGGGCTGCTATGTACTGTATGGACTACTGTACGCATTATTGCTATATAATAATAATATTATTATTATTGCTATATAATAATAATATTATTATTATTGCTATATATCGTCGCTGTGGGGCAGAAACCTCCTATCTCCATGTTTTTACTTTTTGTGTTGTGTTTTTTTGTAAATTGATGCCCATTTGGTTTCATTTTACGCTCTCGGGAGTTAAATTATTGTTAAATGTCAGTCACATTGTACAAGTACACCCCGCTGGACAGGACGCTAGTATGTCGCAGGGACCTTACCCACAAACCAACCCTTGATTCTGAGTGCCAGAACGGGAGGCATTGGGTCCCATTTGTATAGTCTTTGGTATGACCCGACTACACAAATACAAATAAATAAAGGGTGAATTATGAATACTATTTCAGTATTATGTGCAAAGACTACAGAGGCAAATTCTATATCCTAAACATATATCTTAACCACTTTCAACCTGGCATCTATAGATGTATACCCCCCCTACCCCCGCTTATCATAGCCAAATAGACATGGAAAAAGTGATCTACAAGCTTAGGTCTTGCAGCTATTCACTATGAACACAGGTGTGCCTTGCAATGTCGCCCTGCCCATTCGTGCGCCATGGGTTTCACAGTACACCCCAAAATAGGGTGAAAACCACTGCATTACAGGATAATTTTCTGCGTCTAGACAAACCGTCCCCATTGGGTGTCTGGCTGCCGTGATGGTGGGGCGATCCCCGGGAGGTGGTGCATGGGGACCATGACACAAACGGCACAAAAGTGGGGATTTTTTGTATTCATTTATGGCCTTGTTTTTTTTTCTCCACAGATTTCACAGCAGTATTATACGTTTGAGATTCAACCCTGGTGTGTGTGCTTAATGCTGCCTTAGAATATAGGAGTTGAGGTGGAAGTCGGCGGGGGCTCTTGGGAAGAGAGCTCTTTTTCTTTTAAATCCCCCCTTTGAACAAATCCTTTAAGACAAAAAAAAACTACCTGCCAAGCCTTAAAAGTGCCTTGCTCAAATGCACAGTGACAGGAGCTGAGGCAAGCAACTGGGCGTTTGGCACGGCTGCAAGCTCCCCGCAGATTGCCTGGTAATAGATAGACTTCTAGGCAAACCGATTGCTCCTGTCTTTACCTTTAATCCGTTAAGACCTGGAAACGCATCTGTGCCGCCTTGGTGTTTAACCACCCTTATTTTAATTTTGAAACTTTAGCCGTTGAAAAATAGCATACACGCTCATACAGAGTGCCGCGCTACGAGCTTGTAGATTTTGCCATTTTTGAAAAATCGTGAAAATGTGGCGCAAATCTTTGAGTTTGAATATATATTCTTTCACAGCGAATCTTCTGCGGGATCCCTGGAACAACATCTTTTCAGATGGGGGGTTGGCGGAAATAGTTTGAGAACCACTGGTTTGGAGAACATAGGTTTTTCAGAAAACTGCACTCAGATCTCGATGGATTAAAGCGCATGCCAACTCAGGCTCCCGGGGCCGCTCGTTCAACCCCGAGAACAAAACGACAAAACGACAAAAATAGCAGACCTACAAGCTCGTAGCGCGCCACTCGGTGGCGCGCTATGAGCTTGTAGATCTGCTATTTTTCAATAGCTAAAGCATAAGATAATGCTGGTTTGGAGAACATAGGTTTTTCAGAAAACTGCACTCAGGTCTCAATGGATTAAAGCGCATGCCAACTCAGGCTCCCGGGGCCGCTCGTTCAACCCCGAGAACAAAACGACGACAGCAACAATAACAACTTCAGACCGAAGGGCTTGGAAACTTTGGACGGTTTTCTGGACGATTGGATTGTTTGTGCCCAAGAGGGGGGGGTGGACGGAACGGGACGGGACAGGAAAGGAGAGGGGGAAAAAAATCCATCTGTCGAATCCCTGATCCGCCTTATCTCTTCTGTTAGCCTCTCCAACCAGGTCTTATCACCTCCCGGACAGTAATTAACAGGAATTACACACAGCCCCGCACTATCTGCTGAGCCCTACTGTTACCGCGAGGAGCCTCTTCCGCGTTCCGGGGGCCTGTCCGTTAGGAGATTAGCGGGGCCTCTGTCCAGGGCTTTTACCAAGCCAACCAGTGGTGGAAGAAGAAGTACTCTTTTTAGTAAAAGTAAAATGAGAAATACCACAATATATATTAACTCATTTATCGCCGAAATCGCCTTTTGACGCCTGTTTTCCAAAGGCCCCAGGCGCAGAAATCGCCTTTGGACGACTATTTTAATATCAATTGATTACGGTGAGCAACTGTGTCCTCATAACACTCCGGTAGTGGTCTGTTGGAAAAAAAACTGAAAAAAACTGAAAACCCGCTGGTCTTATGCTGTTTATGGGGATGCAGATTTTAGAACGCTAATATCTCAGATTTTTCTTTTTAGACCAAAAACAAGCTTGATTTGCGGCTCATTTCTCTAAACGATATCATCCTAGCTTACAAAAAGTATGTTTTGGGTTGGATTAAATGACATTCGCGGGACATGTTACACAGCAGATTTTTCCTTCCTGACTCGCAGATTCCGGCCAAATCGGCTTTCAAGTTAAGAGTCTCACCCATAGAGTTATATGGCTGGCGCTCTGAGCCACCACTAGATGGGGCTGTTGGCGGTCCTGTAAATCCTGTATTGACGTCACGTGAGTTAAAGTAACAAAAGTAGTACTCGCATTTCTCAAGTTTGTACAAATCTTTCAAAGAAAACCTTTTTTTTATTTATTTTTAATAGACCAGGTGTAATTTTAATCTACAAAGTAACCTGCAACCAAAGTTTTCAGATAATTGTAGTAGTGGAGGTTAAGTACAATATTTGTATAAAAATATATATTTAAATGTTGAATAGAAGAAGAGGGGAGCGCTGCCGTGGTCCTTTGTTTGTTGAACTGAATATAGGTGCTCGTTGGCGAGGTTAAATCATAACATAAAAGAAGAGGATCCAAGGCACTCTGTTCCAGTGAGGTGAAAAAAAGACCCTGACAAAGGCTGAGTGCCGAAACGCGTTGATCCTTTTTGTAATGTTCTTTGCCATGCCTTAACTCCAATAATTTCACCTCACTGGAACAGAGTGCCTTAGTTGGATCCTCTTCTTTTATGTTATATATTTAAATGTATTGGATATAAGTATCCAAGTAAAGTAAAAGTACTAAGATTGCACTTAACTGCAGTACTTGAGCAAATGTACTTAGTTCCACCACACAGCTCGGAGGCCCACAGCTTTGGTCACTTCTTAGTGGAGAGATAAACAGTGTGCTGGGCGGTGGTGGTGGTGGTGGTGGTGGTGGTGGTGGTGGTGGGTGGTAGGTGGGAGTTAGTTTGAACAGCATAAGCCCTCGTCTGTGGACAGACAGATATGGCTGGGGGTGCTGTGCGTTTCTTTGTGCATCAACACCATGTAAACCGAGTGTGACATTAACAGATATCCCTTCGTTTAAAAAAGAAAAGAAAAGAAAGAAAAGTCAACCTTTCTTTCTGTGTGGTCCTCCAGGAGCAGGAAACAGGCATGGATATGGACGATATAACAGTAACAACGCTAGACCCACTATCCTTAAACCTTCTAAATCAGTGGTTCCTCTCACACTTTCTTCTCACACTTCAAAAATGTCCAAAAATAGCAGATAGTACTTTGAGCTCAAAGGCTAATTTCCATTTGTGGTCCACAAAACACAACAGTAATATTAATATCATACTGCATGTGAATTATAGAAGTGGTTCCCAAAGTGGGGTCCGGGGACCCCCAGGGGTCCTTGAGGGAGTTCCAGGGGGTACCCAGCTAAATGATAGTTTGGAACCAAATTGACCCTAACGGGTCCATTTAGTTCCATTCGTACACTCTCAGATTTTACAATATAAATTGGGGTCCCAGAGATAGAAATGTCATTAAATGGGGGTCCGTAGACAAATGCATGTCAAATCTGTGGGTCCTTGAAATTAAACAGGTTGAGAATCACTGCTAGAGCCATAAAAGTCTTCTCTTATGGGGGTCCCCCCTGGCATACCTTTTCAAATGGGGGTCTGCGGGCTAATTAGTGTAAATTTGGGGGTCCTTGACATGAAAAAGTTTGGGAACCACTGAATTATAGCATGGAGGAATGTCTGGATGCCGTTACTTACACGTAGGGCATAGTCATGGCTTTTATGGGAGGAGAGAGCACTTTCAGTGCAACGTAAGAAGAGATTTGATGTGGGAGGAAACAAGAGCTAACCAAGTACAGATTAGAGCCAATGCAGGTTGTGTTTTCACAGAGTACAGAGGGCTTATACAGTATTAAGTACTCTCCAAGTCGTCTTCAAGGAATACCAGTTTCTGTCTTTATGGTCCTAGAGCAGGGGAAATACAGGGCCTGGATACAGACGCTACAACAGTAATACCACTACTTGTATATCCATAACCCATTTTGACGTGAGATCAGATTCTAAAAATGTCTTCTACATCCTGACAGTTTTCTGAAAAAGCTATGTTTCCATGTCAGTGGTTCTTTGATTTTTCAAAAATAGCAGACCTACAAGCTCGTAGCGCGCCACTCGGTGGCGCGCTATGAGCTTGTAGATCTGCTATTTTTCAATAGCTAAGCATAACATAATGCTAACACCAAAAGGGGTTCCCGCCCAAAATGGGTTAACTCGCCGCTGCTAAATTCCGCCGTGCCACAGAGAAGAACGACGCCCGGAGGGGCACAACAGGAAAGGGTTGAAAAGAAAGAACGAGCGGCGACGCAATCGTTTCATCAGCTCTTAGCGCAACGCTTGGTTGGCTGGCGACGGAATTTCAATTCAATTTCCGCTTCTCAATTCAGAACTATTTGCCTTTTTTTTCATGCGTGCGGCGATGGTGTTGAGAGGGAGGAATAAAGTAAGTTTGCCGATGAATAGGAAGGAAATTATCTGTATTCCGTGTGACACGTCTATCTCCTTCTGTCCCCCCAACCCCCCCACCCAGTCTTTTATCTCTTTCTCGGTGGTCCACTTTCTCACCCCCCACTCCTTTATCTCTGTGATTCCATTTCTCTCCCTTAACCCCAAATCCCCACCCCTCTCTCTCTCTCTCTCCCCCTCAAAGCCCCTCATGCCACTCTAAATGTTTAACTGGATCCTTAAGAGAAAAAATCCATCTCCACTCCTGTTTCCCTGGCAACTGGAACGCACTGGAACCGATGACATCTCGTGATCGCCCACTTACTTTGCACTAAAAGTGCTCTCTCCTCCCATAAACTCTCTCTCCCTCTCTCTCTCTCTCTGAGCCATCTTCCTCTGCACACAGAGCCAGTGCAGTGCCTGGCTTTATCCACGCTAAAGAACGAGAGAGAGAGAGAGAGAGAGAGAGAGAGAGAGAGAGAAAGAGAGAAAGAAAGACAGAGAGAGCGCGCGCGAGAGAGAGAGAGAGAGAGGAGGGAGGTTAGTAAGTAGCAAGGGCGCGTTGTGCTTTCAGAAAACCCCTCAACAGAACTGCATCATTTTTTTTTACAAACCCTCCACGGGCCATTATTATTATAATCTGATGAGAAACGGCAGACGGGATAATGGAATTTGTTTTAGTGGTGGCAAAGTGGGTCCTTGGTCTGCTCGCTGCAGTCAACACACTTATTGAGGATCTAATCATAACATCCAGGCACCTGAAGCTCTCTTATCCCGCTGTATCCAGTCAGTGAAATGACTTGCCGTGCGTGTTTTGGGGGGGAAATGGTTTGTCAAAGTCAGGTGTGCTAAAACACAGCTATGCCTGCACCCTGTGCGGTTCTTTTTAGGTGGAAGTGGCGAGGATATTGCAAGCAGGGGCCCTCAAATGATTAGCATTAACCCATTTTGACCTGATCAGATTCTAAAAAAATGTTCGTTCTTCGACTTTTCAAAAATAGCAGACCTACAAGCTCGTAGCGCGCCACTCGGTGGCGCGCTATGAGCTTGTAGATCTGCTATTTTTCAATAGCTAAAGCATAACATAATGCTAACACCAAAAGGGGTTCCCGCCCAAAATGGGTTAAACACTAACATCTGCATGATGATAGGAGCATGAATGTATCGTCTCTGTCGGGTGGAAACCGTGTCCAAAACTGTTACTCCTCAGTCAGGATTCAAATTGTAAAACAGCAAAAGTAGCAGATCTACAAGCTTTTAGATCTGCTACTTTTGCTCCTTTGGTGTGACACTGTACTAAAGGTCAAGTAGGGACCTGACAGGAAATCCTGACCGTTTTCTGAAAAATCACACCCGTGTGAACTGAGTGGTGCAGATCCCCCCCCCCCCCCCCCCCCCCCCCCTCTCTCTCTCTCTCTCTCATTAGCAGGCAACAGTGCATCTCTCTGTCTCTGTTTCTGCCACAACAGCGCCCCTACTGGTACTCATGAGTCACACATGAGTCACACACATTAACACGAGTCACATAGGTTAACACGAGTCACATAGGTAGATGAACACGGACATTGCTGTTCCTTGGAGTGGTTGCACCACTCAAAAACCTAAAAAAAAATGTTTCTATGTCAGTGGTTCTCAAACTGTTTCATGTCAAGGACCCCAGAAATGATATGAAATTGGCAACATGGAGATAAGAGCTTTCTGCCCGACAGATATACGATATATATAATGTATGAGAAAATGTCACGGTGGCAGATCTGTGGGCCGCGGACACTTCAGAGATTTCCAAGCGGGCCCTGATGATCGAGACAAGGCTGGGAAGCTGCCGTTCCAGACGTAAGAGACACTGGGCAAGACATGCTCACCTCCCCTTACGCAGGCTGCCCTTGTTAAAGCCTTTGTCTAAAGCTCCCCCCTATCCCACACACACACACACACACACACACCTTCTACTTTCTTTCTCTCCGGCCTTAATTAACATGGACGGGCCAGCCAGATAGCTCCGAGGGCCAGAACCCTTAGCGGCA
The DNA here is from genome assembly GCF_951216825.1 of Electrona antarctica. NCBI lineage: Eukaryota > Metazoa > Chordata > Actinopteri > Myctophiformes > Myctophidae > Electrona > Electrona antarctica. Next base: position 13,013,847 of record NC_136803.1, on the reverse strand, counting down.
TGCAGCACCGTTCACTGTCACCTTGTTACCCGTGTATAATGGGTTCAGACCAGGTCCCCCTGACAGGGGAGAGAGAGAGGGAGAGAGAGAGAGAGAGAGAGAGAGAGAGAGAGAGAGAGAGAGACCAGGTCCCCCTGACAGGGGAGGGAGAGAGAGAGAGAGAGAGAGAGAGAGAGAGAGAGAGAGAGAGAGAGACACTGAATTAATGAAACCAGGTCTAACAGTGCCGCCTCTGCCTCTCTCCCCTTGACCTGGCCGCCCATCTTGTCACCCTAACATGGTGCCCTGTTTAAAGTTTTCAGCAGCACATGCACCGTCAAAGAGTGCACATGATGGCACACTGTGAGGAGGACGGAGAGGGAAATACACAGAGGGAGGGAGAGAGAGAGAGAGAGGGAGAAAGGGACAAAATGTTCTGAAAATACCATGAACCCTCAACATTGTTGTGCTGCAGTAACTTTGAACACATTGGCATTTAGCTGCCTTCAATGTGGAGGCAATCACTGTTAGTTGTGTGCACATTACGCACGCACACACACACACACACACACACACACACACACACACACACACACACACACACACACACACACACACACACACACACACACACACACACACACACACACACACACAAGTGACAAGTGACAGATGATGTATTCTTGAATATAATTCAATATAATTAAGTTATTCATCGCCCACACTTTTCTTCTGTACATATACCAAGTGTCTATGTGTCGCTTGAACACAAAAAAAGCGTAACCCCAACAACAAACACGCTGGGTGTTTATGCTGTGACTGAAAGAAGGTTGAAGACAAGAGGCCTTTTTTCTTTACGTCTCTTTTCACAAGGCCGGCCTCTGTTTGACAGCAATGGTCCTGCAGCCATCTGCGGGTCTAAAGCAAGTGTTGCCCGATTTCACAAGAGAAACAATCGTTCAAGTCTACGAAAACAAGCCCTAAAGAAGCGACTATAGGCCACATGGGCGGGCACGCACGCACGCACGCACGCACGCACGCACGCACGCACACGCACACACACACACACACACGAGGAAGGATTTTCTTTATTCTGCTTCTGTAAAGAGAGTTATCTATAACGGCGCTATATCAAATTATATTATATATTAAATATTTGCGTTCGGGGGAGGGAAGCCAGGGCGGGGAGTATGAATAATAATGTTACTGCATATAATCCTATGGGCTTGGGGGGTGGGGGGGGGGGGGGGGGGGGGGAGTGTTGGACGGGACGAGTAGGACGAAGGCTCCATTTCTTCCCGGTGGGGGCTCCTTCCTCACTGGCAGGTGAGTCAGGAGGACACAACAGCAGTGACAACACACAGAAATGTGCATGTGTGGGGAGGAAATAATTGGCATAGCGACTAAATCGGGGAGAAACAAGGGGTAAAAAATAAAATACTCAACTACAAGTGACAGTTGCTCTCGGCCAAATGTGACCGAGTTAAAAAAATACTTTTTTTTTTTTTTACAAATTCAAAAGCATGCACATTTTCTAGAATGGTGAAGAGTGAAAATTGGAGATCTACAAGGTCACAACGATGCGTCGCACACTTGTAGATCTGCTATTTTCACAATATTTAAAATAGGGCTTAAGTGGTTGATTCACATAATGTACTTCCCCCCTTCCTAGAGTATCTGCGCTTGAAATGTAATGGGAGTCTAAGGCCTCACTCAGACCTTTACTGCATTGCTGTATGCTTGTTGGATGAATGTTGTGTAGTGTCATGGCCGCCCCAATGCATTTCCAATGGAAGTCACATGGTTTGTAGTCCACATTTTGGACTACAAGCTGTTGTATGGCTTTCGGCTGTGTTTCGACTGCGCCCCTCCCCCTCATACAACACAAATGTTGTGTCAAACCATGTGACTCCCATTGGAAATGCATTGGGGCGGCCATGACACTACACAACATTCATCCAACAAGCATACAGCAATGCAGTAAAGGTCTGAGTGAGGCCTAAGTCATACTGTACTTAAAATAGAAATACAAAAATACTCAAGTAAAATGTACTTCATTACTGTCCACCACTGCGACTGAATGAGCGTGCATGCGAGCAGCTAGGCCAAGCGTGTCTGAAAGCCATGGCCGCCATGCGTGTGCGAGCGAGACGACACCACACACTGTCATTCCAATTAAATCTGCACACACACACACACACACACACACACACACACACACACACACACACACACACACACACACACACACACACACACACACACACACACACACACACACACACACACACACACACACACACACACACACACACACACACACACACACAATTCTCTACAGCAGAAAACAGGTCAGGCGGCGAGGAAGCCTTTTCCCAGGCGAAGCCAAGCCCCTTGCCAGTGGTGGATAAATAAAGTACTCAAATGATTTACTTAAGTAAAAGTATCAGTACTGCAATATAGAAATACTCTGTTACAAGTAAAAGTACGGAATACAAAATGGACTTGAGTAAAAGTAACAAAAGTATTGGCATTAAAATGTACTTAAAGTACCAAAGGTAAAATTACTTATTTATTATACAGAATGTCCCGTTTCAAATGTCACAAAACATTTGAAAATAGCAGATCTACAAACTCACAATGCATCACATCGCAAAGCATTGTGTGGTTATTGTATGTTTTGTAATAATAATCAAAATCTACAAAGTAACTAGTAACTAAAGGTTTCAATGTATTGGAGTAAAAGTACAATATTTGGACCCGAGATGTAGTGGAGCAGGAGTGAAAGTACTTAAAATTTGTACCCCTTTTGGTGTTAGCATCATGTTATGCTTTAGCTATTGAAAAATAGCAGATCTACAAGCTCATAGCGCGCCACCGAGTGGCGCGCTACGAGCTTGTAGGTCTGCTATTTTTGAAAAATCGAAGAACGACTGACATAGAAACATAGCTTTTTCAGACATTTTTAGAATCTGATCTCAGGCCAAAATGGGTACAGTTCTTAATTAAATGTACTTTTCTGTTTCTTTCCACCACTGCATTTTGGACTTTGTGAGAGACTGCAAGGTGAAATAGGGCGAAAAGGCAAGAGCTTTGCCCTTCATAGCAGAAATGGTAGAGAATGTGGCTTCACACTCAGTGGCCCTCATTCAGCAAACTTTTCTTCCATTCTCTTTATGTTCCGTTTTCGTTTTGGAGAGAAAGGAGCCTTTGCAGAATCCGACGTGGGGGATGTCATGCATGGTCTCTCTGCCCAGGGACGTGCACATATAGACATCAAAGGGGGCTCTCAACGCGTCGCAGTGCGACACTTTGAGAGCTTGTAGATCTGCTATTTTCGCTATTTTTGTCCAAAAGTGCCCTCTTATGGGATTTCAGCCCCTGCCTCTCTAAAGCCCAACACGCGTCAAAACAGCCGCCTCCGTTATTTTCAACGAACCTATCCCACACCGGCGGCGTCTGGCGCGCGTTCACGCCTCGCCTGATGCTCCGATACACCGCTGTTCTATTTACCAGGCGTTGCCGCGCGGCCTCCATCCGGGAATCCGTGGGTGTGGCCAGCCGCGCGGCAGCGCGCTGCGTCCTGTGGGTGTTTCTGTGCCGCGCGCCGTTGCTATGCCGCGCGGCAATACTGTGCCACGTCGCTGCGCACCCGCTTCACAGACGGTGTGTGTTGGGCTTAACACTCTCTCCATGTCCCTGTATGCCCCGTGTGAAACAGATGATCAATGCATGTCAACGGACCTTGCCCACACTGTAAAAGGTGTGCAGACGTCAGGGTCATGTGCACTTGAGCCAAGAAGAGATTCAGGCTCTCAAATAAGCGTATAATTGCTGTGTGGCAAAAAATAAAATAAAAATACGTATTTCAAAAGTGCAAAATGTGGAGTGACTAAAATGAAAACCACGATGCGATGTCAGCACAAAGAAGACACCAAAGTCAAATAAGAAATGGTTGGACTTACAATTTGAGTGTGGCTGGAATATCAGGTGCACACTGCACACAGAGCACAGATACAGTATAGGCTCTCTCTTATCACTACTAGTTCTGGCGTTTCAGCTTTTGCCAAACGGCGGGCCTTTGATAAAAGCTATACGGCCAAAACATTAGTGATGTTTTGATGATACCAATAAAGCATAAAATGTACAAACCAGCCTGCTAGTAGTTTTTTCTCTCTCTCTGTATCAGCTCCTCATCAGTGTTTGCCGTGAGGAGCTTTTTCAATTAGAATCACAATCTAAAATTATCTTATCTCGCAAAAGTAACTGCAGTTTATTAGCCACAGGTGGAGGGCAAGACTTTCCGACTTGGTACCATAATTGGAAAGACTGCACTGTGAGGTGTTTGTAGTAGCAGTGATGGAAATTAACTAAATTAACCTGCGGCTCTCAGAATCCACAGACATTTTTAGCATTGCTTTTAATTAGGTCATATCATTATCCTTGTCTTAGGTTTATTTGTAATGTTTTCCAATGTTTTATTTTTCCTTCTTTGTTTTTTCCATTCCCTTTAATGTATTTTATATTTGTAAATCTGTGAAGCACATTGGGTTGCACTTGCTGTATGAAATGTGCTATACAAATAAAGTTTTGATTGATTGATTGATTGAAGTCAATTTACTCAAGTAGTGTAATTAAGTTTGAGTTTTTACTTTACTTTTTCCAATTTTCTGTATTTTTACTTCGACTCACACTACATCTCAGAGTCAAATATTGTACTTACACTCCACTACAATTAATTGAAAATGTGTGTTATCTTGCACATTTTGATTGTTAATATAAAGCACACATCGACGTTCCAGATTAATATCTATGCAGTGATATTAGGCTGGCCATGCCAGGCTAATAGAACAGGGCTTAAATGGTTAATCGATTTTGTTGATTATAAAAAAAATCAATTTGATTTGTTCACCTCGATTTGTTGAAACATGCTATATAATAAAAATGACACAAACCTTCTTCTCTATCATTCAATTAAACTAAATGAGCAATATTAATCCATTTTGGGCGGGAACCCCTTTTGGTGTTAGCATTATGTTATGCTTTAGCTATTGAAAAATAGCAGATCTATAAGCTCATAGCACGCCACCGAGTGGCGCGCTACGAGCTTGTGGGTCTGCTATTTTTAACAACGACTGACATAGAAACATAGCTTTTTCAGAAAACTGTCAGGATGTGGAAGAATCTGATCTCAGGTCAAAATGGGTTAAGCCAAGTTATTGGTTCTAAATGTTGTTTGGGGGCGGGTGAATTGCTATGCCGGCCCTCTCTATATACCTCATTGGATTAGTCATCAGTGAGGTCTTTCCTAACACTCGCTCAGGGACCATCACTGTTAGAAACCTCATTAAAAGCCAATTTTAACCCTTTCAAAAAGGAAAAAAAGAATCCAACAACCAACCAGACCTTCAGGGAATTAAAAACAAAGATCAGCAGTGGGAGTTTGGATCCGTCAACCACTCTCATTATTCATTCAGGACCACTCATTTGTTGGATTAATCCAATTACTTTTCAGTTCGGGGTGGGTTGGGCAGGGAGGGGGGGGGAGGACTCTTATTCTGCAGATTTCTCTTCCTGCAGTCAATAATCAGAGCTCCTGTGAGGCCCATCAGAGGAGCACGATGCCCCATCAGAGGAGCACGATGCCCATCAGAGGAGCACGATGCCCATCAGAGCTCCTGTGAGGCCCATCAGAGGAGCACGATGCCCACTGGGGTTACATGACAGCGAAGAACAATTCCTCTGTGATCGCTGGGCATGCATCTTTTGATTGGATAATCTGTCCCCCGTATTGTCACAATGTGGTGACAATACGGGGTGGTGGTGACGCGTGCGTGTATGTGTGTGTGTGTGTGTGTGTGTGCGTGTGTACGTGTGTGTGCGTGTGTGCGTGTGTGTGTGTGTGTGCGCGGAGGAGAGGACCTATCAGTGAGATGGCCTGCGGTAATCAAATCATTTCTCATATTCATACTGAGAAGATACAAATGTGCGCATGCATGTGTGTGTGTGTGTGCGTGCATCGATGTGATGTGTTTATTAAGACTGAAGGAATAAACAAATCAAGAAAAGAGAGACAATAATGTCTTGTAGGCATTGCTTTGAGAATCTGCATATCATCACTGTTGAGTGGAAACCTTCCATGAAATGTAGCAGATCTACAAGCTCGAGCTCGAGCTTGTAGATCTGCATTTGTGTGACACTGCAGTGGGTGTTGATCTACACGCGTGAGCATGCATAGGATGCGTATGTACGTACGTGCCTTCGTATAGATATGATGGGTTTATTAAAACTGAAGAAATAAACAAAACGAATGAATACAGAAGTAAAGAAAGTCCTGTAGGCATTGTTTTGAGAAGCTACACATAAAGTGTATGAAGCTGTGTTTTGCTTTGGGTGTTTTGCGTGCGTGCGTGCGTGCGTGCGTGCGTGCGTGCGTGCGGGCGGGCGTGCGTGCGTGCGGGCGGGCGTGCGGGCATGTCTAACAGCAGAGCCCAGCGTGTGTAAGGCTCACTGAGTGCAGTGCTGTCAGCTCATGGTGCGTTCAAAGACAGTTTAAACCCCCCTAGAGGAAAAAGCGGAGATGGAGGCTTCCAACGCTCTCCCAGGACTGGCCCTATAGAGCCTTCCCCTGGACCGGGGTTTATATATACTGCAGTCCTCACTCCTCAGTTTGGTCTGAGGCTCAGTATTCCAAAGGGGTTAAGCGTTCTCCACCAGACTCTAACCCAGCAGGGATTCTCAACCTTTTATTTTTATTTTTTTTACTGACTGCTGTCATGACTGACATCAAAGTACTGACAAGAAAGGGACTGGCACACGTCAGCCCGATACATCACAGGAACACATAGTGTGGCGGTCCACCCCTACTTAATTATTCACGTCGCCATCATTCACGTCCCTTCATTCATCCGTTCAACAGAACAGAACAGAACAGAACAGAACAGAACAGAACTGAACTGAACTGAACTGAACTGAACTGAACTAACTGAACTGAACTGAACTGAACGTATTTAAGTACAATTACTTAAGTACTGTAGCTTACTTAAGTACAAATATGAGGTATTTTTTTGTACTTTACTGGAGTAATTCCATTTTTCCAATTATCAGTACTTTTACTTCAACTCCACTACATTTCGGATCCAAATACTTTACTTTTACTCCACTACACTTATTAGAAAACTTTACAAACATACAGTACATTAACCACTTCAGCCCTATATGATTAACACCATGGCTGACCTGACGGTAGGGCACCGCCTCGGTAGTTTTGAAGATGCATTGCCCGCACAGCCATTCAGTGTTCGCACCTCTAGGACCTCGCTAACAAAACCTGCCGGTTGACGCCGAGTGTTACAGCTTGAAATAACAGGAATGACAGACATTGGATGCATACCATTGGTGACGGTCCATTGTGTCAATCTACTAAAGTAAACCTACTCTAGGTGTCCAAAGTAGTCTAAACTAAAGAGTTGGATAACAGTGACTGATGGATTCATGAACTAATTAACTACAGCGGTGACGTTTGCAAGGTAAATGCATTATTATGACAACACGAAAAGTTTCCCCATTATGCAAGTTAATACTACTACATTAAAGAGATTATTTCAATGAGTGATCTCTCGCGAGTTGTGCGTGCGTGCATGTGCGCGCAACATAGCCCCGCGTAGTTAAACAATGCACAGCGAATCCCTGATTCACCCACAGCAGGCTCTGAATACATGGACATGTGTACAGTTATATAAAGTTATAAAAGGTAGGCATTGAATCAAAATACAGTAGTCCACATTGACATATAAATTAGATTACAAAGCAGTGTAAATACAAGCATAGGGGCCAAATACATTAGGCCCATGCATAAACTTAAATGTACGGTGAACTTTAAATATACAAGAGAACACATTACAAAGGAACACACTCAGAGTAAGAAGAAAGCCTCAGGGACTGGCTACAGGAAACATGCAAGGCTTGTCCATGTATGTACCTTACAGGAAATATGTATAGTGACTAAATTTGACTGAGGGACTGCCATTGGATTGTTTTGAATTTTCGTTTTTTCATGTCATGTGAAAGCAGGGAATCATAGCTTCAAATTGACATATTGGTTGTTCAGTTTGGCCCATCAGTTTTGGAGATATGGCTTATAGAGTAATGTCTTGCAGAAAACAGCAAGTTGAGAAAACAGGCATGAAAGGTTCACTTCTGTGGTCTCTAACATTACACCTAGCTACATGTTTAAGCATTTATTTCATATTTACATGTCGATTTCAGCTCTGACACTTATTTCAGACATGTTCTAGTATGTGAAGAATCTGCCTGTGCTATAAACTCATTTAAAAAAAATAAAAAATAAAAAAGATTTTCTCCACTGGTGAAAAGCTGGAATTTGCGCGATGGCAGTCTCTCAGTCAAATCTGGTCACATACACATTAATGATATGCTTGGGTGTATGCACGATTGCATAATACGCTCTGACTAATGATTTAAGCTAATTGTTCATTTTGTTTGCTTTCGTTTAGTTTAATTTTGTCTGTAACTAAGTTACTCTGTAAAAAGGGTAGGCAACAACAAGCTTGGGTTTCAGCCTACATCTTTTCGGTGTCACGTGTGTTATGAAATACTAAACTGGAGTATTTAACCATGTAATTGTAAAGCACAGAAATAAACTATTCATTCATTTATTCATTCAAGGCTCAATCAAAGCACCGACTTCATACATGCCTGACGTCACGGTGCCGGCGTCATAGATGGCGCTATACTCTGGTAGCGTGTTGTATGGTTCATTGTATGGTTAAGAGCCCTAATGTCGGGACTCATGCACAATTCCGTGATATGAAATGCATCCTAATCCTTTCCCTCCACCCTCTGAGTTGGAGATCAAAAGAAACGCTGGCATCGCTTCTCCGTGGAGCATTCAAAATGTGTGTGTGCGCGTGCCATTCACGCAGGCTTCTTTTGGATTTTCTTTGTTTCATTTTATTCTATTTTTATGTATCCCCCCCCCTCCCCCCTCCCCCCTGGTTTGAAGTGGCGGAGGTACAACGTACTGTCACCCCCTCAAATTAAATACGCGCTGATTGAAATTGACACTATTCAGCAATGGCACTCGTGATGCAAAAGGCGATGCACATACCCCCGGTTTTCTGCCGATATGGGAATATAACTACAGAATGCGATGCCTAATTTAAGCTTACGTGTGACAAAAATAGCTGACCCATTAAGCTCACAAGAAATATAGCTGAAGTATATGAGCTCACAGCGCGTCACATTGTGAGCTTATAAGTCAGCTATTTTCCAACGCAGGCCGTCAAACAGCTAAGTATGAATCGGGCTTAAAGTGCCGGATTTCTGCATCATGCATGAATGCGTTAGCCGTCTTTTCAAGAAGGTGACGTGATGGGGCTATCTTTTCAAAACGCCCATACAGACAGACCCCCTCCTGGAAACTCTTATGTCGTTCTTTTAATCAGTGCAAATTGGCTCTCTCTGTGACTCGCTGTGTGTTGCCATTTCCCAGTTGAAATAGCTGGGTGATTTTGAAAAGCCCTCTCTACCCCCTTGCGAAAGACATACGCACATGCACAAGAACACTGATGCGAACGGCTTCGGTGGAAATACCTCATGCCAAAACACTTCCCTCAAAGGCTAATCTTCCATTTGCATACTAAAGGCAATGAAAGACGCATACAGAGCCATAATCCTTAGCCGTCCTTGTGTTTTTTTCCAAGGTCTGGCACTCGGGAGGACAAAAAAAAGCCGTCAGAGAGCCTAAGAGAGAGCTCGCAAAGTCCCTTTTCAGCCCATATCATACGCGCTCTACAAAAAAACGCTGAGGGTGGCATCCACATTAGACATTAGAATCAGGCCGTATTTGAATTTCAATGGTCATGGGGATTAAGGAGTTGGATAGCCTAACCCTAGCCCATGAGAGCCCTGAGAAAATGGGTCGGATGACTTGTCAAGAATAAAATAAAATAAAATTTAATAAAACACGAATAAATAAATGTTACTGCAAAGTCTCTCTGGTCCTTCCTGGATGCTGACTCACTCACTCATAATCTGTTACGGCGTTTCCCAATTATTGTGAACCTCTTCTGGGGTTTTTACCTGGGAGGGATGTCTTGTAGAGCTATAGTATCTAGTGTGTGTCTCGTTTCTGCACTCTACGATGTCCAGGCTGCACATCGAGGCGTGTGTGAGTGTGAGTGTGAGTGTGAGTGTGTGGGTGTGTGTGTGTGTGTGTGCGCATGTACGTGCACATTTGTAGAGTTATAATTTAATGACTTTTAAAGGAGCATTCAGTGATTTGGAAAAAAAACCCGGTCCACCCGGTAACAAGATATGTGCACATGCACACGCTCTACAGTGGGGGAAGTACAACAGACCAACAGCACGTGCACCAATGCCCGCCCCACTCGATCATGATTGGAGGAAGGCCCCTCTCATCCTGATTGGATGAAAGCTTTGCCACCCAAAGCCCAAACCGAAACTAGGGTTTTTGACCCCAGGGGCTCACTGGGGACAGGGAGGAACTCCTTATATGGTCAGCACACTTTATAGTAGGGAGGATTATCCAAAAAATAAGAACAAATAAGTGATATTTGAATTAAGTGAAATCACTGAATATACCTTTAAGACCTTTTTAATACAATTTTACAAAAATAGCCTAAGGTTAATTTAACGCACACAAAAAGTAGTATAAAAAGATGGTATATATGGTACAGTCACATGAGGCTGATGGACGAAAAGGTCCCCCTAAATGTGTTAATCCCAGATACGAGCTAGGGCTACGGTGGAAAGGTTGTAAATCAACGCCTTAATTGGCCTTTATTCCAAATAACTGAGAAACTGTATAGCAAGCAGTGTAAAGAAGCATTCAATGGGTTTGGGCACCCGTGCAGCCATGACAGCTGATCCCTTACACCCCACCCTGCATTCATTCAGACATTCCAACCAGCCATGACTCTGAAAGCTGAAATCGATCACCTCCCAGATTTCCACCAAAACACCACAGAAGTGTCACAATCCCATACATTGTATAGAAGGCAATTGAGACATTTAGATCGGTGGTTCCCACCCTTTTTTAGCCCAAGATCCAAAAGAGAGATTAGACGTTTGCCCGTGACCCAAACTAGAGAACTAGTGGGACCAAACCCACTGTTTGGGAAACAGTGATTTAAAGCTCACACACACACACACACACACACACACACACACACACACACACACTAGGGCATTCACTTCTAGTCATTTTTACTAGTTGACTAGTTGCCTAGTTTACTAGTCGACTAGTTGTTTAACTACCTATTATGTAAAAAATAAAATAAATTAAAAAGAATAAACTTTTTTTTTTTGAATAAATATTTGTACATTGAAAAACTGTGTACATGGTGACTATAACTATAATCTACCTGATATTGAGGCCTACAAAAAAAAAAAAAAAAACTTTAAACTAGTCAACTAGTACCAACAAGGTCGACTAGTGGATTTACTAGTCGACTAGTAAACTAGTCGCTTAATGCCCTAACACACACACACACACACACACACACACACACACACACACACACACACACACACACACACACACACACACACACACACACACACACACACACACACACAATGTGAGCACTTGGAACCCACGAACATGGTTAAAATCCGGATTAAAAGAGGATAGTTACGTAGTGCAGCTTTACGTTAAGCATAAGCCTTATTACACATTCTGATGATGTATCATACAGCCAGGGAAGTTTCGTGGTCATTAATTGTTTCGATGAATTGAGTAGGCTACATAAGGACCCCAATTTACACAAGCCATAGTGCTTTCTTGGTTTTAAATCCTCAGACCTTGTATTGAGCTGTACTTCCCTCTGCTTTTTCCTTCAAACTGCTAATAAAGTATTCAATCAATCAATCAAACCATTTTCCATTAACAGAATGTGAATGCATGGTCAGTTAATGGCTAGCACAGACTGTCTATGCTCTTCAGTTTTAATTTGACTTTATGAACCTTACAAAGCTGATTAGCGCCAGTAAATGTTGCTCTCTACTCACGCTATAAGTGGTGGATACAGCTCGGTAAACTAATATCTGTCATGTTCTCAATCCTGTCTCATCCGTGTTGCACTCATTAATAGAATCTAATCCTTTTAAAAGACCAGAGGGCCGCTGTAAAAAACAAAACTGTATTTCATATTTGCCCCAAGTCACATTTAACGTGACTTATGTCGTGACACGATGTGTCACATAAACAGGAAAATGCACAAGACACTACCTGCTGTAAATGACAAACGATGACTCATGTACACACACTCACACACACAAGACACATGACTCATTAGTGCACGTTTGCTTCATATGGCAGTAAAGACCACAGGTGGAAGAAGTACACAGATTTGTTTTACTCAAGTAAAAATAGCAATACCACAATGTCATGCCCTAAAGTATTGCCATCAAAACGTAAAAAGATCGGTGTTAATCTAAATGAACTATAGCACTAATTACTGTAGTGTATTTAAGAAATGTTAGAATGGAAGAGAAAAATAACCTCAAAATTGTGCATAAGTTATGGTACTTAGAGTAAATGCACGTAGTTACTTTTCACCAACGGTAAAGACAGCCTGGTGACCGGGGGAGTGAGCTGCCTCTCTCCGCTCTGATTGGTTGATGAATGAGGCCTGAGAGGCGAGAATGATCCCAGAGAGAAGCCTTTCGGAGTTGACAAGAGGAACTTAATTAAATATGTAGAATTTATTGATCAAAGAGCTGCGGGGGAAATCAACTGCCATCTTCGACCATTTTTTCGGGCCCCCGGAGAACCGTAAATTAACCCATTCTGGGCGGGACCCCCTTTGGTGTTAGCATTATGTTATGCTTTAGCTATTGAAAAATAGCAGATCTACAAGCTCATAGCGCGGCACCGAGTGCCGCGCTACGAGCTTGTAGGTCTGCTATTTTTGAAAAATCGACTGACATAGAAACATAGCCTTTTCAGGATTTAAAAGACATTTTTTAGAATCTGATCTCAGGTAAAAATGGGTTAAAACTGGCAGTAAATATCTCGACCCGTGTGGCACGCCAAAAAAGCGAGGCAATAAACGCGACGAGGAAATATGTGACGGGGGATGTTTGACGTATATCACGGGACAAATTAAGCGGAAGACGTGTGCGTGCGTGCATGCATGCATACCTGGCGGAGTTCGTACAAAGGGTAACTTGTCGCAGACAAGTTGGGAGTTTGTTGACGCTGTTGTCCTTATGAAACCGTTACCGTTTCCATTGGAAACAGAACCCATGTGTTCCAATGGATCCAATGTAGTTATTATTCAGTCAAAAGCCTCTAAGCTTGTTAATGAACAAGCTCTTAAAACCTGTCAGTGATTAAATATGTATAACTCCCACAGACACACAATACATTTTTACTGGCCAAAATGGCAAATAAAGCTCATTGCGACACGATTGTAGTTTGCTGCTTTTGCGTGGACACCCCTATACAACAAAGTAGGGCATACAGAGTTGAAGTAGTGGAGGCACGTGGTCTCTGCACAACAGCGTCGCATTGTTCAAATGAAGAGAAGGATTATGTTTGGGAAAAGCACATTAATTAAGCCATTTTGGGCGGGAACCCCTTTTGGTGTTAGCATTATGTTATGCTTTAGCTATTGAAAAATAGCAGATCTACAAGCTCATAGCGCGCCACCGAGTGGCGCGCTAAGAGCTTGTAGGTCTGCTATTTTTGAAAAATCGAAGAACGACTGACATAGAAACACAGCTTTTTCAGAAAACTGTCAGGATGTAGAAGATATTTTAGAATCTCAGGTCAAAATGGGTTAAAGCAACATTGTTTGTTCTCTCGTGGGGACAATAGGGTCTGAATGACAGACGGGCCTTGCGATGGGAGGAATCCCAGGTAATTCCCCGGGTCTCATTAGAATGAAAACACCCGGTGCTAAAGAGCCCTGTGAATAGGACCCTGCCGCTATGTTCACTGCTGGGAAGGAGGGAAGAGAAAAAGAAAAACAGGAGCCAGCGACTAAAGAATAGACTCAACCTGGTCGGCATCCAAAATTCCTGCAGTGCGTCCGTCTCCTGCAAGCAACAAAGACACACTCCCCAGCAAGCAAGTTTACATCCTCTTCCTCTCTCCCCCTCTCTCTCTCATTGAGCAGAAGGAATGGGGGGGGGGGGGGGGGGGGGCTCTGAAGCTCCCACACTTGGCAGGACTCGTGTAATAAGACCTGTAAGGATTCAAATGTCCTCCCCTACACATGGGTTGATTGTGCCTTGACCAATCCCTGCTTTTGCTAAAAACCAGAGAGAGAGAGAGAGAGAGAGAGAGAGAGAGAGAGAGAGAGAGAGAGAGAGAGAGAGTGATTGAAAGGGAAGCAAATATACAAAGACGGAATGGGTTGATTGTGCTTTTACCAATCCCTGCTTTTGACTAAAAGCAGAGAGAGAGAGACAGGGGGACAGACAGAGAGAGAGATTGAATGTAATCATATACAAAGACTACAACGGCACAGTGTTGTCGTGTCCTTCAGTTGAAAAGAGCTCGGGAGAACTGCAAAATAAAGGGAAGCCGCACACCAGGCGACAGAGGAAGGATGTTTGCAGACTTTAAGTAGCAAAAAGGGAGGTCTCTACAAAAAAAAATGGGCCGCACGCTGAGCAGCCAGCCGGCTGACGTGAGCGAGCCTGACAGCCTCGCCGAGGGCGACGCCGTTGCAAGGTTTCCTCGCACAGCACTCGCTGCCCAATGCCATCAGGGTCTCATTGTTTATGGCAGTGGTTCTCAAACTTCTTTCGCATCAACGACCCCCCCCCCCCCCCTCCCCCCAAATTTATATATTCATTTGGCCCGCGGACCACCACCCCTCTGAAAAGGTTATGGGGCTGCAGAGACGCCCACCTAAGAGAAGATTTATGATCAAGATTTAATATTCAGATTTAACATTTTTGATATATTTAAAACAAGCAATCACAATTGGCGTCCTCACTTTTCTTTCCTCGCTCTTTATCCTCAAGTCCAATCCGACTAATCACTTAATTGTGGCGTCCTCAATTTTCTGTCCTCACTATTTATCCTCAATACGTACATTGATCAGCCAATCAAATCATCGATATGGGGTGCTCAGCCAATCAAATCATCGATATGGGGTGCTCAGCCAATCAAATCATCGATATGGGGTGCTCAGCCAATCAAATCATCGATATGGGGTACACACAAACACACAAAGCTGGGCATAGGAGGGGCTAGCGCCACTCAAAAATGAAAAACACTCAATTCTCGATTATTCGACTGATCAAAAATGACTGATCGATAGAATAGTAGGCAAGAAAACAATGGATATTTGCAGCCTTAGTTCCCAGCGGGCCTGTGACTGCTAGGGGGACAGAGCTTACATCACTGTCTTCAGATTAAACTTTCAGTTAAGGCCACTGGGGGAGGGAAAAAAGCACGCACGCACGCACACGCGCACACGCACACGCACACACACACACACACACACACACACACACACACACACACACACACACACACACACACACACACACACACACACACACACACACACATCAGTGCAGTCAGTGTGCTTGCAGGTTGACATTCTCAAAGGTTAGAACAGACTGACTCTCTGCTGGCTGCGTTGTCTCTCTCTCTCTCTGTGTGTGGTATATAGCGCACTGTGCAGTGTCATCAGGATAAAAACCGCTACGCTCTCTTGAACATCGGCCCATTGTTTCTCAATTGACTCCCCCGCGCATGGCACGCACCCGTAGGGAACGCAGCCGTTCCCAGAACAGCCGCTTTGTTGTTCTTGTGACGACGAGAGCAACGCGGCAGGTGAAGGACTGTGTGCGCAGCGAGCGGACCAGTGGTTCCTCAAACCTTTTCATGTCAAGGACCCAAGAATGGCCTCTTCTATGCATACACACCATTTTGAACTTTTGAACTTTGACCCCTTCCCTACTTCCTTTTGATTGATTGATTGATTGATTGAAATATTTATTAACAGTTTGCAGAATTACAGTACATTTCAAGCACAAACTCAATACAAAGACTGGTGAAGGACGACCCAATTAAGCATTACACTTGTTTACAAGAGGGTCCACCATGTTCAATTCATCAAAACATTTAGAGACGTACAAATAGACACTTCTATATAGTCAAAGAACAGAACAGGAATTCATCATAGGTGTTACCGAGGATATTAATGAAGGCTCTGTTCCTGGTCTCTGTATTCTGGTCAAACAGAGTCACGGTGCTGCTATTGTGCATGTTGGCTCACTGGAAACACTCGGCTACACCAGTGGGTGTCAAAGTGTCCTTGAGTGGGTTCCAAATGGGCCTGTAGGGGTCGGTAACCCTGAGGGCCCTATTTTCGTCAGTGCTAAACCCCTTATCCCTAAACTTATTTTGCCTTTTTTACTACTTTGAAAAACATTTTTGAATAGGCCTAGTTCAAATAGCCAATCTACAAGCTCACAATGTGCCGATCGGCTAGTTGAACAATTTAAATATTTTTTTCAAAATAGTAAAAAAAAAAAAAAAAAAAAAAAAGGCAAAGAAGTTTAGGGATAAGGGGTTTAGAACGGACGGAAATTGGGCCCCAATTGGACCGGTAAGTGTCCATTTGATTCAATGTGTACACTCTCAGAGTAATGGGGCATCTGTGGCCTACAGTAGATGCGAACTATAACTGTAGGTCCTTGAATTAAAATGTTTTAAAGTTTGAGAATAACACTGTATAAAATGCGTGTACATAAACAATAGCTGCTAGGGGAGAAATACTCAAAGATGAAGATGCTCATTGATTGGTCATTGGTCCTTGTATGGACACTCTTGTCACCAACTTGTGTTTATATCGAGCTAATCTAGGGAGCTCTCTGTGGTTTTGACTAGATGGATATACTAATCTCTTCATTTCTGACGAGCGACTTTATCGTAATCATAGCTAGGTAAGAAAGCGACATCATTTCTCCCGGTTTTTGTGTGGAACGGAAGGGGGGGGGGTGGGGGGGGGGGGCTTTCAGAGTAAAAGCTGCCATATCTGCGCGGCACCCTGAGCTGCTATTTTGAAAGAAACCCCGGCGCTGATTGTGTTAATGTTTGTCTAGACAAGACAAACTTTAAACCTGTGGGGCTTGCATAACCTGACTCCGCCAGATGGGGCAGCAGAGAGTACACGGGGGATCAAGGCATACACAGTGCTGCCTTGATCCCGCCTCTAGCTGCCGCTGATTGGCCAGGCCGTTTTGTGGCCGGAGCATCAAGTCTGCCTGAGAGTTCCCAGATGGGAGCATGATGGGGGAACCCAGTGTACTCTCTGCTGCCCCATCTGGCGGAGTCAGGTTAGGGCTAGCACCCCTCAAAAACAATAAAATAAAATAAAAAGACAAAATGACATTGATACACTAACAACTCGGCTTCCCATCATGCACCTGTAATGTAACCAGTTGTATTTCACAGTGTGAAGCTCAACAGTGCCACAAAAAACAAAAAACTAAAAAACAGGCCTCATTAAAAAATCAAACTTAACCAAGTCACACTACAGAGCACCCCCCCGCAATCAATGGAAAACCAATACACTCCCTGAGCCACAGCCGTTTTGAACAAAAAAACAAACCAACAACAAACATTCACAATGTCGGGACAGACAGCGATGAATCAGACACGCCTGCAATCAAATTACCCACTGGTCTGGTTTCCACTAGTACACCAACAAGGCTCAATACTCTTGTTCATCAACAGAGAGAGAGAGAGATCAGAGAAAGGACATGTTCGTACATGTCGTACTGCTTTCAGAGCCTCGGTTGGTGCAGAGAGGGAGGCAAACTGTGGCGTATTGCATTCAAAATGTTACTTGATTAAAAGCGCTAAAGATTCGACATCAAAATCTACTTAAGACTGCCGAACCAAAAAACTATCCATTATGCAGAAATGACCCATGCAGTTCATTCACCGTCATAATTATTGTATTGTAATTAATAATGCATTTATGTGTTCCTCACTTTAATGTTGCAACGGGGGCTCGTTATACTTCCGTTATGTGCAGCTGCGTAGCTTCTTAACCTATAATAATACATCATCATTTATCAGTTAAAGTCAGTTTTGTATTAAACGGTAGTGCAAGTCATATGTTCCGGTTAAATACACGTTTTTTCGTGTGAAAAGGTTAAACACTGATAGTAATCATTAGACTATAGAGTATAATATACAACATGTACACTGTATTATATACTTTAATCATTATTTGTAAGGCATTTCTCAGGGCACTGATGTTCCAGAAGCTCCAGAAGCTTCCTCTATACTATCTGCCAACGCTCTCTAATCAATGGGCGCAGCTTCCTGTGTGTGGGAGTGTGGGCGAGGACGGTTCAAAGAACTGAGGCTGCATGAAAAGAGCGTCAAACAAAGAATTAATGACGGAAGATTAACCTTCAATTATGAGAAAGATTGGGAAATGATGATGATGTCGGGTCGTTTCTCCCCCCAAAGAGACAAGGAAAAGGAAAGGAAAACTGTGAAAACACGCGTTACAAGTCAGGTACACACTACCGTAGTATATACTTTAACCTTCAATTATGAGAAAGATTGGGAAATGATGATGATGTCGGGTCGTTTCTCCCCCCAAAGAGACAAGGAAAAGGAAAACGAAGGGAAAGGAAAACTGTGAAAACACACGTTACAAGTGTGTTACTACACTACCGTGTGTTACTACACTACACTACCGTAGTACAGTATATACTTTAACCCTTCATAGCACTTTATAGTACACATGTACAGTATAATATAGTATATAGTATAGTATGTATAGTTTACATAGATACTCCACTGTTACGTTCTTAGTTTACGCATGATTCATGATAACTACTTTTTTATATATGTGATGTATGCCATGCTTTTGTTATTGCTTAATGTAAATCGCTCTGGATTAAGAGCGTCTGCTAAATGCCTAAATTGTAAATTGTAAATTGTAACCCTGAATGTAAATAATTGTTACATTATGGACGTACTTGTGTGCATTCTGAAGATGTTCCCCCCAAGTTCTATTTTTTAAATGTGGTTTCTTTTGGGGCTTGTTTTCATAGACCTGGCTGCTTATTTCTCTCACATAATTTGGCAACACTGCTTCGGTTGCTCCTGGGTCCTAGGCTGCGATGCTATTATAAATCAAATGTAGCCTACACGGTAAATGTACAGCCCGGCCCAACCCAATGCCCGTGAAATGTTTGACAAACTGGCCCAGGCCCGGCTCTAGCACCGATGCCTCCAGTAATGGGGGGTGTCCTCCGAATGGAAGAACAACAATATTGAAGAGAGCTACCTCATGTTCTTGTTGTTAAAATAAAATGCTAGTACTTGATTGTTTACTGTATTCCTGTGACATAGTTTTCAACTTGGAAAGGAAATGTTTCAAGCATGCAATTTGAAAGTAAAACATTTTACGATATGTTTGGGGGGCAAGTGGCAAAGTATAGAACATGACCTGTACTTGCCCGACGGGCAAATGCCTCTGAGACCTTTAAGTGTCAACCCCTGGGTCGTACTTGAAAAACATCCTGACAGAACAATTGAATGACACGATTGATAGAAGAGGTGACAGAACCTCTTCTATGGGAGCTTCCACCATGCATCAACCAGATTAATCACACCACCCTCCCCCAGGTTTGAAATGTGTGATATTTCTTTGGGTACGGAGTGGACGCTGCTTCCAGGGCAATTTGCACAGCACTGGAAGAGAGCGCAAGGCTTCATTACCCCCAGCGGTTCTGCTTTGTGAGAGCCAAGTAAGGGAGGGGAGGAGAGGAGACGAGAGGAGAGGAGAGGAAAGCAGAGGAGAGGAGATGAGAGCAGAGGAGAGGAGAGGAGAGCAGAGTTGAGGAGAGCCGAGGAAAGGAGAGGAGAGCAGAGGAGAGGAGAGGAGAGCAGAGTTGAGGAGAGTCGAGGAAAGGAGAGGAAAGGAGAGGAGAGCAGAGGAAAGGAGAGGAGAGCAGAGGAAAGCAGAGGAAAGGAGAGGAGAGCAGAGGAAAGCCGAGGAGAGGAGAGTGGAGTGGAGGAGATAGTGGAGGAGAGGAGAGGAGAGCAGAGGAGAGGAGAGCAGAGGAGAGCAGAGGAGAGTGGAGTGGAGGAGATAGTGGAGGAGAGGAGAGCAGAGGAGAGGAGAGCAGAGGAGAGTGGAGTGGAGGAGATAGTGAAGGAGAGGAGAGCAGAGGAACGGAGAGCAGAGGAGAGTGGAGTGGAGGAGATAGTGGAGGAGAGGAGAGCAGAGGAAAGGAGAGGAGAGCAGAGGAAAGCAGAGGAAAGGAGAGGAGAGGAGAGTGGAGTGGAGGAGATAGTGGAGGAGAGGAGAGGAGAGGAGAGGAGAGGAGAGGAGAGGAGAGGAGAGGAGAGGAGAGGAGAGGAGAGGAGAGGAGAGGAGAGGAGAGGAGAGGAGAGGAAAGGAGAGGAGAGCAGAGGAGAGCAGAGCAGAGGAGAGGAGAGTGGAGTGGAGTGGAGGAGATAGTGGAGGAGAGGAGAGCAGAGGAAAGGCGAGGAGAGCAGAGGAAAGCAGAGGAGAGCAGAGCAGAGGAGAGTGGAGTGGAGGAGATAGTGGAGGAGAGGAGAGGAAAGGAGAGGAGAGCAGAGGAGAGTGGAGTGGAGGAGATAGTGGAGGCGAGCAGAGGGATGGGTGATTTCCGGGGCCACTGCCGTTCATGTCCAATTTTCCCTGACCCTTATTACCAGCGTTACTTATTTATTTTTCACATACCATTTATTTTCTCCTTCTCTCAGAATATCTCATCCTCTCCCTCCCAAGTGATATTCCTTAAAAGCGTCCTGCGAGAAGTGCTTAAAATATTGAGCAGTGTGTGGTTTTCTCTGCGGCCAAATCCAGCTCTCGTTTATCAGCGCTGCACATAATCTGGCAAATTGGTCGCGAGCATCCCCGACTTCCAGAAGTGGGGGATGCGCATGAATTAAGTAAAGGGAGCCTGAAATGAACCATTATCTGACCGAGGGAGAGGAAATATTAAACTGGTAATAATGCAAACACACGGTGTTCCACAAAACCTGCCAAGCAGCAGCGGCCCTGAGCCACTGATCAGAAGAACAGAAGAACATAGCTGTAGCAGAGGTGAGAAAAAGCACTGGAACAGTCCTCATTCCTACTCCACTCAGACCCCTTTTCCACCGGTTGGTTCCCAATGGGAACCGGTTCAGTTCTTTTTGGTTCATAGTCCATGAGCCAGAGCTCCAAATTGGTGGGAAAAACTAGACCTATATTAAATTGTTTATAGGATCAATACAAGTAAATTAATACATGATAACCCTTCCACAGTAGTAGCTTTGTAATATTTTCGATTATTTTGCATATTTTCCTACATCATTTCTCATTTGCATATTTAAAAATGTAAAATTTGTAATACAATAAATCATTGTCTTCGTGTAAGTACTAAGTACTCAATTGGGGAAGTTTCATGGTGATAACAAATAACAATCTAATATAGGTATGGTTTTGCCCACTCAATTCATAATTAACGTTCCAATTTTGGAGCTCTGGCTCATGGACTAAAAACCAAAAAGAACTGAACCGGTTCCCATTGGGAACCAACTGCTGGAAAAGGGGCCAAAGTGTACTCAAAGCTCCATGAAAGAAAACTACTTATTTCTAGTTGTTTTTTGTCAGCCGTTTGTTAGCCCACATCAAGCTATTAATGCTTTGTTCTACGATAAAGAAATAACAATAATTCGGAGAAGTTTTCAGCAGGAAGTTTTCTCGTGGTTCCCAGACTGTCCTGGGACAACGTTCTCTAAAAACATTCAAAACCATATTCGTCTTCAACAGGGGGTCCGGCGGCAAATCATTATTTCAGTCAGACAACTCTTAGAATTAATTTAGAATGTATATTTATTGAGCATAATTGAGCGTAGATATATGAAGCATAGTTTGGCGTCAGGGCTCTGTCCCTATTCATTCCTATTTAACATTTAGTTAACCCATTTTGGGGCGGGAACCCCTTTTGGTGTTAGCATTATGTTATGCTTTAGCTGTTGAAAAATAGCAGATCTACAAGCTCATAGCGCGCCACCGAGTGGCGCGCTACGAGCTTGTATGTCTGTTATTTTTGAACGATTTTTGAACGACTGACATAGAAACATAGCTTTTTCAGAAAACTGTCAGGATGTAGAAGACATTTTTAGAATCTGATCTCAGGTCAAAATGGGTTAAGTTATAAGCCAAATAGAATTTCAGGGAATTAAATAAGACCCCCAGGGGGATCTATAGAAACAGAGCCTACAACAGGTGGATGCTGGGGAGGCGGTGGGATTTGCAAAACCTCACGAGCAGCAGGTTAGCAGCAAGCGAGGCAGGGAGGCAGCAGTAGCAGCGACGCACGTCCCCACAGCAGGAGAGAAGCCAGGAATGAGCAGGTAGGCAGACACGTTTAAATAGCCGCTCTGATCAGGTAAAGAGTGCATGTGACTAGTCACGTGATCAGGAATATAGGCCTAGAAAGTTTTCAGCAGGAAGTTCCCAGAATGTCCTGGGATAACGTTCTCTAAAAACACTCGAATGCATTGGGCGTTTAAGTTAAATAACTCCGAAACTACAAATAATTTCAAAGTAAAAAGTTCCAGCATGTGTCTCCACAGTAAGCTGAATTATAAAAAGTGTGAATGGAGTTTCTAGGTGAAAGTGCTTTTTTGACGTGCCAATATCTGCCATCGAGCCCCATTGTGAATTTCTCAAATTTGAGAGCACTATATTTCTATAACACCGTAAGATGAACCTAAATAGGTTTGAATGGGGTTTCTAGGTGTAAGTATGCATTGGGCGTTTAAGGGGGCACATATTTTGACAGCAGAAACTGCCTGTCATAATTTCTCCCCCCTCCCTATTCCAAAGCCCCCCCAGGTACATTATATATTTAAACTATTTTCAGCAATGGTACACTTATTTTTTCAGTGGGTAGATCTTGTTGAGCTGGTCATTTTGAAAGTAGATCTCACATCATAAATGTGTGGGCACCCCTGTTCTAAACCATCCGTCTTCAACAGGGGGTCTGCATGGGACCCCCAGGGGGTCCGCCAAATCTTTATGTGATGGAGGACATTTAGACAAAAATAGCTGATGTACAAGCTCACAACTCCTCGCTATTGTCATAGAGTCGTGTAGAGGGGAAAAGAGCAGACCATGAACAGCTATGAAAAGGTTTAATCTGCAACACAATTGTATACAATATGTAGTCCCAGCTTCATCTCTCTCATGAAAATGTTGGAAGACTCAGAACAGAACAGAATGTCCCTATCATTCTTGGAAACGCTTTTATTTTAATTTTATTTTTTTAATGTTGCTTTGAGAATGTTCATTTGTCACTATACAACGTGTTAAAGATTGACAATCATTCTACGATCTGTTACCGCAAGGAACCCAAGCATTCCCAAAACAACCCTCAGAATGTTGGCCTTCCTTTGTCAACACATTGTGTGAAATAAAGAACATCCTCACAATGATGTTTTTGTTACATGAGAACCTTTCCTGACTGCTAGCCGTCGCCTGCTGGACAGAACAAACCAACCCTGTGTAGCAACGACCGCTATCAGAATATACAGATCTTTAACTTAAAATATCAGTTTACAGCACCTTTAACAATAACCCCCCATGGGTCTGTGACTGATTTACTTTCGTAACGGCCCTGTTTTGTCCACATCAACATTGTTCACCTCAGACAATCATCCCTCTAGGGAGTTAGCTGGTGTCATGATATGGTTCCCATGACAGCACGAACCCAGCAACCTGTTCGGCTGACAGCGATACACCTGTTCAATCTCAACCAGTTTCGACGGCAAATTTTGATGTACCAACCAGCACATCAGGAGCAATTAGGGGTTCAGTGTCTTGCTGAAGAACACTTCGACACTAACTCTGGGGGAGCCCGGGTTCGAATTGGCAACCTTGCGGTTACCATCCGGCAACTCTACCCCTGAGCCCATCATAAGGTTTTAGTCGACTAAATCTACAGCACATTTTGTCCACAAACATTCATTTTGGTGGGCCTTGGTGCCGTCGTAATGCCTGGCTGATTTTACACCTGGTTGCATGTTGAAAATAGCCGATGTACGCGTCACAGTGAGATGCGCTGCTTGTGAGCTTGTAGATTTGCTATTTGTTTTTTAAATGACTTGTCTTTTAGTTCTACTGGATCTCTTCTCCACTGTCCCACCCTAACAGTTAGTCTAGTTTGTTGACATAATTGTCTATATTTAGTGTGAGTTTTTATTTAGTTTTCATCAGTGAAAAAAGGTAGTTGACGAACATTTTCATCACTGTGTCAGGTGTATATGCTTCACCCATAAGGTCCATGTTTAACACCAGCTATTCAAATGTTAAAAGACTAGGCACAATAAGCCAAGGCTTCACCTTTTTTGTTTATTTTTCTTTTTGAAAGATAACAAATGCAGGCACTACACTGTATTAATGTGTTTTTCTCTTTTAATGACAAAATAAAATAGGGAAAAAAAACTACTACTAAAATGACGCTAGGGATATGTCGCAGTGCACCTGCCCTGCATGTAAATCTCAATTATGTCAGTGCAGGGAAACATATCAGTTTTGTGTTCATCGCGAAAGCCCTGCCTCGACCCCCTGAGAGAATGATGATGACATTAGTGTGGGTTCGCCACAATATTGCTCGACATTGATTGAGACAGATTTAACCTTTCTCGTCTCTCCCTCTCTCTCTCTATCCCTCGCTCTCTCTCTGTATCCCCCATCTCTCCCTCTCTCTACCCCCCCATCTCTCCCTCTCTCTACCCCCCCCCTCTCTCTCTCTCTCTCTCTCTCTCTCTCTCTCAATAAATAAATAAATACAAATAAATAAATAAAAATAAACGATTTTTAAAAAGTAAAAAAAAAAGTCTCTCTCTCTCTCTCTCTGTATTGCTCCCCCCCCCCTCCTCTCTCTCTCCCTCCCCTCTGCAGTCATTATTTCCCATTCCTTAGGCAGACACTGATTCCCCAGAATCCCCAGACAAACTGCTCATACCCCCCCACATCCTCCAACAACAATTCCCGGCTATGCATTTACCCCGAACACACCTCCACTCACACAACCGCTCTGAAGCTAAATAAAAAAAATAGAAAAATCACTCCGCTTTTTCCTCGTGCACCGTATGCCAAAAGACGTCTCATACCGCCTCCTCTGACATGTCATACCCATTTTGCCAGAAAAAGGGGGGGAGGGGGCGTTACGCGTATTATGCTTCTTCTCTCTCGTTCCTATTATAAGTCTGACTTTGAGGTTCTCTGGCTCTGTCATTCTGATGAAGAGGAGGTTCTCTGGCTCTGTCATTCTGATGAAGAGGAGGTTCTCTGGCTCTGTCATTCTGATGAAGAGGAGCTGTAAATAAAATGAGACCCCGTCGTCACCCCCCCCCCCCCCCCCCCCCCACCCCCCGCCTGACAAGCCCTGGCTTTCCGTTAGAGATCAGGCAACTCGTCATCCGTCTCTTCCTGTGTATTTATTTACCGCCGCATGATGCGGGGTCCCACAGCGCCGCGCGCACACACGCACGCACGCACGCACGCACGCACGCACGCACGCACGCACGCACGCACACACACACACACTAGCGTTGCTGTCGGGCAAAAACCTCTTATCTCCATATTCTGACATTTCGTGTTTTTTCCTAAATTAACCCATTTAGGCCTGACGTTGAAATGTATAAAATGTCTTCTAAATCCTGACAGTTTTCTGTCAGGATTTGCGCCACATTTTCACTATTCTTTCAAAAATAGCAGACCTACAAGTTGAATTAACCCATTTTGGGGCGGGAACCCCATTTGGTGTTAGCATTATGTCATGCTTTAGCTATTGTAAAATAGCAGACCTACAAGCTCATAGCGCGCCACCGAGTGGCGCGCTATGAGCTTGTAGATCTGCTATTTTCCAATAGCTAAATTATAACATAATGTTTAAAACACCAAAAGGGGTTCCCGCCCAAAGTGGGTTAACGCCCTAACTTGATCATACTACAGCGTCACACAAAAGCATCAAAAGTAGCCAAAACAGATCTGCTTACTTTTGCCAATTTTGAATCTTGAAAAGTACCAGTTTTGGCCATGTGAGGTTTCCATCCGACAGACTGAATGATGAAAGTACATTTCTTTATGTTTTTCCTTCTTTTATGTCTTTTTTTTTTATCGAGTTGGAGCTGCTGCTCGCTGTGTGGAAAGCATCAAGGACATCCACTGACAGTCAATTAAATGTACAGTCGTCGTCACGTGCACACACACACACACACACACACACACACACACGTCACACTACTTTTTCCCATGCAGGCACATGCTCAGGAAAAGGGATGTCGAGATTAATAAGTCAGTCGAGTTAAAAGCAATAGGATCTTCCTATATATGTACAGTATATAGCCAGCCTTAACCCATTTCGACCTGAGGACGATTTTACAAATGCCTTCTAAATCCTGACAGTTTTCTGAAAAAACCCATGTTTCTCAAACTATTTCATGTCAAGGACCCCCAGAATTATCTGTATTTGGCCGCGGACCCCCATCTGAAAATATGTTGTTGCAGGGACCCCACAGAAGCAAAGATTTCAGTTCAAAACGTTCGCTCTGAAAGAATATATTAAAATATTTGCGCCACATTTTCGCGATTTTTCAAAAATAGCAGACCTACAAGCTCGTAGTGCGGCACTCGGTGCCGCGCTATGAGCTTGTAGATCTGCTATTTTTCAATAGATAAAAGGGGTTCCCGCCCAGAATGGGTTAACGGGGCTACTCGTGGTTTTGGCCAATAACAAGAGTCGTCTTAATTGGACGAGACAGTGAGAGTCCTAACGGGCGGGGGGGGGGGGTGACGGGGGGGGACGGGGGGGGCACGTTTGGCACGTCGTGCAAATTCAATTAAAGCGAAGCCACTTGACTTTGTAATTGATATTAAAGGACTTTAAATATGGCAGCAAGCTGTCAGCGAGAACAATGGTTCAGTTGGCAGAAAGAGGGCAAGAAGAAAACAGTGAGGAGGACCGAATCGTACTGTTATGAAAAGTTCTTCCACGCGAAGCCTTTTCTAAACCCATGTGAAGGATCATATCACACACACACTATACAGTAAGAACTCTCCTAAGTTATTAATAACAAAAAAATCACACCCGTGTGAACTGAGTGGTGCAACAGTGACGTCACACACTAACCATAGCAACCATGCTCCTTTTTTGAGTGGACAGGTACACGAACATACAGACAAAGCTGTTTGTTGGAGTGGTTTCCACCACTCAAAAAGAAAAGAAAAAGTCACACCCGTGTGAACTGAGTGGTGCAACTACACATTTATTGTTATAGTTACTGTACATTAGAACCAGGAAAGCATCTGTGTCATAAGTACTCATAAGTGATGTCAGTGACGTCACACACTAACCATAGCAACCATGCTCACCCGTACAGGCACAAACACACACGGGTACTAACAAAGCCGGTTGTTGGAGTGATTTGCACCACTCAAAAATATCCGGCAGCGGGGATAAAAAAAAATCACACACATGTGAAGTGAGGGACACTCTTATCATCGTACATCATCATGTCGATTTGCTCAGACACATAAATTACGTAAATTCTCCTTTCATTATCAATGGCATTCAATAGAGGGTATGCGCATGCATAAAGTGAATGGCAGATCGAGTGGCAAAGTGAGCAACAAAGTGAATTTAATGTTGTTTAAAGTCATTTTATGCAATCAAATAGGACTTTTCTGTTTGGATGTATGGGCTGTCAAGGCCAGAAAGTAGTTTTTTGCGACTCAGTAGGCGTTCCCTCATAACTTCTGGGTATGATAATGATGTCACGTGCATACCCTCTATATTTGTGTTAGCACAAAAAGCTGATTTGCTCAGACACATATGACGTAAATTCTCCTTTCATTGTCAATGGCAAATGTGACACGAGTTAGGACAAAAAGCTGTATATAGGAGGGGCTAGTGCCCCTAAAAAATCACACCCGTGTGAACTGAGTGGTGCAACAGTGACGTCACACACTAACCATAGCAACCATGCTCCTTTTTTGAGTGGACAGGTACACGAACATACAGACAAAGCTGGTTGTTGGAGTGGTTTGCACCACTCAAAAATAACGCATCCCCACCGGAGCTAAAAATGAATGACGTTGGGGGTTGGGGGGTCATGAACTATGGCTATATGTATTCCCTGCAGTACAAGGTAATCTCATATCTCTTGAGTGCATACTTATGATAGCTAACTGTACACATAGAGGCTGTTATTAACGTTGCTATATCAGTGCTGGAAATGGTCCATGCTGTTCAATTACGCCTATTCCCCATTCTACAGGCCACTGCAATTGCACAATAATTCACCGCTCCACAACAGGCCAACGTTTAAGTCCACCACAAACGGTTGCAGTTCACAACTTTTTTTTGCAATCGACAAATCGGCAATCATCTAGACGAGCTCGTAATATGCACACAACACATAGCCGGCTAGAGAGGAGGGAAGAGACTGATCTTTGAATGAGAAAAGGTGTATATTGTACGAGTGTACTTGTTTTGAACAAAGATAAGAAAGAGTTTGCTGCAGGCTTAGAGAACATTGGCCTAACCTAACCTCTAAAACCCAATGAGAAAATGGGCATTTCTCCGTTATATAATGCATCATATTGGCTTTCAATGCGTGCTAATGCCTGTCCTGATTTCTGTGGCAAGGTCCCCTCGGTACATTCTGATCACTACAGCACTGGCAGACTAATGAATAACAGTAATAGTAATAATAACTGGTTCTCTTAATCCTTAGGCTCTATTTAAATATATATCCATTTTGTTTTACTTTACTTTAGTTTTACTTTATATTTTTTAAACTCTACTGTAGGCCTACATACTTTGTTGAACATACAATAGAGGGTATGCGCATGCTTAAAGTGAATGGCACATCGAGTGGCAAATCGAGTGGCAAAGCAACATGCAAAGTGTGTTTAACATTGTTTAACGTTGTTTAATGCAATCAGATATGACTTTTCTGTGTGGATGTATGGGCTGTCAAGGCCAGAAAGTAGTTTTTTGCCACTCAGTAGGCCTTCCTGCATAACTTCCTGGTTTGATGATGATGTCACGCTCATACCCTCTATAGTGAAAATAGCTACTTACAGAAGTAAATTGACTAAATTAGAAGCGCTAGTCATGGACACTGCAAAAAAAACAACAACAGACGACCCCGAATCAAATAAATTGCGTCAACTGAGGGGGTTTTGACTCTTGACTTGATAGGACTAGGGGTCTTGACTAGATACTGTGGTGCGGGATCATGATTGTGTGGCAGTCCACCACACAATAATGCATATAGGGGAAACACTGATACAACACCTCCATAGCTCTGAGAGTGTACAAATGGAACCAAACACTGACCCTTACGTAAGGGGTTCCTCAATCCTCTCAGGAGTTGCAGACATGATAATGGTCCATTGAGGGGGTCCCTTTAGAACCCACTCAAGGAACCCCGAGGGTCCCTAGACCCCACATTGAGAGCCACTGGATTAGAATCGTGAGTGCATTGTGTATGAGATTAATAACCTTATCTTCGTGTCGTTTTTCAACAAACAATATCTCCCCCGTGCACACATGCTGTGAGTGACACACACACACACACACACACACACACACACACACACACACACACACACACACACACACACACACACACACACACACACACACACACACACACACACACACACACACACACACACACACACACAGTTCATCTTCCCTCCGTCAATACCCCTATAGCTGCCACAAATGTTGAATGATCGCCCCTTCCAGTATGGCGCTCGTTCACAGCAATGAAAGATTGATCACACGCGCGGATATATTGGAAATGAAATGCTTCTCCCCAGTCGCACTCCCACCCCCCCTCCTCTCCCCTCCCTCCCTCCCACCGCTCACCCCCCCCCCCCCCCCGTTCCGGCAGGAGACATGCCTCTTGAACGAGGCCCCATCGCCAGACGCAGCGGCTTGCTTGGCGGGTCGCCACTTAACGGCCGAGGGAGGGTTACTGGCAGTTACTGGTGTAAAGTACATTTACTTAAGTATTGTAGCCTTGCGTAAGCTAAGAACGTAGCTAGAACATATCTATATAATGTACAGTGTCATTATATAGATATGTTCTAGCTACGTTCTTAGCTTAGGCATGTTTCTTGATAAATGCTTTTTATATATGTGATGTATTCCCATGCTTTTGTTCTTGCTTAATGTAAATCGCTCTGGATT
Organism: Electrona antarctica; assembly: GCF_951216825.1. Taxonomy (NCBI): domain Eukaryota; kingdom Metazoa; phylum Chordata; class Actinopteri; order Myctophiformes; family Myctophidae; genus Electrona; species Electrona antarctica. Next base: position 12,983,592 of record NC_136803.1, on the reverse strand, counting down.
AAGAGCGTCTGCTAAATGCCTAAATTGTAAATTATAAATTGTAGCCTTGTACAATTTTGAGTTATTTGTACTTTACTTGAGTATTTCCAATTTCCAATATTTTTTACTTCTACTACTACACTACATATAGGATCTAAATATCTTTCCTAAATTATTTTAAAACTTTAGTTACTGGTTACTTTCAAGACAGACTGTTGATTCCAGGACAAAACGATTAGCCATCGGGAAATAACGGAAAAAACCCCCAGATTGTATGTAGATTAACCACTTCAGCCATACAGTATATGCATTTCGGCCATTGAAAATAGCAGATGTACAAGCTCACGCTGCGACGCATTGTGAGCTTGTAGATCCGCTATTTTCAAAAGACAAGATAAGAAAACATGAAATGGGACATTCTGTAAAATGAGTACTTATACTTTTGGTACTTTAAACACGTTTTGCTGCCAATGCATTTGTACTGTTACTCAAGTACCTTTTGAATTCCGGAATTTTACTTGTAATAGAGTATTTTTATATTGCAGTATTGTTACTTTTACTTAAGTATAAACCTTGAGTATACTTTTCCCACCACTGCGCAGGATTGCGCGCGCCGGGGCAAGCGTAGACACGCTGCGGCGGGCGGCGTGCGGGGCCTCCGTCGTGAGAGTGAGATGGCGATCAATCTGACGATTTATGAGCAGGGGGGCTAGTCACTCAATGAAGGTCTGCTTCCTGACCAGAGATAATGTTGCAGCACACGACAACAACGGGGACAAAAACAGGGGCTTGGGGGGGGATGGAATCTCTCCGAACTGCTTAGAGTATATCGAGTATATTGTCTGCTAGTGTGGAGCAGTGGCAACACTGTTATATGCAATTTACCCAATCTGGAGAATCTGATCGTTTATACCATTAAAGGTATATTCAGTGATTTGACTTAATTCAAATATCACTTATGTTTTCTTTTTTTCTGGATAATCCTCCCTACTATAGAGTGAGCCCCTGGGGTCAAAAAACCAGTTTTTTGACCCCAGTTTTGGTGGCGGGTGGCAAAACCTTCATCCAATCAGGATGAGTGGGGCCTTCCTCCAATCATGATCGAGTGGGGGCGGGCCTTGGTGCACATGCTGTTGGCCTGTTGCACTTCCCCCCACTGTAGAGCGTGCATGTGCACATTTTGTTACCGGGGCGGACTGGGTGGTTTTCCAAATCACTGAATGCTCCTTTAATACCAGAAATTATAATATCGTTTTGAAGCTTTGTGACAGGGCTAAACATTCTCCCCTTCCTCCACACACACGCACACAGGAACAGTTTTGACATGGGTTTTGACCTGATCGGGGCACCTCTAGTTGTGAGATCGGTTATTTTCAATAACCGGGGGGGGTAATATACACAGAGCTGTTAATTCCCATGGCATTTGTATGCATCCCCGGAGGTACAGTCATATTAAGGGTTGTATGCATCCCCGGGGGTACAGTCATCCCCGGGGGTACAGTCATATTAAGGGTTGTATGCATCCCCGGGGGTACAGTCATCCCCGGGGGTACAGTCATATTAAGGGTACAGTCATATTAAGGGTTGGCCAAATACACGCCAGCCATCTCTGTGCTTCCAGGACTCGGCTATCGCATCGCTGACCAACTTCTGTGCCCGTCAGCATTTAACAGAGTTATTAATTCTCAGTTGTTTTTTTTCGGCTGTCTGTGGACACTGTGTCTGTGGACACTGTGTCTGTGCAACTGTAACCATGACATCGATCCCTAACATATTTGTGACAGCCCTATACCACTACCGACACCGACAGGTTGGCGTGGAACTTTATTAGAGCAAGATGAACAATATCTGGCCAACCAGGCACTGTCTGCGATCAATGGAAACCATGGAAACGCTTGTTCTGTGTCCTCTCCCCCTATACAATATGACTCTGGGAGCAGAGCCTTTAGAGGCCCCTGCTGACGGTAATCCCACGCGTACTGTGAAAGTTATTGCTTCTGGAAAGTCTTTACACACACACACACACACACACACACACACACACACACACACACACACACACACACACACACACACACACACACACACACACACACACACACACACACACACACACACACACACACACACACACACACACACACACACACACACACACACACACACACACACACACACACACACACGCGCGCAAAGGCATGACAAATGTATCTCCTCGCGGTGGTTGAAAAAGCAACAGCGGTGGAGAGTAAATAAGAAGTGCATTCATTTTACTCAAGTAATGTACTTTAAGTACAAATTTGCGGCACTTATATTTCCATTTAGTTAATTTACTTTAAGTTACTTAAAGGGCCACTTCACCCCTTTTGCAACCAGATCATAATTTTTAATGATGTTTGGGAGACAAGAAACAAATCAAATCAAAGTGTCTGTGATGCCCTTAGAGTATATATGAATAGAGACGTCACCCGAGTTCTCCTCCCATCCACTTGCATTAAGTTGCTCAAAAGCGCATGAGGCGATTTCACTCCTCCTTCCTTGTAGGAACAGAGTGCATTCTGGGATTGATTGGGCCAAACACATGAACGCGCTGCCATTGCACTGAAACCGCGTTCACGTGTCATCATGAACGTGCACAATGATAGTCAACGGACCAGCGCGTCCATGTGTTTGGCCCAGGCTGCAATAGCAAATTCGGCCACTATGTCCATTGCGCCTCAGGGTTTCCTCCGGGTGCCGTCTCTATTCATATATATACTCTAAGGTGATGCCATGGACACTGGCCTCACTTCCTTCTTGGACTACATGTCGTCTCAGTAAAGACAGCGCTCCCCTATCCACAAGGTGGGGTGAGTGCAGCAAAGCATTATGGTAATTGTAGTAATTCAGCAGTGAGACTTCCTTCTTGGACTACATGTTGTCTCAGTAAAGACAGCGCTCCCCTATCCACAAGGTGGGGTGAGTGCAGCAAAGCATTATGGTAATTGTAGTAATTCAGCAGTGAGACTGGATTACTGGATTGAAATACTGCAATATCTAAAAACACATATTACCCACATAAAACCCCAGGAAAGTGTTTCTTAAGCCTCCCAAACACCATTAAAATAAGATCTGGTGGCAAAATGGGGTGAAGTGGCCCTTAAAATACATCTGTTCCACTAAATCTCAAGAGGCAAATATTGTACTTTTTACTCCACTTACAATTATTTGGCAGCTTTTAGTTACTACTTTGCAGATACAGATTATGAATACAAAACACGCATGGATTAACCATTTAAGCCCTATTTTATATCTGTATTTAATTCCTGTTTTTTATACCGATCTACGAGGCCTTTTACTTGTAATGTGTTATTGGTAGTTTAATTAACCCATTTTGGGCGGGAATCCCTTTTGGTGTTAGCATTATGTTATGCTTTAGCTATTGAAAAATAGCAGATCTACAAGCTCATAGCGCGCCACCGAGTGGCGCGCTACGAGCTTGTAGGTCTGCTATTTTTGAAAAATCGAAGAACGACGGACATAGAAACATAGCTTTTTCAGAAAACTGTCAGGATGTAGAAGACATTTTTAGAATCTGATCTCAGGTCAAAATGGACTAAGTAAAAAAGATCTTGAGAACTTCTTCCACCACTGCTCTTGAGACCAAAAACAAACGACCAAAAGAAAGAAACTGTGCAAAGCCTGACAAATGTATCTATTCTCGGTGTCTGAAAGCAAAACCATGTTGGTGCAACGGGATTTTGCTTCTGTTGGAGTTCACCGCTAGACAAGCAGGCACACAGGCTACCAGGGGATATTTGTCACACTCAAAGCATTTCCAATGGTCTATTTTACTGGGCTGTAGTAGTAAGGCAGTAAGGAGTGGACAACAGGGGATTTAATTGCATCTCACTCCAATGTTTCCAAAAGTGCACATAGGGAAGTGGCCCGAAAGCACAGTATTTCGGATGGTTAAATATCCCCAGTATGAAAGCACAATATAGATAGTTGAGGAGATGGGTTATCAGTGTTGCCATGTCCGCTTCTTATAAGCGACTTTGGGCTTGTTTTTCTGTAAAGTCTCTTGTAAATTATTGGTAGTTTGTGTGTAGTTGCTTATTTGGGCTTCATTACTAATGTCGGGTTATACCAGTTGTTCTCAAACATTTTCAAATTGTTTTAAAAGGGGCAGCCATATAGCCTAGTGGTCATAGTGAGCTCGCCTGATATATGCGTTCCTCAGCATCTCTGCGGCAGGTGCCGGCAGATGCCGGTCTGTGGCGGATTAGGAGGCGTTGCCGGTGGCAGAGGAAACACTGCCACGGCTGTTGCCGCAGCCAGAGAATGCACTCGCTGCTTCTGAGTGTCGAGGCGTAGTGTTGATACGAGAGCTTTGCCTAAATTCACAGGCCAAGTCTCGTCTCACAAGACATCCAGGTCCTACAGGAAAGCTGAGCAGAACCAGAAGTCTCACGAGATGAGACTTCCCTTTAACCCCCAATTGCTACGCAAGTGCCGTAGAATGGCTGGTCGCTGCTCCTAGTGGGGTAAATGCAGAGGACAAATTGTGTGCAAATATACGAAAGAACACCCAAGGACTACTACTACTACTAAATCATAGAGAAAGACCCTCAAAATAACATGTATTTTGTGTTGTTTGTGTTTAACCCATTCTGGGCGGAAACCCTTTTGGTGTTAGCATCATGTTATGCTTTAGCTATTGAAAAATAGCAGATCTACAAGCTCATAGCGCGCCACCGAGTGGCGTGCTACGAGCTTGTAGGTCTGCTATTTTTGAAAAATCGAAGAGTGACTGACATAGAAACATAGCTTTTTCAGATTTGTTTTCCTTTGTCAGGATGTAGAAGACATTTTTAGAATCTGATCTCAGGTCAAAATGGGTTAATAGCAGATCAACGCATATACTGTAGGTTGAATGTGGCGTAGTCACTTCTTTTGGGCTTGTTTACATAGACTCGGTTGCTCATATCTCTCGCACAAACTGGCAACACTGATTGATAGTACACTGGCATAAAGTGATGTCTATCTCTGCAACCCTTTGAAATGAGAGGTGATTCAAGTTGCTCATTATGCTTGCATCACACATCACAGGAGCATGTACTCTGTACTGTATAGCACGCATGCACACACGTGTATACGATGTTTGATGGTGCTATGCCACGGAGGAGAATCCCCCTTAGTGGATTACAATTCTGGCTTTGATCTTTGCTTAGATGGGGAGGGGGATTCAAAGCGATGACACTGCCTGTCACAAAGCCAGTTTTTTTACTTGACCCCTGGGGCATCACGTGCCCTATTTATTTAGTTTTGATGTCAGTCATTTGAATTTTGTGAGCACCTGCTGATGGGACCCCAGGGACCCCCAGGGTTCCTTGGAGGGGTTTCACAGACATTGCGACAATAGCCCAACTACAAGCTCACAATGCCTTGCAGTGAGAGATGGTAGACAGTTAAGCCAATTTCACAATATCTGTGGAACAGGGTCAAACTAGAAAGGTTGCAATTTTGAAAAATTGCAGTGTGGTTGCCGCAGTCGCTTACATAGGCCCCTCCCACTAATGTTGCCAGCCAATTAGAATGTCACGTCAACCTTGTGATCATGCGTAAGTAATTCGGAGGGGTTTTGGTATGGTTGGTATGGTTTTTGCACCATACGGTTACATTTTTTGCATTTGCGGTGCCCCCTATGGATGAAAATGGAATTGCTTTTGGAACTTGGTTGATTGAACCACCCGCGTGATTTGGGATGGATCGGACATTCTGTTCGTGATTTATGGCATTTTTTGTAAAATAGGCCCCTCCTACTAACTTCGGACGATGATTGCGGCCGAACGATACGCACTACCAAAATTCTGCAGTTGGTGTTTTAATCGGATAGGTCCGGAGATCATGTGTGCCAATTTTTGTGAGATTTGGACAAAATCTGTAGGAGGAGGAGCAAAAAGTGTGTTTTGAAGAAAATGGAAAAGGATTTTTTTCCCTGACGAAAATGGGCGTGGCCTATATGGGGAAATGCAAGGAATCCATGGAAAAGGAACTTTTGATTTTACGACTTACGGTTCAAGAGTTATAGGGAAAAACGTAAAGTGGGCTGTTATAGCGCCACCATGAGGCCGACTGATGTAATTCCTTTTCAATTCATTTTCATAATTATTATGAACCTCCCCCCCAAGTCTTGTAAATATGGCGCTTACAGTCTCCAAGGGAAAAAAATACTTAAATGTAGTCTTCGATTTCCCCATTATAAGTCTATGGAGAACTAATTAATTAATATCAATTAAACTATACAACGGATCTCTTAGCAAAATACAAGCACACGATTCCCGATGAAGCCGGTCGATTTGACATATGGCTCGTAGAGCGGCAAAGTATCCAAATTTACAATAACAATAGTCTGGTTAGGGCAACCACACTAACTAAATGCATTGGGCCTCATGCGGCAGTAAGTTCCTAACATTTCCTCTTACGTTTCTTCCTAAGTGAATTCCTAAGAGAAGTCGAGTCAGATTCATGAAACGTTGTTAAATAGGCAGAATTGTTCGTAAGTATGTTCTTATGATGATAAATCCCAATCCTCGTAACTTGAAGGGGTGTGCCAGTTCATCCAAATTATCATAGGTAGACACCTCATCTATCCTAAATAGCATCCAAAAAATAAAAATACATCGCATGGATGCACCTGGGATGTATCCTCAGTGATGTATCCTAAGGTCATCGGGGTTTCGGGTCTCACAACATCATACCTTTCACTCAGGTGACCCAGCCGGGGGTGATCAAGTCCCGACTTACAGTACGTCCCAGTAGCTACCCTCGATCAGTCCCATTAGGGAAAGACCAGGGCCACACAATCCGATGCTCCAGAACTACTCTGCCGGAACTGGGAGTTAGAGGAACTGGCACGTGGACGGACTAGGCTCTGTGGATTGACTCCTGTCCGGGCCCCTCCTACGTCTCACCAGGTCCATCCCTGCTCTCACCAGGTCCAGGACCTGTCCGTTGCACCAGTCTCCCAGCACCAGGCACGTCATTCAGGAGTGGTGGATTCTCAACCCACAATGGTTATGCATGGTGGTGCTGCAGGCTCCGCTTGCGGCTTGAATGGCCCTCCTAAAGGCCTCACCGTGGCTAATTACCATAGGGAACCGGCCCCACCAATCCCCATATAAGGCATGTGTAGATTAATGTGATTAATGTGTAGATTATTAGGTGCCGGTGGTTGAGAAATGTGAGAATCCTTGCTTTAACCCATTTTGATCAGATCACAGGAGCATGTACTCTGTACTGTATAGCACGCATGCACACACGTGTATACGATGTTTGATGGTGCTATGCCACGGAGGAGAATCCCCCTTAGTGGATTACAATTCTGGCTTTGATCTTTGCTTAGATGGGGAGGGGGATTCAAAGCGATGACACTGCCTGTCACAAAGCCAGTTTTTTTACTTGACCCCTGGGGCATCACGTGCCCTATTTATTTAGTTTTGATGTCAGTCATTTGAATTTTGTGAGCACCTGCTGATGGGACCCCAGGGACCCCCAGGGTTCCTTGGAGGGGTTTCACAGACATTGCGACAATAGCCCAACTACAAGCTCACAATGCCTTGCAGTGAGAGATGGTAGACAGTTAAGCCAATTTCACAATATCTGTGGAACAGGGTCAAACTAGAAAGGTTGCAATTTTGAAAAATTGCAGTGTGGTTGCCGCAGTCGCTTACATAGGCCCCTCCCACTAATGTTGCCAGCCAATTAGAATGTCACGTCAACCTTGTGATCATGCGTAAGTAATTCGGAGGGGTTTTGGTATGGTTGGTATGGTTTTTGCACCATACGGTTACATTTTTTGCATTTGCGGTGCCCCCTATGGATGAAAATGGAATTGCTTTTGGAACTTGGTTGATTGAACCACCCGCGTGATTTGGGATGGATCGGACATTCTGTTCGTGATTTATGGCATTTTTTGTAAAATAGGCCCCTCCTACTAACTTCGGACGATGATTGCGGCCGAACGATACGCACTACCAAAATTCTGCAGTTGGTGTTTTAATCGGATAGGTCCGGAGATCATGTGTGCCAATTTTTGTGAGATTTGGACAAAATCTGTAGGAGGAGGAGCAAAAAGTGTGTTTTGAAGAAAATGGAAAAGGATTTTTTTCCCTGACGAAAATGGGCGTGGCCTATATGGGGAAATGCAAGGAATCCATGGAAAAGGAACTTTTGATTTTACGACTTACGGTTCAATAGTTATAGGGAAAAACGTAAAGTGGGCTGTTATAGCGCCACCATGAGGCCGACTGATGTAATTCCTTTTCAATTCATTTTCATAATTATTATGAACCTCCCCCCCAAGTCTTGTAAATATGGCGCTTACAGTCTCCAAGGGAAAAAAATACTTAAATGTAGTCTTCGATTTCCCCATTATAAGTCTATGGAGAACTAATTAATTAATATCAATTAAACTATACAACGGATCTCTTAGCAAAATACAAGCACACGATTCCCGATGAAGCCGGTCGATTTGACATATGGCTCGTAGAGCGGCAAAGTATCCAAATTTACAATAACAATAGTCTGGTTAGGGCAACCACACTAACTAAATGCATTGGGCCTCATGCGGCAGTAAGTTCCTAACATTTCCTCTTACGTTTCTTCCTAAGTGAATTCCTAAGAGAAGTCGAGTCAGATTCATGAAACGTTGTTAAATAGGCAGAATTGTTCGTAAGTATGTTCTTATGATGATAAATCCCAATCCTCGTAACTTGAAGGGGTGTGCCAGTTCATCCAAATTATCATAGGTAGACACCTCATCTATCCTAAATAGCATCCAAAAAATAAAAATACATCGCATGGATGCACCTGGGATGTATCCTCAGTGATGTATCCTAAGGTCATCGGGGTTTCGGGTCTCACAACATCATACCTTTCACTCAGGTGACCCAGCCGGGGGTGATCAAGTCCCGACTTACAGTACGTCCCAGTAGCTACCCTCGATCAGTCCCATTAGGGAAAGACCAGGGCCACACAATCCGATGCTCCAGAACTACTCTGCCGGAACTGGGAGTTAGAGGAACTGGCACGTGGACGGACTAGGCTCTGTGGATTGACTCCTGTCCGGGCCCCTCCTACGTCTCACCAGGTCCATTCCTGCTCTCACCAGGTCCAGGACCTGTGCGTTGCACCAGTCTCCCAGCACCAGGCACGTCATTCAGGAGTGGTGGATTCTCAACCCACAATGGTTATGCATGGTGGTGCTGCAGGCTCCGCTTGCGGCTTGAATGGCCCTCCTAAAGGCCTCACCGTGGCTAATTACCATAGGGAACCGGCCCCACCAATCCCCATATAAGGCATGTGTAGATTAATGTGATTAATGTGTAGATTATTAGGTGCCGGTGGTTGAGAAATGTGAGAATCCTTGCTTTAACCCATTTTGATCAGATTCTAAAAATGTCTTCTACATCCTGACAGTTTTCTGAAAAAGCTATGTTTCTATGTCAGTCGTTTTTCGATTTTTCAAAAATAGCAGACCTACAAGCTCGTAGCGCGCCACTCGGTGGCGCGCTATGAGCTTGTAGATCTGCTATTTTTCAATAGCTAAAGCACAACATAATGCTAACACCAAAAGGGGTGCCCGCCCAAAATGGGTTAATACAGCCAACGCTCAAGCTTGCGGCTGAATAGCACTGATTTCCATGTGGCTTTGCGATATCAAATCCTCCTTGTAATGACTGCATTAGCATCCCTAAATGTGATGTGCTGTATTAAGCAAAAAGAAGAACTAGGGGGGAAAAAAAGCGCTGTACATAATTATTCTGCCCGCCCAACCATTCAGGCAATATCAGCATTCTAGCAAACAAAGTGGGGACCCCTCTGTCGCAGGACAAATGGATACACTCGCCTACACATGCATTGTTAGGGATTAGTGTGACAGATATGCTGGCGTGCACGGTATGTGTTCCTTGCTGTTTTTTCCCGTGGCCCCCGCGTACAAGTGCAGGCGAAGCATTACTCAAAGATGGGTGTTCCTAATGCAATCATCTACAGATAATGGTGGAGCGTATGTGCGATGAATGCTGCGGAAGGTGCCGCAGCATATGCATGTTGTGCGTGGGTGTGTGTGTGTGTGTGTGTGTGTGTGTGTGTGTGTGTGTGTGTGTGTGTGTGTGTGTGTGTGTGCGTGTGCGTAGGAAGATGGATGGAGATACGTTATGTGTATTCATGGTCCCTGAGAGAGCCAGTTCCATGATCATTTAACTTCCCTTTAATGGATGGAATGGAGGAAGGATTGTCTAGTTTGATTTGCAAAGACAATTAAAAAAGACAAATGGATTCTATGCCTGTGATTACAGTCATTAGTAAACAAAACATTTTTGTGCAGCTTAAAAAAAAAACAATACTTAAAATGTGCTTGTACTGGCTCTGGCAATCCTTAACCCATTTTGGGCGGGAACCCCTTTTGGTGTTTTAAACATTATGTTATAATTTAGCTATTGAAAAATAGCAGATCTACAAGCTCGTAGCGCGCCACCGAGTGGCGCGCTATGAACTTGTAGGTCTGCTATTTTTGAAAAATCGTTAAAATGTGCCTCAAATCTTTCAGAAAATTGTCATGATTTAGAAAACATTTTTTTTAAATTTCGACGTCAGGCCTTAATGGGTTAATTGACTAGGTGATGAATGTATTTTTAATAAATCCCTACGGTTCAATGTAATGAATCATATGTAAAGAAAGTAAGACAGAGCGACACTGCAAATGTCAGATTAGGTGATTAAATAGCCATAATAAACCAACAATAAATCATAAAAAATAACAGGGCAACACATCATGATTTTAAAAAGACCATGACACAAATAACAACACAACTTTCCTCTGGTGAAATTATGCATAAAAGGCACAATCAACCCCTCCACCCCTCCTCCTCCTCCCACTCCCCAAGGGCACCCCCGACGCGCTGAAACATTGCTTCTTTTAATTCAATCAATCTGAAGGAGACAAGTGGAGTCGCTTTGCGGCCACGGCTCGCATTCAGCCCTGCCATTCGTCATATAGCGCTCTGACGACGCAAAGCTCCCGCGCGTGACTTCTAATGAAGCCAATGGGATCTTAGAGAGAGGGGCGGGAGGGAGGTTGGGGGGGTGGCAATGGACAAGGGCCTGGGCTTCCGAGTATACGGCGGTGCTCATTTATCAGCGGACGCGTTTCGAATCCTTGCCCCGGGCGATGGGCTCATTCGCTGAGCATCCTAGGAGAAAGCCCCGTGGGGAATTCTGCTGGGGAAAAAGCAAAGCAAGAGAGACCCTTTTGATGAGCCTGTAGGTCCAGTCCTGCACCTGGCTCTGATATGCATGGGTAAAAAAATAAAATAAAAACATAAAAGGACCAACACCAGCAACTCCTGGAGAAAAAAGGAGAGAAACAGACTTGCAAAAGCTTTCATCTTTGTTCCATCTTGGCCATTGAATGTACCCACAGTCCTTCATCCATCGGCACTGCTGGATGTTTGAAAAGAGGGAAAAATAGGCTAATTGGAGCCTAAATGCAAACACTTGAGAACTTCACATGTCCTGCCATTGGCAATTCAGCAGATTGTCAGTGCATTATCAGAAACAGAACATTGTGTCAGTTAGAAAGGGGGGCATTTGCCAAGGTGTTATATGTTAATTCTATTCAGATTTCCCCGATAGATTAGAGTTCCTCTGCTGGACACTTATTTTCAATAGCAGTGGAATTAGCAAGGCTAATTTGTGAATAAAACATGCAGGGAAAACATGCATTTTCAGAAAACGTTGAGGAAAAGATCAGGAAAGCATGAAGAGTTGGAATGGTACATCTGTAGGCCATAGAGTATATAAAAGGATAGAGACTGAACTGGCGCAAAGCTCCGCCCCCCCAGCTATTCATGTCAGTGGAAGTTGCTCAGTGGCGTTTTGAAGCACCCGGAAGACTGCCAGAAGTACCGTCTCAGAACGTCTACTTCCGCATTTGACCACCAAATTTTGGTGGTCAAATGCGGAAGTGCAACCGAGCGCTCAATGTTAAAGCCCAGCTGCACGGGGTTTCCCGGTCATGAATACACGGGTCCGCCTGTAGTGCCTCCTCCTACCACTAGGGCCCAGAGCTTCAACGTTGAATAGCCTCACTGGCCCCTTGCTGTAGGCAGTTTGGTTTTTGCCATGGTGGCTACAGTTTACCAGTTCACTAATGCGTGATCGTTTAGCTAGAATGGAGTTCAGAAAGGGACGTTCAAAAGTCACAACAGCTAAATATATCGGAAAGTGATACGAGACTAAGCAGAAGAATGAATACGATAAAGATTATTCAAAAGACCAGCAGTTCCGCTGGCTTCAGAGCAGCTTACAGTAGACAGAGGACCAGAGACTCGGAGCTGAACTTCCTAGAATTTGTCCATTCTTTAATGCGACTAATAGGGACATCTCAAGGGTAACCGACTGCCACAGCGTCGTGATAATCCATCCACAAAGGATCCCGACAGGATTAAATCACTGCAACTGATAGGCAAACAAAAACCCGCCGTACTCCAACAGTGACCCCTGTCTTGATCATTAGCAGAGTCACAAATCGAATGACCCAAGCATTTTCTACGCTCTCAATCCAGACCTTGGAAAAAACGGGGGAAAGGACAACAGCACCGCTTTGGGTTTTCACGGTACAGCGGTCCAAAGCGAAAAACGGCAAGAGGGCAACGTGACATTCCTAGCGTAGTACCCAGGAACAAATCCTCGATACTCAAGGTTGTGCCGGGAGATCAAAATGTATTTACACGTAGGACTGAATTCAACCGAGGCTCTTAAAGAATGTGCACCGTTCCGTTCCTGCACAACCAAAAATCCAAGCCGGGCCATTTCTCTTTTCATTTTAGGCGGTTTGTAGATGACAAAATATGCCTCGCGGCGTTAAAGCACATTATGTGGAAACTGGAAACACATTCTCTCTACCCAACTCATAAACAAAAGGCAGACGTGAAGATGAAGGGTAACCGTTTTGCATTGTTTTTCGATGTTCAGGGTAGTTGCGACCAATCATGCTGAGTAATGACGGAACGCAGACGTGAAGGGGGGAGTAGGTTACCAAAACCATTACTTGTACCTTTTTGTGGTAAAAGCGCTCAAACCTTCTTCTTTCCTGCCTTGATCTCCTAACACCCCACGTGGGGTGGGGTGCTCTCTGTAATCCGGTGCTGTTTATATACTTTGGGCCATTCATCACTCAAATAAAACATGTTATCGATTATTGAACCAACTGATTTCCCTCTTTACAGTATGTAGCGCCAAATTCTGCTGCATGCCATAGCCTGAGAAGACGTTCGGGTGACCATGTTCCGCCCACCGATTCAGTCACTCGGTCAGTAGCCTGGAACTCACCTATGCTTTTTATGGCATAGGCAGCTCCCGGCAGGATCCGCCGGGAGAAACTATGCGCAGCTGCGCGACATGAGAATAATTACTTAGAGTGACAGAGAGAGAGAGGAGTGTGTGTGTGTACATGTGTGTGCGTGTGTGTGTCAATTTAACAAAGGTGCAGACGATCAGAAATCAGCAGAGAGTGAGAGATGTTTGCGCTACTCTATGCCGAATTGAAGTGGACTCGGACCCAGCCTTTTTTTTCCTCCCTGGAAATAAAAACGTCTGGGTTTCCGAGGCTACTCGGTCAGTGACGACGCTCCGTTCGGAGAATTGGAAGGCATTGCGGACTCCCCCCATTGACTTAAAGGCCATCCAATAAGGAGCAAGTGGTGAAAAAGGCACTACTAGCACAGCGACTGAATATAGACCGACTTCGGTAAAAAAACAACAACAAAAAACCAGCAGAGACCTACCTGAACCTCTCTTCGACACCACCTTCATGCAGTGGAGCACGGCGGCGTGCAGCAGCTGCAGCAGCAGGAGAGCAACGGGAGCTTTCATGTTTCCACCAGTCCTACGAGAGACAGAGAGAGACAGAGAAGTTTCAGGGCTTCATGTTCGTGTGTGTCAGTGTCTCCGTCTGAAGCGAACCACTCATGCGTCGGCTGAACGGGGAAGGGGATCAAATGAATAATTACAGTGTAAATGGGTCGCGGATGCTGAGCGGGGTTTCGCTTTTAATGTGCCGTCTGGTCAAAGCTCAAACGTTTAAAGTCAATGATACGTGTTGAGAGCTAACAGAAAATGATGATAGGCATGTAGATACCTTATTACGCGCAGGGAAATGCCAGAGTTCAGGTCACTAGTTACAGCATACTTTTCAGGATTCAAATGCAAACATACCGTAGCAGCAGATCTACAAGCTCGAAGCGCTCGTGGATCTGCTACTTTTGATGCGCTCGTGCAGACGCTGTGGTGTGATCAAGTAGGGCATTCATTTAATGAAGACAAAACTTTTTGAGTGGTGCAACCACTCCAAGGAACAGCAAAGTCCGTGTTCACCTATGTGACACCTATGTGACTCGTGTTAACCTATGTTTGTGTGTGACTCATGTGTGACTCATGAGTACCAGTAGGGGCGCTGTCGTGCCAGAAACAGAGAGAGAGAAATAGTGCTGCACTGTTGCCTGCTAATGAGAGCGAGAGAGAGAGAGAGGGGGGGAGGGTGTAAGGGGGGGGAGTTGCACCACTCAGTTCACACAGGTGTGATTTCTTTTACATGCAGGCCCTTCAGCACAAACCTTTGCAGCATAACAAAATCCAGGACCAAAAAACAACAAAAAACAAAACAAAACATGGTACACAGGACACAACACAACAAGAGCACTAAACGACCACTTGACAAAAAAGGTTAAAATATGGAGATAAGAGGTCTCTGCCGAAAGCGACGGTATATACAGAGAGAGAGAGAGAGAGAGAGAGAGGTTTCATAATAGTAAAGGTAACTGGTAACATGAGACAGTGAGCCATAGGGCCTACAGTAATTTGCAGTGAGTCAGATTCAACAACATAAATATCAGATTGAATAGTGTGTGTCAGAGGAAATTGTGGTGAAGTGGGAACAATCTATACATAGTAGTGCGGAAAGTATATGGTCCGCAAAGCTCTACAAAAACACATTGTGTGAGCAGCTCCAGAACCAACTAAAGGACAGAGTCGTGTCCTCACCATCACTGTCTTGTCCATTCTCAACTAAGGACCCCCAGTTGAACCCATTAAGACCTGAGACCAGATTCTACAAAATGTCTTCTAAATACTGATAATGATCTGTATTTGGCTGCCGGCCCCCATCAAAATTTTTCTAAAATAGCTGATCTACAAGCTCATAGCGCAGCACTATGAGCTTGTAGATCTGCTACTTTTCAAAGTTTAAAATAATGGTTAAAATTGAGTTCAAAGCTAAAGTCACACAGATGCGTCCCAGCTCTTAATGGGTAAAATATACATAAAATGGGTTTAATATGCATTACACTGACTACTGACCCACTGTTGGGCAGAAACCTTATCTCCATTATTCTAACTTGTGTTTTTTCACACTACAGCGTCACACAAAAGTATCACAAGTAGCAGATCCACAAGTTTAAAACGAGGCACGAGAAGACACGTTTTGAGCTTGTTTTTGAGCTACTTTTGAATCCTGAAAAGTTACAGTTTTGGACATAATAGGTTTCCACCCGGCAATATGTAACAGTATGTGGTAAAGACAGAGACTTCCTTTACCACTTATGTGTTTAGCCTATATTATGGTCAGCAGCACCAAACCATTTGAATGCTACGTCATATGCTAGCTACGTACATGTGTAATTGGGGGAGTTTGTGTTCACTTCCTGACCAAGTTTGCAATTGCATATTCATTTCAGGTTGATACACAGACAATAGCGTGGATGAAACATTACATACCATGTATTGATTAAACAGAACTCATCATTGCTAAACAAACACTAGTGGTCTCTCTGATCCTACTAAAAGAGTCACACATGTCACGGTGTGTGAGGTGAGGACCCAGAAGCAGAACACGGCAGGCAGGCAGATCAAGTCCAGTATTTATTAACGACTAACTAAACAGGACATACAATAAAGGCAGGAACACAACATAACAAGAACTATAATCTGGCAAAGGACTACTGAACACAGGGAGGTTTAAATACACAAGACTAACTAGACACAGATGCAACATAACTACAATCAACATATCATTGGCTGAGACTTAAACAGGACACATGTGTGAAATACAAAGACTAATCACAAGGTTAGACAAGGCAGGTAGCAAACATTAGAGCAGACAGGAAACACTAGGAACTACACCACAATAAAAGTACACAGGGGGGTTTGAACAGTCAGAGTTAGACAAGCTCTATAGCTGTTATGCTTGATTTAGGCATGTCAATTTATTGTTTTCCTTTTTTTGAATTACCTTTTTTGTGAAACACTAGCACTAGACACCTTCCTTGCAAGAAGAAAAATAAATCGGCATTCATCTTTGGTTGTCTATTCTGTACACCTAGCCCTCATCAAAATGAACTATTTTATACAGTAAGAAAATACATTGAGGCAAAGGCTGTATTACAAATATGCACTGGCCAAGACGTAGGAGTATTACACGTCCCATGCTTCTGAGAAGACAAGACAAAACAAGGCTACTGTCAGATACAAATTACATAAATACAATAAAACCAAATAAATACTATAAAACTGAAAACACAAATAAGATGAACTGTGAGCTTAACATCAAAGCAGATGCAGCTATTCGTAAGCATCTCCATTCATCATCCTTTAATTAAAACTCCAGAGTGTCTTGTTTGGACAGAGGCTGATAAGAAAGTAGTTTCTCTAGATTTGTCTTTCTGAAAGAAAACAAAAAAGCCATTTTACTATGAAAATCATGGGAAGATTGTCCAATAGTAAAAAAAATGGTTCAGAAGCTGTGTTCACGTCCACTCTTCCACTGGAAATAACAAAGCTCGGAGGCAAAGCTCTCTGTCTACCGAGCAATCTTCGTTCCTACTCTCACCTATGGTCATGAAGTGTGGGTCTTGACCGAAAGAATAAGGTCGCGAATACAAGCGGCCAAAATGAGTTTTCGACGGGTGGCTGGCATCTCCCTTAGAGATAGGGTGAGAAGTTCAGTCGCGCGAGAGAGACTCGGAGTAGAGTCGCTGCTTCTTCGCCTGGAAAGGAGCCAGCTTAGGTGGTTCGGGCATCTCGGGCGTCTCCCTAGGGAGGTCCTCGAGGCACGTCCCACTGGGAGGAGACCACGGAGCAGACCAAGGCGCAGTTGGAGGAAACACATCGACTCGCTGGCCTTGGAACGTCTCGGGATCCCCCATGGAGAGGGAAGTCTGGAGCTCTCTGGTGGAGCTGTTGCCCCCGCGACCCGACTACGGACTAAGTAAGGAAGATGGATGGATGGAACCTGCTTCCGGTCTCCTAAAACGGTGGCCACCTACCACGCAGATATGGGAAGTACACCAGAGATGGCATGTCTTTCTTTCTTTTTTTTCCTTTTTTGTCCTTGGCCCAGAGCCAGGCCCCTGTACCGTTCTTCCTGTTCATCCCTGACACACGCCACAGTGGCCGCAAGTGTCGTCCAAGAACATGTGGCACGACTCGAGAGTTGACTTTGAAGAAGTGCATAGTGTGAACAGGAAGGGAGAGAAGATGCCAGCATACCTGTCAGGCCCCCAGTCTCTTATGCCCGATATCTGGTTGTATGCAGGTGTCGTGCAGCAGAAATAGACAATCTGCAGTGCAAGCTCGTAGATCCGCACCCACACATTAAGTATAGCTCAGGCTTAAAGGGATATTTCACATTCAAACTAGGGTCTATGGTCATTTAAACCCATTATAGGTGGGAACCCCTTTTTGTAACCTATACCCTTCAGGACGGGAACCCATTTTGGTACAGTACAGTATATATGTACAGTATATAGCGACATAAATGTTTTGTAATTATTGAGTGGTGTAAACCACTCCAACAACCAGCTTTGTCTGTATCTATGTGTCTATGTGTCTATGTATGTGTGTACAGTACCTGTACGTGGGACCCAAAAGAATGAGCATGGTTACTATGGTCACTGACATTACGTCAGACCACAGCTGATCAGGCTATATAAGACCTTGCACCACTCAGTTCACACGGGTGTGATTTTTAAATATACTTGAAGACTTTCAAGTCTTTCAAGGTCTTTTTAGAATCTTTTTAGAATCGGCCTCAGTCCGAAATGGGTTAATGTCTATGTCTACTCTGGCTTTTGTTTGATTCAGCATTTAGATATTTGAAATGAATTTGATCAGACGATGCCCAATCCTATACAAACCCATAGTAGCGTCAAACACCATGATAGAATAATCAAAAACACCCGTCCTTGATTCTCAGGACTGATATTGTGTGATATCCTGCATGCACACTGAGGCCTAGTTCACACGTACCAAACACCAATCAAGCAATGTTTGATCGTTTTTTTTGGCCACCACAATGCTTTTCCAATGGGAGTCACATGGTTTGATCAAACATTTGTGTTTGATTGCTGATTGTTCCCCCCTCATCAAACAAAAATGTTTGGTCAAACCATGTGACTCCTATTGAAAATGAAAAATGAATTGGAGCAGCAATCAAACAGCAATCAGACATCACACACGGACCGAACATTTGTTGTGTAGGCGTGTACGAAGCCTGAGGGCTCCAATGTGACAGATTCTTTGTATTATTAGAATATAATTGTACAACAATTATCTGTGCCGTTTCAAGCACAAGGCCCTTCTTCAGACTCAGTCTGCAACGACTCAGTCAGACTCAAACTAGCGGATTCGAATGGTAAATGGTGTATTTATATAGCCCCTTTATCCAAGGCGCTTTACAGAGAGATTGTGCATTACATTCACCCATTTATACACCGATGCCGGGGGAAACCATGCAAGGCACCAACCTGCACATCGGGAGCAATAAGGGGTTCAAAGTCTTGCTCAAGGACACTTCGACACTAGAGCCCGGGTTTGAACTGGAAACCTTGCGATTGCCATCCGGTCACTCTACCACTGAGCCACTGCCGTGGCCAGAATGCCATCAATGGTCGTCGCTCAGCACCTGCCTGACCTTGGGTCGGGGATGTGCATGTTGTACGTTGCTCTCTTTTCCTGATAAAATGAATATCAAATATCCAAATACTAAATCAATAAACGTAAAAACTGCCTGGGGTGTTCACAAAAAACAGAGGAGACCAAACATGAAAGTGGAATTTCCCTGTAACTCATCAGTCACCCTGCAACCCTACACACTGTGGTCAAGCAGTCAGATAGACAGTCAGTAATCCAGGCCACCAGGCCCATCCACCTGCATCTCCGGTAGCCTTTTCTCCCAGCAGGGGGGCCCGTATGATGTACAAGGTGCAGGAGAAATCAAAGGACCTGATCCACAGAGAGAGAGAGAGAGAGAGAGAGAGAGAGAGAGAGAGAGAGAGAGTGTAGGCCTGGTGGTGAGAGCGTGTGGAGGATGGATGGCGTCATCCGCTCCTTATCTGCCCCCTCCCCCGCCCCGGTAGGCGGAACTCGCAGGAGGTCCAGACAGAGAGCATGTTAGTTCAACCTGGAGGTTTTTGGAGAAGACGGCAGGGCGTCCGTTCCAGCGTGGGCTGTGTGTTTTACTCAACTAAAGATTACAGTTGATTTTGTCGACTGAAATGTGTCTTGGCGGGCCTTGATGGCGTCGTAATGCCTGATATCACTCTTGGTTGCACTCTGAAAATAGCAGATCTACAAGCTCACAACACATCGCGCTGCAACATGTTGTGAGCTTGTAGATCTGCTATTTTCTGAGTGCAACCAAGCATAAAACGACTTGTTTTTTGTTGTTTTTTTGTTGACAATTCAGTCAGTATATAAGTCTTAGTTTTAGTCATAGCTTTGTTTTTATTACATTTTCGTTAGTGAAAAAAGGTAATGGATTAAATCAACACTGGTGAGAATGTCATGGTACAGTGCAGGGCGACCCCCATTCATAGATGTATAAACCTAATCCACTAAATGAGGAAGGCTCAGGTCCAACTACAGATGTCAATTAGTCAAGTCAGTGTCAATTATCTAATGTAATCCTGGGCGCTAGACTCTCTCTGCCAACCTGGGGAGAGCAACGGACTGACCTAACGGACATGCTTGCTTCACTGCACGAGTTATCCAAGCTGCTTATTTTCACCTGACAGGGGGGAGTTTCCCCGGTTGGACGTAGCGCGTGGAAGGAGCACGTTATTCCAACCACTTCCTTTCCCCTCCATCAGGCGCCCCCGGCTGGCCAGGAGGAGGCAGTATAGAGACCAGGATTACTGCATGTTTTTTTTGTGAGGGTACCTATCCTAGGCCAGGGGACACAGGGAGAACATGCAAACTCCACAAAACATCTGTGTTTTCTTTGTTGTCGCTGTTGCCCGGTCAACACAGGCAGCAGCATCAGTACTCCCAAAAACACCACGACGCCATCGATCGATTGCCCAATTCAATCAGGAGCCCCTCTGTGCTCAGGGCCTCGCTTAATGAAGCAGCAGGGAAAACAACTAAATAAGCTCTCATCTCGCACAGCGGGCCCTTTCGCCGGTTCTGTCAATAACAGTCGGGGACAGGAGTCATCATTCCGGCAGAGTGTCACTCACGCAGATGCACCACGCGATGCTCATATGGAATGCAGAGTGCTCTTATCGCATGAAGGACTTCCGTCAAAAGAAAAAAAGTTAGGCCTATCACAACTTTTATTATGGTGTCAAACAAGTTCGCGTAAACCCAGTGTCCCTATTCTGAAGTGAACATTCAGCAAAATATACAAGCTCAGAAGAACGCATCGCAACAACACGACACGTTCAGAGCTTGTTGTAGATCGGCTATATTCCGAAAAGATATTTGATGTAGTGGGAGAGAAGGAAGGGACCAAACTATGGACCCCTGGGGGTCCATGGCTGTCACGCAGAAACCTCTTATGTCCATATTTGACCCTTTTCTTTTTTTTTGTAAATGTATGCCCTACTTCAGGGGTTCTCAACCCGTGGGTCGCGACCCCTCGGGGGGTCGCCAAATTATTTTAGGGGGTCCCCAAATTATTTTTCAAAAAAAAAAAAAAAAAAAAAATGTTTTTTAAATTTTTATTTTCACGATTTAAAAAAAATAACAGACCTACAAGCTCGTAGCGCGCCACTCGGTGGCGCGCTATGAGCTTGTAGATCTGCTATTTTTCAATAGCTAAATTATAACAATGCTTAAAACACCAAAAGGGGTTCCCGCCCAAAATGGTTTAAGGTTATTGTAGCAGTCAATTTATATTGGGGGTCGGGAGGGGGCGGGGCGGGGGTCCCGAGACGTTGCCAAAGCATTTTCGGGGGTCCCCGGCCAAAAACGTTGAGAACCCCTGCCCTACTTGATCATACCACAGCGTCACCCAAAAGCATCGAAAGTATCAAATGCAGCTTTGCGCAGCTTGTAGATCTGCAACTTTTGATACCTGAAAAGCAACAGTTTTGGACACCCGACAGAGACGATATGGGGTTTATAATGGCCAGAGCCGGATTAACACCCCAGGGGGGGCCCTGGGCACAAGCTCCTTCATTCTGGCCCAAGAGTCGAGAACGGGAGTTTCCATGGAGCTAAAAAACAATAAGAACAACAAAAAAGGGGCCCTTTCATGCTCTGGAAACAGGCCCAGAGTGAAGCATATGGTAGATCCGGGCCTGGTAATAGCCAAATGTTAACTTAATTTTGTCATTAAGCCACTATGTTTTCAAAGCCAGCAGTAGAAATAAAAGGGTTTTGACTCCAAATACTTTCCCTTTCCGGCAGGACTCCTTAACTCATTGACCGCCACCAAAACCTCTGGCGCTACCGCCACCATAGACCAGTGCTTTCACTTGAAAAATTAAACAGGTTAGCGAGAATCGGCTATAGGTTATGTGATCATCGTCCATTTAAGAGTCTTTAGGAGCATTCATATTGTAATGGCACGGTAGCGTCAATTTAGTATTGAGCATCGGCAAATCTACTCAGCTGTAGCTGTTGTACAGAGCTACAGATGCTGTGATCTTTGCGTCTTTGCATCTGCAAGTGTGAACGCAGCATAAGTACACTTTCTTTACAGGGTCCATCTCAGAAAAGTACAGCCACTGTAAGTAGCCTACTTACTACTACTACTTACTAGCCTACTTACTACTAATAAGCTAGGATGACAGATACAAAAGCTGTGTGCTTCCAACACCCTGCACCATGTCTCATCACTCAACTCAACGGTAATGATCTACAGGTGTGTATAGGTTTGCATGCACAGTACAAAGCTCTAATCAACCAATAAACCGTCAATATGTGTAACGTGTGTGTCCTGGTAGTCAGTCGCTAGAGCTCTCAGGCTTTGGACCACAAAGTCATGGGTTCGATTAGAGGCTCTGCCAACTCAGCATCAGAGTAGCATGTAGCTTGGGAGCGATAAGATGTATTGCGACTGTAGGTCGCAGATTACTATGAAAACCTGTCCGTTTATACCTCGTGACATCACGCACCTCCATATATGGTTGGCAGTCCATTTCGCCTCATGACATCACGCCTCGTGACATGTCACACCACCATATATGGCCATCAGTCATCACGCCTCGTGACACGCTCCATATACGGCCGTCTCCATATGAAGATCACGACACTGACCTCATCAAACCCTGGATAGCCATACATAGAGAAGACTGGACGCGTGCAGAGCATGCGGATTAAGTGTCGCCTACGCCCGTGCTCCACGGCGGTGATACGTCACAGACCCTACCCCTGCGTTTTCAACCCTGCTCGACATTCACAGAGAAACATCAACAACATCGAACAATGGGCCACGGTGGCACAGTCTGTAGCGCTGTCACCTCACAGCTAGAAGGTCCTGGGTTCCATTCCTGGAACAAGGAACAACAACACAACCTGCCCACGGAAAACACACGGTCAGTACATGGGCAAAGATAAAGTGTGTGTGTGTGTGTGTGTGTGTGTGTGTGTGTGTGTGTGTGTGTGTGTGTGTGTGTGTGTGTGTGTGTGTGTGTGTGTGTGTGTGTGCGCGTGTGTGTGTCACTCCGATCGTACTGCGACATGCATGGCGACACGCATGGCGACACGCAAGACTGGGTCGAGCTCCTAGTATTATGCGAAAATGTTCTGAAACATTCCTACGTGGTGTTGGCTCTCACAGGCTCCAAGTGGTTAAGTAATTTTGACCTGAGATCAGATTCTAAAAATATCTTCTACATCCTGACAGTTTTCTGAAAAAGCTCTGTTTCTATGTCATTCGTTCTTCGATTTTTCAAAAATAGCAGACCTACAAGCTCATAGCGCGCCACTTGGTGGCGCGCTATGAGCTTGTAGATCTGCTATTTTTCAATAGCTAAAGCATAACATAATGCTAACACCAAAAGGGGTTCCCGCCCAAAATGGGTTAAGTCATATGGACGAAATACATGAGCAAAATGTTGAGGGCAAGACTTTTTATTTCCCCCAGCAGGTGACAGCACTTTGCCCTGATGAGTTCATTCCCTTGCCCTGCAGCCACCCGCTACCTACTGCATGATTACAATACAGACCCATCTCCCACTCCACTCACCCCCACTGAGACTCTGATCACTCACACCCACACTGGTTTCTAGTTCAGTGCTTCCCAAACCTTTTCATGTCAAGGACCCCCAAATCGACACTAATTCGCCCGCGGACCCCCATTTGAAAAGATATGCTAGGGACCCCCATAAAAGAAGATTTCTACGGCTCTAGCAGTGATTCTCAACCCATTTAATTTCAAGGACAGTTTGACATGCTTAATCTACAGACCCCCATTTAATGGCATTTCTATCTCTGGGACCCCAATTTATTGTTGTAAAATCAATATTAATTTAACTCTGAGAGTGTACAAACCGGTCCATTTGGTTCCATTTGTACACTCTCAGAGTTACAGACCCATAAGGGTCCACTTGGTTCCAAACTATCATTTAGCTGGGGACCCCCTGGAACTCCCTCAAGGACCCCTGGGGGTCCCCGGACCCTACTTTGGGAACCACGGTTCTAGTGTACATCTGACCGTTCCCATCCCGGCCAAATATGAACTTAAATGGATGGTAATCTCATGTCGCTGCGTGGACTCCATTTTGTCAATTTCCAATTTAGGTAATTAGCAAATGTTCTTATTGAAAGGGGACTCTTGGCCTGGGCCATGGCTCAGCGGTCCAGGCACCTTGGCTGGTAATCCAGTCTGGCAGTGTGCCGCGGGTTCGACTCCCGATCCCGACGGCCTGTACTGCATGTCTTCCCCCCCATCTCTCTCCCCATTTCCTGTCAGCCTACTGTCTGTCCCTCCATAAAATATATAAAATAAAGGCGAAAGCCACAAAAAAAAAACATTTTAAAGAAAGGGGACTCTTACAAAGTGCAAGATGAGAGTGAATGGAATGAGCAACACTGGTCAACAAACGACGAGGTAAAAAAAAGGTGCGCAAAGAGTTTGGACAGTAAGCACACATACTGCTAGAAGTTTTCAGAGAAACGGAGAACGAGTCTGCAGTCACGACTGAGGAAGCAAGGTCATTGTTGAGCTCACGTTGATGAGATGGAGGTCAGCCTGACTAATGGCTAATGCTTTTAGTTTATGTCACAGCAGCAATGACCTAGAGCAGTGCTTTTCAACCTTTTTCATATCAAGGCCCAGTATTTATTCAGCATGAGAGCCACGGACCAACACATTTAGCCTTGCAGACCCAAAACACCACAATACATTTTATAATCGTTGGATAAGATATTGATGTTTGTACCATAAGAGAGCTAACAGGCAAACGTTGATCAAAGTGACAATTCTTCTACTTACTCGAATTGTGTAGACTTCTTGTAAATTAAGTGATGCAGATGTTTAACAATAATTTAACTCTTGAAAGTGTAAAATGAAAGTACCAAATGTACCCGTACATTTGTTTTCGAGTAATTGTAGTGGAGTAAAAGTACAATAATTGACTCTTGAAATGTAGTGGAGTAGAAGTAAAAAGTATTGGAAAGTAAACACCTCAAAAGTACAGCGCTTGGGTAAAAAAAGTATACTTAAGTTACTTTCCACCACTGCCAACAAGCCACAGAGGCGCAAATACAGTAAGTTCCATGGTGAGTGGCCAAAACCAAAACGTGGTGACATTACCTTGTTCCGAAAACCGTCCAAGGACTTTATTGTACACTGTAACATCAGCTCTTGTTCGCTCCAACCAATGGCACCCACTAGGAGCGGAAACACTACATGCCACCATGTGGAAAAATCTTATCTTTTTAATTAGTTTCCCATGTTGAGTTTGCGAGGCTTGCAACAATCCGCTCTCTAGAAAGTGCCACTCGGTCGCGTTTGCTTCTTTCATTTGAAGCGATGTCGCAGCCAGAAACAACTGAATCAACCGTTTGTGCTCGTATAGGATCACCACCACGGCTCTCATAGATTTCCTCCCCAGATTGCTATACACGTCAAAGGAGGAGGGAGGGGAAACAAAGTAAAACAGCATTCACATTCCGGGAAGGTTAAAAATGTGCTCTCGCGATACGGCTACGGTCGGTTGTAAATCTGCTCGATGCTCCGAGTATTTCTGCTTATTACGCTGTGCAAATATGCCTCCTCGGTGAGATACCAGAGGAGCAAATAACACATGCAAGTGTGTGTGTGTGTGTGTGTGTGTGTGTGTGTGTGTGTGTGTGTGTGTGGGCTATTTTCAGCTTTAGAGTTAAAACAAATGGGGAAAAAAGGGTAAAAAGGGCATCTAAAATGTTCATGTCCTCACAAGTATAGTGATACAAACCTGTGCATGTGCGTGTGCGTGTGCGTGCGTGCGTGCGTGCGTGCGTGCGTGCGTGCGTGCGTGCGTGCGTGCGTGCGTGCGCATGCGTGCCTGTGTACGCACATGTGCACACGTGCGTGTTTGAGATGGCTACCTTTCTTGCATTCAAATGGACTTCCCATTGTTGAAACACGCTTGTGTGACCCTTGTGACTTGACTTATCTGTTCCCTAGTACGTCTTTGATGCATGACCATGAGGGATGTGATGTAATTACAGCATTGGCTGCCTCAACAATCGCAAACTAATCATCCCTCCAGGCTATGGGATCAGTAAAGCCCTTCAAGACCAATTGCTTAAAATATCTCTATTTCACCTACTACTGTATACTAGCACCATGGACCTTGTAGCTGTGAGGCGCTATATCGACCCCAACGAAAACACTTCCTGATTACATTTTAGTCAACAGCACTTTGTAACCTTGTTTCGAAAGGTGCTTTATAAATAACATTTATTTACTTACTTACTTACATATTTAATGTGGAGTGAAAACTGAAAATACACTAGGATAGAGCCGTGGAGGACTCTTCCCCAGACCAAATCCCTTTTTTGTAGATCTGCTATTTTCATCTAATTATCCTCTCAGAAAAGTGATGCTAGGGGGTTCAAGTGGTCAATGTAAAAAAATGAAAAAATAAATAAAATAAAAAAGTTCCAATCACACAAAGATTTGGCGACCCCCCCTGTAGTAACTCTGGGGACCCCTCTAGGGGTCCCGGACCCCCTGTTGAAGACCCTTGGTCTAGGGTTTAAGTGCTTAGTTAACAAGGCTTGTCTCGTCTTGTTTTCTACTCTTTTCAGTGAATATTTATAGTGCAAAAACTTTGATCGTGTCTACCCAATTATTTCAGTCAACCAACCAACAGATTCTCCTCCTGCTAGGTTTAAATTATACATCGTTGCTGTCGGGCAGAAAGCTGTTATCTCAACTTTGTATGTGCTTTCTGTAAAGAATGCCGAAGCGAATTAAAATAGCAGATCTATAAATCTATCGGTCTGTGGGTTTTTTAAATACATTTTTAACCAATGAAATGGAATTAACTAGAGCTTGTGACTAAATAATATTTGTTTTATTATAACACGGTTTGCACGCACGCACGCACGCACGCACGCACGCACGCACGCACGGACGGACGGACAGACATACACACTCACAAAGGACACCAAATGTACGCTGTAATAAGCTGCACCCTCTCACAGGTTCATATCTCACAGGATTTACAAACCACCAATTATTTGTGATGGGATTAGCCCCCTCGTCATAAAGCTGGCAATCTCCCATTGATGGGGGTGTGTGGGTGGGGGGGGGAGACAATACGCAGCATGCTGCAATACAGTGGTTCTCAAAGT
The DNA here is from genome assembly GCF_951216825.1 of Electrona antarctica. Taxonomy (NCBI): domain Eukaryota; kingdom Metazoa; phylum Chordata; class Actinopteri; order Myctophiformes; family Myctophidae; genus Electrona; species Electrona antarctica. The sequence continues at coordinate 12,956,499 of NC_136803.1, read as the reverse complement.
GGGGTCCGAGGACAATAAGCTTTATACAAGTACATCTGTTCTTTTTGATCATTCAAAAAAATCAAAAAAAAATCACAAATGTTCTATTTCTGTAGCTGGCACAGAACATTTTCAGACGGTGGTCCGTGGTCAAATCTATATTAATTGTGGGGGTCCTTGTTGAGAGAATGTTTGAGAGAACCACTGCTTTAACCCATTCTGAGCTGAGATCAGATTCTAAAAATGTCTTCTACATCCTGACAGTTTTCTGAAAAAGCTATGTTTCTATGTCCGTCGTTCTTCGATTTTTCAAAAATAGCAGACCTACAAGTTCGTAGCGCGCCACTCGGTGGCGCGCTATGAGCTTGTAGATCTGCTATTTTTCAATAGCTAAAGCATAACATAATGCTGACACCAAAAGGGGTTCCCGCCCCAAAATGGGTTAATGTGCTATAGATAGACAGACTTTTTGGAGAAGGCCCCGGGGCATGCAGGACTCCACGTCATTCAGTGATCCAGCCCTGCTGCTTCCCAAGAACTAATCCAGAAGAGAGAGAGAAAAAAAAAACAGAAAAGGAAAACAAAACTCAATCAATGGGTTCTTCAAGAGGACAGCTTGTCCAAAAGGTGTCGTCAGGTGCCTCTCAGTCTCTCTAATTGTTTTCTCCGCGGTCGGTATCCTCTCCTGTCCCCCTGCCCTAGCGCTGCACTGATGGTGTTTACACCTCACCGGTCGGTATCCTCTCCTGTCCCCCCTGCCCTGGCGCTGCACTGATGGTGTTTACACCTCACCGGACTCCAGTGAAATTCAATTACTTATCCGGAGCTTTGAGAAATAAAATGGGGCATTGTCTCAACACTCCAGGGGCCTCCCGGAGTCATCCCAGAGGAATGCATCAGCCCTCTCTCTCTCTCTCTGTGTTTTTCTCCCTGTTTTTCTCACACACGATTTTCGACAATCAAGGTTTTTCAGGCTTTTTACTGCATTACTACTTGCTTGCCAGACCTGTGGTGATGGCCGATGATGATTTATACATCATTCCGGTGTCATTCCCACTCTATCTCTCTCTCTCTCTCTCTCTCTCTCTCCCCTCATATCTCAACCACCTCTTCAATCCCACTTCTCCCGCCATCATACCTCCACCTCCAGCAAGAAAATAATATTTCACTCACATACTGTCTCTCTCTCACAACGATCCATCCACTCCATACTGAATTATTCCATCAGATTATCTAATAACACTATGTGCTGGGTGATGACTTCAAATCAATATCACCATTAGTTTACTAAAAAAATAGTAGATTGGCTATTTTCACACGCCACCACTTGTACAACAAAGTATACTACAGACAGAGATGGTGGTGAATAAAAAAAAATACAATTCGAATTTATCATGTGAATATGCTTGCCCGGCCAGGACAAAGTGCTTTTACATTGATAAGAAAACAATAATAATAATAATAATAATAACTTTATTTATATAGCACTTTTCTGGACGGAGTCACAAAGTGCTGTACAACACAATCAATAAAAGCAGGAAAATCGAACAAAATTAGATAGATGCAACATAGCAAATCAACAACTTACAGTCAGCTGGCCAACAGTAGAAAGCATATTTAAAGATGCATTAAATTTAATTATTCAATTTACGTACAGGATTTCAGTGACTCCCTGGGATCCTTTTTAGGGTTTCAGGGGGTGTCCCCAGCTAAATCATTGATAGTTTGGAACCACATTGACCCTTGGATCTGCAACTCTGAGTGTACAAATGGTACCTCCAACTCAAGTGTACGTAATGGTCCAGTGTGCAAATTGGGATCCCATAAATTCGTAAACAAATGAAAACCACATGAAATGGGGGTCCGTGGCTTAATGCGTATCAAACTGGGGGGTTCATGAAATTAAAAAAGGTTGAGAAGCACCACTACGACAGAAACGCTTGGTTAGAGTGTGTTAAACCCGGGGGAGCGGCTCATTTCCATTTCATAGCCTCAATCAAAACAAACCAGGCATTATTTACGGATGAAGGGTTTGAACAACTTCCAAAAGGTTGTTTTTCATGTACAGTACAGGGTCATTCTGCTCCTCATTTGTAACATAGCCTGCAGGCTTGGATCCAACCTCCAACAGCTCTCTTAGTTTGTGATCACTGTGGTTGGCGTACTTTTTTCATGTCAAGGACTCCCCCCCCCACACCCCCCACCCTCCCCTCCATGTATTTGGCCTTGGACCCCCCATCAGAAAAGATTTTGTGTCAGGAGGGACCCTCAGTTTACTGTATCAACAAGTAATCTACAGTCTGTAAAGTACACTAGAACTAGCACTAGAAGCGAGAGTTATAGCTTGTTACGAGAGTTATAGCTTGTTACGTAGACAGCACTAGAATTGCATTTTGATGTAGTCATAGCACTTTATAGTACACATGTATAATATATAATATAGTATAGTATAGTATGTATAGTTCACATAGATACTCCACTGTTACATTCTTAGTTTACGCTTGAGTCATGATAACTACTTTTTATATATGTGATGTATGCCATGCTTTTGTGATTTGTTTTGTTATTGCTTAATGTAAGTCGCTCTGGATTAAGAGCGTCTGCTAAATGCCTAAATTGTAAATTGTTATTATATAGCACTATTGTATGCACCATTTAAGTGTATATATATATATATATATATATATATATATATATATATATATAAACAAGTGGGTGGCAGAGTCCACACCACAACTACACTGACAACAGTGGTGAATCATATTATATATACTAGTTATAGTTCTTGGTGTGGACAGTCCTTAACCCATTTTGACCTGAGATCAGATTCTAAAAATGTCGTCTACATCCTGACAGTCGTGTTCTTCGATTTTTCAAAAATAGCAGACCTACAAGCTCGTAGCGCGCCACTCGGTGGCGCGCTATGAGCTTGTAGATCTGCTATTTTTCAATAGCTAAAGCATAACATAATGCTAACACCAAAAGGGGTTCCTGCCCAAAATGGGTTAAGTACGGTTATGGCTGACCTAAATTGGGTTCCCTAACCCATACTGTATGTAGAACATGGCTTCCAGAATGCACAATGCGTGGCTATAAATTGCTATGAATTTGTGTCAGCGCGTGCAGGATGAAAGCAAGACAAGGTATGCTCGCTTACACATATTATTTCTCACATACCCCTCCCCCCACAATACCCCTCCCCCCACAATCTATTACAGCTCAAGACCCAGAAGAGAAATTAAGACGTTTGCCCGAGACCCAAATTATAGTGAAAATAGCAGCTCTACAAGCTCTAGCAGATCTACAAGCTCAGATCTACAAGCTCACAACGTGTCGCGTGTGTAATTGATAGAAAATAAGTCATTTCTGGGGGCGAACTATACTCCTTTAAGCCCTATTTCGTTTTGCGTTAAAGTAACACTGCAGATTTTACTGCATATAGATCAGGGTCCCAGAGATTGTACCCATTGTCAGTGGTGTAAAGTAACCAAGTAAATGTACTCAAGTACTATAGTAAACTTGAGTACAATGTACTCTACTTTGCTTGAGTATTTCCAATTTCCAATACTTTTACTTCTACTCCACTACATCTCAGAGGCAAATGTTGTACTTTTACTCCACTACAATTATTTGAAAACTTTAGTTACTAGTTACTTTGTAGATTGTGATTATTACAAAACTTACATTAATCACTTCAGCCCTATACATTTAGGACATTTGAAAATAGCTGATCTACAAGCTCACAATGTGTCGCAATGCGACATTAATATATTTAAGATTTCTGTTGTAAATTTCTGACTTGTATATTGTTGATTTGTGTTCTGTATTCGGCTACATTGAAAATGAGGGCCTGCCCCTCAATTGTACTCGAATTGAAATAAAGGTTGTTATGATGATGATGATGATGATTATTACTTCTATCTTGCAGTATTGATACTGTTACTTGAGTAAAACATGCTAGTACTTTTCCACGACTGCCCATTGTATACTCATAGTTGCAGAGCAGTAAGGGTCCAAATTTGGACCCCACGTTGAGACCCAGTGATTTAGACGCATGTTGTTGCTGGAACAGATGTGAGGTCTGGTGTTTAATCGTCATCCTTGTTTCTCTGAGGCACTAAATGTGTTGCTACTTATGTCTCTATTTACCTTGCCGTTTGTTGACTAGGGTCCACGGCCCCCTCCGCATACTCCGCATCTTGCACTTGTAAGTCACTCTGGATGAGAGCATCTGCTAAATGCCTAAATCGTAATTGTGGCAAATTGTCTTGCTATTTTCACACTGCCAAGCGTTTCTGCCGTATAGTGGTGTGGAACCGGCGGGCCTAAATAGGAAATAAATTCCCCGCACATTTAGTTTGCCTTTTGATAATGACCGCGTTTATCTAGGTTACAGAGAAAACGGTTAAAAAGCAACAGGGTGAACGGTTTTGGGAAAAGAATAAATACACATATTTGAGTGGTGCCATCGAGAACCTTCACAGACTAGACGGCCGTGAAATCTCAATTAAATCGGGACTGAGACCTCATGTAACTGCAGTCATTTACATTATCGGCGGCACACTGGAAACTCAGAACTCACTCTGAATCCGATGTGTGCCTCGTCAGCTGCAGTTGCGCGAGCCAATTTCTTTCATTCTTAATTAAATTAGTCGGACTGACGTTTAATTTAGTGGAGCGCGTTAGATGAAATGATCACGGATAAGATGTAGTATCACTGATAAGATGTTCCCACGTGATAAAGACTGTTTGCACACATAAAGCAACAGTTTTATCTGACTACAGCAGCATCCAGAAATGATATTATGGAATGCATGAGAGAAGCAGCTAGAGTTCAATGCCAGACAAAACATTGCCGTTCTGCAGTGGTCGGAGGTAACTGAAGTACAGTTTTGAGGTACTTTATTTGTCCTGTTGTTGCACTGCCTGTTTGTAATCTGGCGTTTAATTTGAACAGGTTCCTTTTTCCTCTCCTCTGTACATACCATAGGTGGGGTTGGCAAAAGGGCCCTTCTGTGTGGAGTTTGCATGTTCTCCCCATGTCCCCAAGAGGCCAGGTACCTCACAAAAAACATGCAGTAATTCTGGTCTCTAAACTGCCTCCCCCTGGCCGCCTGATGGAGGAGAAATTAACTGGTTGGAATAACGTGTTGCTTACAACCAGGGAAACTCCCTGTTATTGTGCTGTGTAAAAAATGACATTATAAACAGTGAATTGGCAAGTAGCAACTGACCACACCACTAACCTGCAACTGATTACAACACAAATGTGCAGTTGACCACAACACAAACAGAACGGCACGGTACTCACAGATGTGCCACTTAAAGACACACACACACACACACACGCACGCACACACACACGCACGCATGCAGGGTAGACAACATGGTGACACAACATGAGAGTGTGCCGTCACATCAAACGAGTGATGCAATGGCTCGTCAATGCCCCAACACCAGTATGACCAGTGGCGTGCACAGATAGACACTAGGGGGTGCTAGAGCAATGCCCCTTTGGCAATGTGCCCTTTCGGGGAAAAAAGGGGAAAAAAACACTTTTTTCTTTTTACTTTTTTTTCTTATTTTGTACAGTTACACTGTACAGTATGTGGACCATGGTAACATTGATCAATTCTTGATAAAAAGCTTCTAATATATTATTTAGGCCCCACAATCTATAAATCTCACACTATTAAGGCAACCGGCCGGTTCCACGTGCTGCACAAAGTGCCCTTTTTTTCCACTTGAGCACCTGCCCCTCTAAATGTCTGTGCACGCCACTGAGTATGACATAACAATGAGAATGTGTTGTGCACATACCTTGTTGTGTGAATAGTACCTATACATCCAATTATTATTTGTTGTTGTTGGAGTATTTGCAGAGTACAATGGAACATGATTCGGCTTTTTTCCTCTGCATTTCCCCATCCTAATTAATTGGTGTAGTGTCCATGAATCTGTGAAATTATGAAGCATGTCTGTTTTTTGTATTTATTTATTTTTTGTTCCATGATTGTATATTGATGTAACTTCCCAGCGTGCTAGAGTAAAGCAGAGCAGAAAGGAAGTCACATGGACGTGATATATGCTGCTCTCTCTGTTGATGAAATCACACAGCGTTGGCTGGCCAGGGCCAGTGGTCAAGTTGAAAGATAGTCTCCCATAATGAAACCATGGTGTACACAAATGTACTGTCTTGCACGCACGCGCACACACACACACACACACTACAACTGACATGGAAGTCTTAGCGATCGTGTCCAATTTCAAAGTCCCATTCCCGAGGAGCTCTCGCGGGGCGAACCTCCTTCTCGAGGCTGTCGGGATGTCAAGAAAATAAGGCCGACATTAAAGGAACGGGGCCTTTCTCATTGGATATTCCAGTCCAGGGCTGATGGGGGGGGGGGGGGGGGGGCGAGGGAGGTCAGGGGAGAGAGGCTGGTTGAATCTCTGAGAGGAGCCGGTGGTGAAAGGAGAAGAACGGATGGATGAATGGATGGATGTTGAGAGACGGAGATAAGAGAGAGAGGAAGAGAACTAAGGAGGTATAGCATTAGCCACTAAGATGGTCTGTTGGCCTGTAGTCGGCTGGCTGGGTTGCACAGACGGACACGCACATAAAAGAACCTAGGAAACCTCCTACTGTCGGTGTACTAGCTTTATGTTTATCATTCCATTAAAGGACCACTACACCACTTTTCAACCTATCTTCATATAATAGGTACTCACTAATAATCATGATAAAATGGCACGATTTATTTCTACTCAGTCTGTGTCTCATAGGAGGGCTGTGGGCAGTTTAGAAACCGTCCTCCAGTGACATCATCATTAGGCAGTTTTTTTTTTTTAAACAAGATTTGTTTTACAAAAATGTTTCATTTCATGTTTCATTATCGTGAGAACGATGGCTTCCATTTTCGCATTGCAACTTTTCAGGACTAGAAAGCCTGCAGTTTCTATTAGCTTGTATTCCCCATCGATGATGTCACTGGAGGACAGTTTCTGAACTGCCCACAGCCCTCCTATGAGACACAGCCATTTTTTCATGATTATTAGTGAGGACCTATTATATGAAGATAGGTTGAAAAGTGGTGAAGTGGTCCTTTAACCACTTTCAATCTGGCATCTCTGTTTTGGAAATGTCTTGTTTCCATGTTTATTTGTATACCAGTGGTGAAGCTCTGAACTGAATTTCGTTGTTTCATGCAAGCAATGACAATAAAGATTCTACAAAGATTCTACAAAAAAATGCAGTTTAGAGAGAGAGAGAGAGAGAGAGAGAGAGAGAGTATAAAGCGTCTCCTATATGCAGCTCTGTTTACACGTTTATTTTATTGTTTTATCTTGATTGTTTTGTTCCACTTTTGCTTTGGCAATGTAAACGTATGTTTTCTCATATAAAGCCAATAAAGCTCCTTTGAATTGAATTGAGAGACTCTCACACGCACAGGCACACACGCGCACACGCACACGCACACGCACACACACACACACACACACACACACACACACACACACACACACACACACACACACAGTATATAAAACATAATGTCAGTTCTGGGTTGTTTTTAAAGGAATGCAATTGCCACATAATACAATTACTTGCATACATTTAATGGCTAACATACTGTAACAAAAATAGCTCAGAGTACAAGCTCACAGCGGATCACAATGCAACACATTATGTGCTTGAAGCTAGGCTATTTTGGCTGAAGATTAGTCATACTTCCTTTGCGACTCTCGCTCACTCTTGTAGGCTTTTGTAAAAATGTAAATCACATCCGTGGGAACTGAGTGGTGCAACTCTGTGTAGGGGTCCCCGGAACTTCCAGACCAACAGGAACGCGCCCAGGGTGCCGGTCCGGTTCCAGAACGGTTGAGAAATGACAGAGTTACCGTGTGGGGGTCCCCGGAACATCCAGACCCCCAGGAACACGCCCAGGGGGTCGGGCCAGTTCCGCCGAGCCACCCCGCGTCCGAAAAGGTTGAGAAATGACAGAGTTACCGTGTGGGGGTCCCCAGGGGGTCCCTGTACTGTACTGTACTGTACTGTACTGTACTGTACTGTACTGTACGACATCTGAAATGTCTTGTTTGTTGATAGTGACCTAAGGTGTAGAAGGGTTGAAGATATGACCACTATAATTGATGATTTAATGGAATGTTTATCAGTGGAAATAGAATTAGAAGGGAAGAAAAATATTGTTGTCATGTGTGTTTACAGAACACCTGGGTCTAATGTAGAAATGTTCAAAGAAAAACTGGAAGAACTAATGAATGGATTAAATGAAAATAAGACATGTTTAATTTGTGGTGACACCAACATAGATCTAATCAGTGTAGTGAAACATAAAGCAACATCAGATTTTCTGGATACATTATATAGTAGAGGGTTTTACCCCTTAATTACCAAGCCCAGTCGAATTACGACAACTAGCGCAACATTGATTGACAACATTTTTATCAATGTATTAGAGAATGATATTAAGAGTGGGCTAATAATAAATGACATAAGCGATCATTTGCCTGTATTTGTAACATTCAACAGTCAAATAAAGAGTAAGAAAGAGGAACATTGTCACAGATATGTTAGGGTAAGAAAGGAGGAATCAATAAATAAGTTAAGAAATGACCTCTTAAATGAAGAATGGAAAGGAGTGTATACAGAAGAGGTAAATGATGCATATGAGTCATTTTTGAATTGTTTTCTATCCCATTATGATAAACGGTGCCCAATAACACAATGCAGAAATAAGAATAGGTACAATGACAAGCCCTGGATAACAAAAGGTTTACAAAATGCATGCAAAAAGAAAAACAAACTTTATAGAGATTTTATGAAATACAGGACAAAGACGGCTGAAAATAAATACAAGGTGTATAAAAATAAATTGGTAATCATAATGAGACAAGCAAAGAAAGAATACTATAACAAAAGGTTAGAAGAAAACAAAAATAATCTTAAAGGAACTTGGAAAATCTTAAATCAGGTAATGGGGAATAAAAATACATCTACAGAATTGCCCACTTATTTTACTAATGACAACAAGAGAGTGATAGAAAATATAAATGAAGTGGTAAATGAATTCAATTCTTTTTTTGTAAATGTAGGGCCAAGTCTGGCCAATTCCATTCCACAACATGCTGGGCAAAATGATGAAGGGGGAAGTAAAATAATGCAGTCCATGTTTCTAGGAGAAGTGAGTGAAAATGAAATTAAATCAATTGTAGCAAAATCAAAGAACAAAACATCAACTGATTGTGATGGGATAGATATGATCATTGTGAAGAAGACTATTGACTGTATAATTAAACCTTTTAGTTATATCTGTAATCTTTCTTTTAGTACAGGAGTTTTCCCAGACAGGATGAAAATGGCAAAGGTTATACCACTTTTTAAAACAGGAAACAAACATGATTTTACTAATTATAGACCAGTGTCGCTGCTTTCCCAGTTTTCTAAAGTACTTGAAAAACTGTATGTACAAAGATTGGACTCATTTATTGAAAAGAATAACTTACTGAGTGAGAGTCAGTATGGCTTTCGGACCAATCGGTCCACAGCTCTGGCACTCATGAAAATAACCGATGAAATAACAACAGCAATAGATAATCATAAACACACAATAGGTGTCTTTATTGACCTCAAAAAAGCGTTCGACACAATTGATCATACTATTTTAATATCTAAATTGAATAATTATGGGGTAAGAGGTGTAGTTCTAGATTGGTTAATCAGTTACCTTCACAACAGGCAACAATATGTACAGTTGGGGGGTCATAAATCTGATTCCATGAAGCTTGAATGTGGGGTACCACAAGGCTCGGTCTTGGGACCTAAACTTTTTATTTTGTATATTAATGATATTTGTGAAGTGTCAAAGTTAATGCAGTTTGTTTTGTTCGCGGACGACACTAATTTCTTTTGTTCAGGGGATAACTTAAAAAGTGTAGCAGAAAGCATTACAAATGAAATGGTTAAATTAAAAAGGTGGTTTAATAAAAATAAGTTATCATTGAATTTGAAAAAAACCAAGTTTATGATTTTCTCTAATTTGAAAAAGGATGAAATTATTCTCACTATAGATGGAGTGAATATTGAAAGAGTGAATGAATTTAGGTTTTTGGGTGTTATATTAGATGAGAAATTATCATGGAAAAATCATATAGCATATATAAAAGCCAAGGTGGCCAAAAGTCTTTTTATTTTGAACAAAGTAAAATATGATTTGGATACGAATTTATTGAGGATGTTGTATTGTACACTGGTTTTACCATATTTTATTTACTGTTTGGAAGTATGGGGTAACTCATTCAAGAGTAATATGACTCCTTTGATTATGTTACAAAAAAGAGCATTAAGAATCATGTATAAAGAAGATTTCAGAGCACACACCAATAGGCTTTTTATGTTATCAGGTGTTTTGAAAATCATGGATTTGGTAGAATTACGAACATTATTAGTGGGGTTCAGAGCGAAAAACAAATCATTACCAATACAGTTACAGAAGTCATTTGTGTTTAGCTCAGAGGATGAGGACCACAGAAGAAGACATGATTTTAAACATCTGTTCGCTCGGACTACACTAAAACAAATGTGCACTTTTGTTACAGGTATAAAGTTATGGAATTCACAAAACCAGGAGTTGAAGAGTTGTACAACAGTGTTTCAGTTTAAGAAAGTGTTTAAAAAAGAAAAAATGATAAAATATGAATTAGAAGGTTAGATATAAGTGTTATTTTGTTTCCTCAGTGTTGTCTTTGTTTGTTCTCTTGTTGAGCTCCATGTCCTTTGTCTTTGTTGTTTTTTTTTTCTTTCTTTTTTGATGTAATCATGTATGGTTGGTGGCAGCATCAATTGGTTGTTGTTTTTTCCTTTTTTCTTTGATGTAATCATGTATGGTTGGTGGCAGCATCAATTAGATGTTTTTTTTAATGATAGGGGCAGGTATATATAAGATTTATCTTCTTCCTGCTCCTTTTCCTTTCTGTATGGAATATGTAAAAAATAATAAGTACAAAGTAAAAATTAATATGATCATGTAAAACCATAACTGAAATGAAATAAATAAATATGATGATGATATGATATGAAATCATGTAATGGCTGATAAAAACTCAGCTTCCCATTATGCAGCTGTGCAGTGCAGCTCAGCACCGCCACATGGCTGCTAAAAACTCAGCTTCCCATCATGCACCTGTGCACAGTGTGAAGATCAACAGCGCCACTTTGTCAGCGGATTCGTTATCTCTGTATTGAATAGGCGAAATCATTCGTTATCAGCACCTTCGAATAGGGCCAATATGGCCATACTGGCCGAACATACCCTTGGCTGAACATAGCCTGGTCAAGGTTTCCCCCTGGTGGACGTGTCATTTCCAACTATTGTCGGCGATAGGATAGCGCCTCGCTCGGTGGTGCCTCACGTGGCTCAAGGCCACCAGACACGGCGCGCCTCCGTCAGGACATCAGTGATAATGACAATAGGTGATAATGACATACTGAAACAGTGAGTATGCCAGTATGGCCATATTGGCCCTATTCGAAGGTGCTGATAACGGATGATTTCGCCTATTCAATACAGAGATAACGGTCGAATGGGGTGACTTTGTCACCTGTTGGTACTCTAAACATGCATACATACAGACAGACAGGCAGGCAGACAGACAAACATTGCTGTTCCTTGGAGTGGCTTCACCACTCAAAACATGTGTGTGGTTGCATCCAGCAACCTCACACTATACTTCCACTCAACTGCACCTACACCACTGATTGCACACCAGGGATGTCACAATTACTGTTTACTGTAGGTGCGGTTCCATTAAGCCTTTGCGAAAAAAGGAAGCGTATGTTCATTAAGTCGAAAAAAGAAAAGCGAATTGTCGGTGTTTCCATTAAACTGATAAAATGCGCATATGCAATAAGTTCATGAAATGTGCAGTAGGTTGCACTGTTTTGCCAGTTAAGTGAGGCTCATGTAAAGTAGTCCTAATCGATGTTCACACCATTGATTTGATGCGCTGTATGTATGCTGTATGCTGTATGTATCTCAGTTTAACGGACGGGACCCCATATACTGCGCTGTAATCTGATCCCTGGTCAGCGGCTGACCGACCGTCTGCTGCTTTCACAGTATTGACGACACCTACAGTCAAAGAACGTACAAAGAACGATTTGTTGTGTAATGCTTGTCTTAATATATTCGGGGCACATGTAGCCTATATGTCACGGGACTCGATTGGAGCATACTGGTCGTTTATACTGTAAATTGATTGATTGCAGCTGCAAACAGTTGTGAATAACTTGTTTCATCGGCTATATAGCCTATAGCCTACACGTTTAGGTTCACTCCACTGCACCGTTCACTCCACTGCCTCCCCATCGTTGTTTTATTTTATTTCCCAACTGTTCAAAAGCGATATAATGCGAGTTCAATGCTTTCTAATTAAAAACCTTTTCCGCAAGTGTTTCCATACACTATTTGCGCATTTCCCTTTTTTCGAAAAAGCCTAAATCCGCAACCTCCAAGCGAAAAAGTGTTTTTGCGAAAAATGGAGACTTATTCGCATGTTGATGTGTTTCCATCCAGGAGATTTTGCGCAAGAGCCTTAATGCGCAAAGAAACGGCTTTATGGAAACGCACCTAGTGACAATTAATCCTAAAGTAAAATGCCATGATCGTGACAGCCCTATACACAGACTTACACCACCATGACAATGCTGTTTATTCATCGTGGTTCAGAAGAAGAAATCCCCTTTGGGTGAAGTTATCCGCGTAGGAGTGCCTCTCTCTTGTTGTCTGTACAGTGAGCTGTGGGTCGTGACAATTATTTTTCTCCTTCCATTGCTCAGCTGCCAAAACGAGGGACCGTGGTAATTCATTTTATTAACTGGCAGCACAAGTGGTGACCGGGTTTGCATCAAGAAAGCCTGTGGGTGACATTCTGTCGGTGACATTCCCAACGCAAACAAATGCAGGGGAATGTCATCCGATACAAGATAATCAGAGATTGAGAATTTAAGATGGCAGCTCGACGGACCATGAAAGTGTTGCCAGCAAATAAGGCGGTGAGTGTGGATTATTTTCGGCCACTAAATGTAACAGTTGCTGACTTGGCAGCGAGCTAGCCAGCTGCACACTGCCCATGGATGTGGAACGACGATGCAGCAATACAAATAACTAGAAAGGTGCGCTCCTCTCGGCACAGGTCTCCTCCGCCAGCCAGGCCGGGTTGCTTACCCAGGGCCCCACAAATCTTGTACGCCATGGCCGTAGCCCATGGGAATAGAATCTGAAAAATGGGGAATTTGACTGTATAACCTACGGTTCAAGACAACGTTATAGGCCAAAAAGCAGTGGCATAACTAAAGTAATTAAGTACATTGATTTAAGTACTGTAAAATGTGAGTATTTTTCCATCACTGCCTAAAAGTGAATGGCCCTTTCATAGTGCGACCATGTCATTCAAGCAGTGGTGGATAAAGTACTCACATTTATTACTTAAGTAAAAGTACCAATACTGCACGATAGAACTACTCTGTTACAAGTAAAAGCCCGGAATTCAAAATGTACTTGAGTAAAAGTACAAAAGTACAAAAAGTACTTAAAGTACCAACACTAGAAAGTACTCATTATACAGAATGTCTCATTTCAAGTTTTCAATCTACAAGCTCGCAATGCGTCGCATTTGAGCTTGTAGATCGGCTATTTTCAAATGGTCGAAATGTATATAGAGCTGAAGTGGTTAATGTATGCTTTGTATAAAAAATAATAAATCTACAAAGTAACCAGGAACTAAAGTTTTCAAATAATTGAACGGAGTAAAACAATATTTGCCTCTGAGATGTAGTGAGTAGTAAGTACTGTACGTACAGTAAATGTACTTAGTTACTTTCCCCCACTGCATTCAAGGAACGCTTCCGCCCGTCTCAAATAACTAACAAAATGGTTGAGGTCTCCCATTCAAATCACTCGTTTTATTCCAGGGGTTTTCCTTTTTTGGAAAAGGCAAGATTTCATCCATTTCTACAAGCTCTTCTAAAAGCCCTAGTATGTATGTGGATGGACTGGGATTAGCCCCTTTACTTTAGTTTCTTTGCGACAGGCGACTGTGAAATTGGGTTGGTTAACTCATCTTGGGCGGGAACCCCTTTTGGTGTTTCAAGCATTCTGTTATACTTTAGCTATTGAAAAATAGCAGATCTACAAGCTCATAGCGCGCCACCGAGTGGCGCGCTATGAACTTGTAGGTCTGCTATTTTTGAAAAATCGTAAAAATGCGGCACAAATCTTTGAATAGACCTATATTCTTTTAGAGCGAACGTTTTTTTTATTTCGACGTCAGGCCTAAATGAGTTAAGTCGGTGGAACGCGTTGGAAACGGGCCTTTTTTCTTTCTTTCTCTCGTTCTCTTTTTTTGTCCAAACCAAGCATGCCCTATTGATTTGACACCCTCAGCAGCACAGATGCCAATCAAGCTTGTAAACACGAGGCTAAGGACGTAAAGCTGGAAATGGGGTTGGCTTGAAGAACAAGCTTCCTTTGCTCGCTTGAACGACGCAAGACCAGCCTGGTTGGAAAGACACTATGCACAAATCAGACCAAAAATACAATGGAGAACAAAGAGCACAAAAACACTGACTTCACAAGAACATACAAATATTATTGCCCTTTTCACATTGTTGCACAGACTATGACAAGCAAGGTCTACTTTCCTAATTGCTTTGTAGCATATTTATTTGCTCGACTGCTTATAGCCTGTTATTTGGTTGACTAGAGTTCATTCCACTTCCAGGGTACTAAGCTTGAGGGGGGGCGGGGGGGGGGGTACCTGGCTGGGGGGTTCTGAAACGCCTGGCAAAAAGGTAAAGAAGTAACGGTGCCAAAATATTGTCCATGGGCTGCTGAGATACCTCATAATCATTGCTAAAATGGTCATACCCCTGCAGTGATGTAAATAGGTTTTCAATGTAATGGGTCCCGGGATGCACAGGTGGTCATTCAAATGAGTCCCAAAAAAATCTTATGAGTCCCAAAAAAATCACACCTGTGTGAAGTGAGTGGTGCAACTCCGTGTCGGGGTTCACGGGGCAGGGGGGGAGGGGGATGTTCCAGACCCCCAGGAACACGCCCAGGGGCAAAACGCACTCTATTTACATCACTGCCCCTGCATGGGCACCACAAAGGGTTACTCCAGCCCTGTCACTCTGCATAGATCTGCTCAATGCCTAAATTATACCATTTTAAATTCTGACTGAGGTTCTGCTGCTGTCTGTTTGCTGTTTTGTTTGCTGATTGGATTATTAAATTAGTCCTGTCCTGTGGACCGAGTTATACAGCAAACATATTCACTCAAAAAACATTTCATTGTAATGTAATGTGCAACCTATACATCAGATTGATAGGAGCTGCAAACCCATACCCTCAACACTTCAACTAACCTTAATTTCTCATCAGAGCAGAGTTACTACATTATGTTAGTAAATTCAGAGATTCGTTTATTTTAAACAATGGATCATTATTGTCAGTGTACATACCGTATTTAATTGTCAGTGTGCACAATCATTGCTGCCTGGTCCCTATAATGTAAGCCTGGGATTGGTGATTCTAGTGTGTGAACCTTGTGCTGCTATGTTGGTTGGCTAAAGATGACTTGCCTTTGTCAACAACATAAACAAATCAGTGATCAACGACTGCTGGAATACCAATATTAATTCTTCTCTCTCTCTCTCTCTCTGACACACACACACACACACACACACACACACACACACACACACACACACACACACACACACACACACACACACACACACACACACACACACACACACACACACACACACACACACACACACACACACACACACACACACACGCACGCACGCACGCACGCACGCACGCACGCACGCACGCACGCACGCACGCACGCACGCACGCACGCACGCACGCACGAACAGCCAAACAAACTTCACTGCCTGCCTGGCCAGCAGCCATAAACAAAACCCTTTTGAAAATAAAAATCAACCGATTTTTTTTTTCAGCTAGAATGTGAAATTGTGAATCCATAATAATTTAATGGGTGAAATACATACATAGCTACAGCCCGAGAGACTCAGCATACAACCACACCTCTCTGGAATAATATAGTGAATGCACGGTGAAGCACTAGCACTAACATTCAAGACTATTACTGTTACTGATCAAATCTGAATGACCTGTGACCTTTGTGTTGAAGATGTGACCCGTATATAAACAGAGCTCACGCTTCTGGTCACAGAGCCAAGGGGGAAAAGATACACAGTAAAGCACTCACTGTAAAAAAAAAAAAAAAAAAGATCCTTATGCGTCTATTCAGGTCCAATTTGTAACTCTGACTTACATGAATGGATTCTGCTGTTTCGAGTCTACTAACCCATTTTGACCTGAGATCAGATTCTACAAATGTCTTCTACATCCTGACAGTTTTCTGAAAAAGCTATGTTTCTATGTCAGTCGTTCTTCGATTTTTCAAAAATAGCAGACCTACAAGCTCGTAGCGCGCCACTCGGTGGCGCGCTATGAGCTTGTAGATCTGCTATTTTTCAATAGCTAAAGCATAACATAATGCTAACACCAAAAGGGGTTCCCGCCCAGAATGGGCTAATATAAAACCATGCACGCATCTCCCTTTTTTTTTTAAAACGAAAAAAAGGAAACGGGTCGGCGTGGTCATACCATTGACGGAGAGCTTTATTTAACCGCACTATGCAAATTGAGCTCTCGCCACGATAACGAGACGACTTAAAACCCACATCTCCATACTAGGCATGGGTGGGGGGGCGAGATTCAATATCGGAAGGACTTGAGGAGAGCCGCGTCCCTAGGCCCCTTCTCGTAAAGTGGACCATAAATCAAGGGCCGTGGTTGAGAGCTGGGGTCTCTGTGGGTCTGTTGCTGGAAGCAGACCCTCGGTGTGGCCGGGGGGGGGGGGGGGGGGGGCTCGGCTTGTGTTGTTGTTGTTGTTGTGTGGACGACATCATTAGGTCTTCACCATACAAAATCACCTCATGTTCATTCCAAATAACGTCATGTAAAATCAAAATCACGTCAAGGAAAATCTCAAAGACAAAAAAGACGCACATCCTTTGTCTTTGGTGCCGAGCCAAACTGCAGAAGTGAATAAAGTTTGGATCTTTAAAAGTGAGTTGCGTTATAAATGAATAAAATGAAGTGAACACTGTGGAACTTTAATGTGCGAATGTGAATATTCATTTTGTACTTGATTTCATTTGATTTTTTTCACAGAATCAAAGGTTTTATCATTTTCATGATTCACCAGGATCCTGGATGACTTAATTCTAGGCTTAAAATAATTGATATATATTTTTTTGTAAATCTCTATGGGAAAAATGAATGGCTGATGTTTCAGTGGAACCAGAAAACCACACCCACTGCTATGGCCTATAGCCACTCAGCTACGGCCAAACCAGATTCTGTGGCAGGTGAAGTTCAACATATTGGATGATGATGAACTAAAAAAAACACGCTCCATTTGGTTCCAGTCATACACTCTGGTCACTCCCAGAGTTACAGATCTGTACAGGTCCATTTGGTTCCAGTCATACACTCTGGTCACTCTCAGAGTTACAGATCTGTACAGGTCCATTTGGAACCCCCTTAAGGAACCCTCACAGTCCCTGGATGGACCTCACTTTGAGAACCACCTTTTCTACGCTACTTCAACAGACTCTAGTTTCAAAAGAAAATGTACTTTTCATGTAGAACTAAATAGAAAATGTATACAATCACAGGAATCAAACGTGCGGTAAACTGCTGTGACTTACGGCTTAAATTGTCTAGGTGAGGTAAAGCCCAGGCCATCTGGTGCCAGGAGCAAGCCGCAATGTGTATGCAATTAATGCATTATGATGAAGTCCAAGAGTGTTGCAATTAACCTGTCCTTGATCTCACCCACTTCGATGCCTGTGATGTCGTTTTTGCACTTTTGGAACTGGAGAAATCTGGAAATTATTCCCAGAGCTTAGCTTTGGAAAATGGCAAAATGGTGCATTTAAAATGGTAAATGGTGCATTTATATAGCACCTTCATCCAAGGTGATTTACATAGATTGTGCATTACATTCACCCAGTCATAGGCCGATGGCGGCGGAAACCATGCAAGGCACCAACCAGCAAATCAGGAGCAATTAGGGGTTCAGTGTCTTGCTCAAGGACACTTCGACACTAACTCTGGGGGAGCCCGGGATCGAATCAGCAACCTTGCGGTTACCATCCAGCCACTCTACCCCTGAGCCACTGCCGCCCCACATGGCCAGCGGTAATGTCAAGTAAACAGTGAGGTGTAGTCAGTGAGCTTAACATGTCAGATTCAGGGGTTCCCAAGCTTTTGGTGCCCAGGATCACCATATAGCCATAGACTCCAAATAGAGAAAATAGACAATGTACAAGCCTCACCAACGCATTACATCAAAATAGCAAAAGGAGCAGATCTACCAACTCTGCTACACTTGATGCTTTTGTGTGATGGTGCATATTATTTGTATTTATTTTTGAGTGGTGCAAACCACTCCAACAACTGGCTTTGTACCCGTGTACCCGTGTTTGTGGTGCAAACCACTCCAACAACTGGCTTTGTACCCGTGTACCTGTGTTTGTGGTGCAAACCACTCCAACAACTGGCTTTGTACCCGTGTACCCGTGTTTGTGGTGCAAACCACTCCAACAACTGGCTTTGTACCCGTGTACCCGTGTTTGTGGTGCAAACCACTCCAACAACTGGCTTTGTACCCGTGTACCAGTGTTTGTGGTGCAAACCACTCCAACAACTGGCTTTGTACCCGTGTACCCGTGTTTGTTCGTACCAAAAAAACGAGCATGGTTGCTATGGTTAGCAACCAAAAAAACGAGCATGGTTGCTATGGTTAGTTGCACCACTCAGTTCACACGGGTGTGATTTTTCCTTTCCAATTGGCTGTCCCGATGTCACATGGTGTTTCCCATGCTAGTTTGAAGACAACACCACAAACAACAAGCAGCTCACTCTCACATTACTGGGCGTACGGGGGAAAGGCTGTGTGAAATGCAGCTCTAACGCTCCATGATAACACTACTAGTAACACGACAAGGCGTGTCTCTCTGGGGGGGTCATGCCAGAGTACATTAACGCCTCTGCGCTCATGCAACATTCAGGGTTTACCCCGGCCGGGCCTTCTGTCTGTCTGATGGCTGACAAACACCAAGCGATTTTCTCTGTCTGTTCTTTTCTTTATCTGCACAGTGCACACCAACATGTCGTGCACAGTGCACACCAACATGTCGTTGCTGTCGAACAGATTCCATATTCTAACTACTTGATACACTACATCACACTACGGCGTCACACAAAAAGCATCAAAAGTATAGCAGATTTACAACATTGTAAATCTGGGAGGAGACCCCGGGGCAGACCAAGGCGCAGTTGGAGGAAACGCATCGACTCACTGGCCTTGGAACGTCTCGGGATCCCCCAGGAGGAAGTCACTAATGTTGTGTTGCTCTGGAGAGGGAAGTCCCCGCAACCCGACTACGGATAAGCGGTTGAAGATGGATGGATGGATGGATGGATGGATGGATACAACATTGTAGATCTGCTACTTTTACCGTTTTTGAATCTGAATCCTGAAAAGTAACAGTTTTAGGCATATGAGGTTTCCACCGGACAGAGACGATATGGAGAGAGTCTCCACCAAGTCCTCGAGAAAGGAGGAAGAAGTCCGACGGGGGGAGAGGGGGGAGAGAGAGAGGGAGAGGGGGGGGGGGGGGGGGGGAGTGGTGGGGGAGCGGTGAAATGGGAGGAGAAATTGCTTGTTTTGCTTCCGTTGGCACGTAATTTCCATCCTCCGTGTGCGTCCTTCCACTAAAGGCCCACCGAAACACATCAACCTCATCTATCTGGAGCTCTGCTCGCTCCTCCAGATCACCTGGAGACACAGTGGGGAAACAGCTTGGGCGGGTTGGTGAATATAATTCCATCCTGCTGTTGGGACTCTATCACTGCGCTGTCGGGCCAAAACCTTGTATGTTTAAAAATAAATAAAAAGCTTATACTATTCAGGGAATGGAAATAGAAATATTTATAAAACCCACAGACAGACAACCACTTTGGACCTGGCCACCCTAGTGAGATTAGCAGATCTGCAGTCGCACATTTTAACCCATTTTGACCTGAGATCAGATTCTAAAAATGTCTTCTACATCCTGACAGTTTTCTGAAAAAGCTATGTTTCTATGTCAGTCGTTCTTCGATTTTTCAAAAATAGCAGACCTACAAGCTCGTAGCGCGCCACTCGGTGGCGCGCTATGAGCTTGTAGATCTGCTATTTTTCAATAGCTAAAGCATAACATAATGCTAACACCAAAAGAGGTTCCCACCCAAAATGGGTTAAGGAGATGTTATTTCACGTAATTTCCGCATCATTTACGCGACAGTCCTACAACAAAGGATACAATTGGGCCAATAAATAGCATTCATTTATGAATAAAACAACCATACAAAGCTTCAATATGGAGATATGAGGTTGGGTACGTGTCCTTTGCCCTGAGCACCAACAACACATTGAGAGAATTGATCACACGGTTCAAGGAGGGCTATTTCAGCAGCGGGGGCACAACTATTTCAGTGCCTCAATCCTGATTGCATCTGTGTAAACCAATTGGCCAGTATTACACTTAAAGCTCCAGGGCTGCAGCACGACGGGTGACACTGCACCCCATCACTATATATATACACAGTATATGTATGTGTATATTCGTTGCTGCCCGGAAGAAACCACCCAACTAATTTTTTTCAGGCATTTGATTTTCTTTTTTCTTTGCATAAATTGCCATTCCCTGAAGAAGGCAACTTGTTGCTGAAACGTTGGAAAAATAAAGATTTTGTTGGCATCGTGACTACGAGCTGTGCGGCCTCTCTCTTTTCTCAGTCAGTTTTATCTCCTGCGGTCAGCACCTCCCCACTACTGGTGTGCGCTCCTACCTTCCTGTTTGCATAAATGCTATTGAACACTTGATTGATTGATTGATTGATTGATTGATTGATTGATTGATTGATTAGTTTATTAGACAGAATGTATAAACAGAGTACAGTCAAACAGTCCAAAAGCGATGGTCTGGTTTCCATTTAGGCCCTGTGCAATCAATTCATTGACATGACATGAACAAAAACAACATAAATCAATACCACCATAGGTAAAATACAATAAAAACAACATAAATCAATACCACCATAGGTAAAATACAACAAAAACTCCATGACAACACTGTAAAAATAATAACACTATATACAATGAGGGGGAAAAGGAAAGGGGGGGGGGTGATCATTTCCTATCCCTTGGGCCTGCTGAAATGTGGATTTTCAAGCCTGTTTTAAAAGATGCAAGTGATTTGCATTTTTTGAGCGAGGGGGTCAGGGCCTTCCACGCTTGGAATTATGTGCTCTAGAAGGAGAATTTACCCATATTTGTTTTGAAAATGGTGGTACCAGATTATTGTTCTCGCTCCCTCCCTAATATTGTGGCTGTGTGTGTTTCTGACTTTTTTTTTAGGTACATGTCAGTCAGGTATGTGGGCACTGAGGGCATTGAGGGCAAGTTTGCATTTACAATTTTGAAGGTCAAGCCCATTTTCAATTGCTTAACTCTGTATTCTACCTGGAGCCAGTCTAAGACTAGCAAAATGGGTTGGTAAGAGGTGGGTCATGGGCCCCAAGCCAAGAAGTAGTCGAATTAGTTTGTTTTGGGAGGTCTGAAGCTTAGTCTTAAGTAACATTGGGATGCTGGACGAGAACCAGGAGGTGGAAGCATAGTCAAAGGAGGGCTGAATTAGAGCACCCGCAAGAGTCTTGAGAGCACTTTTGTTGACAAAAGAGGAAATTGTACCCAGGAATATTGTTCTTTGATTGACTTTTTTGATCAGCGGCCAAAAAACGGCCCAAGTATGCTTCCTTGGGGAACTCCGTGGTTCACTGGGAGGGACGAGGACATGCGGTTCCATTGATGTCAACCACTTGTTCTCTTCCCTCCAGATAGGATTTCATCCAGTTTATTGATGAGCTATCAAAACCGATCCCCTTTACGTCTGTGTGTTGGTTAAAACAATATAGAGAGTATGCACATGCTTAAAGTGAATGGCACATCGAGTGGCAAATCGAGTGGCAAAGCAACAGGCAAAGTGAGTTTAACATCGTTTAATGTTGTTTAATGCAATTAGATATGACTTTTCTGTGTGGATGTAGGGGCTGTCAAGGCCAGAAAGTAGTTTTTTGCCACTCAGTAGGCATTCCTGCATAACTTCCTGGTTTGATGATGATGTCACGCGCATACTCTCTATTGAACCAATGGAAAGTATTAAAAAGTGCTTCAGCAAAAACCTCCTAACTCCATTGGATCCTAAAACTATTTGCCAGACCAGCTAACTCTACCCATTTAGCATTTTTTTTCAAAAATCTGTGCTATTGAACATATATTGAAAATATATATATCATCCTGAAAAATGAACGTTTTGGAGTTAGCTGGTTTCTTCCAGACAGCAAAGATATAATGACGTGTGTATTTTCCTATAACACTACTGAGCAGCTGAGACGAATAACAGTCTAAGGCCATAATAATTATCCATAATTATTGGATAAGGGGTCAAGACAGCTAGGCCTTTTCGGGGGAATAAATTATGGAATCAATTAAGACTGTTATTCGTCTCAACTTCTGGTGAAAGTAAAGCATATTACAGCTGCATGCGATTCAATCCAGTCTGATGTTGTTGTGATTCTCCTCCCACCCGCAAAACATACTGTACAAACAAATGCCCCCCCACGCCCAGGAACTGTATAAACATGTGGGATTAGAGGACACACAGTCGGAGAGATTACTCCATTAGGCATTGTTTTATTGCCACATTAAGTGTTGCCGTTCCAATAGCCTTCATTGGAGGTAAATAAAGACTATGAATATAATACCGAAATAAGTGGAATATGTAGGGAAATGATTTGATGGTGAGATAATGTGTTTCGATGCACCTCCCTCGGCACTGAATAATGGCGTACTAGTGTAGAGGCAAGGACGCACGGAGAGATCATCATTCCTCCACGCAGCTCAACGCTAGACGCTCCCATCAGGGAATATTCACACACAATGTCACAACGATTCTCAGATTCAAATTGACTGGGAAATACAAATGCCTCGTCAATGATGGATGAACGATCTTCTGGCATAAGCATTACCAGCCAGCGCATGCTTATTTATTTTTTTCTCCTTCTGCATTAGGTAGGTGTTAGTTAACCACATGAACACTATAGCTGAGGCGAACGTTCGGCAAAAATAGTAGAGCTACAAGTGCGGTGGCATATTGTGAGCTTTGTACATGTGCTTTTTGAGTGGTGTAAACCACTCCTACAACTGGCTTTGTTAGTCTGTGCAGAAAAAATGAGCATGGTTGCTATGTTCACCCTGTTCACCCGGGTGTGATTTTTGATTGTTGTAAACCACTCCTACAACTGGCTTTGTTAGTCTGTGCAGAAAAAATGAGCATGGTTGCTATGTTCACCCTGTTCACCCGGGTGTGATTTCATTACGTCAGACATGATTTCATTATGTCAGACAGGCTATATAAGACCTTACACCACTCAGTTCACACGGGTGTGATTTTTTTTTAGCAAAGACATTTGGTGTAGAGGGAAAAATGAGTATAGACCCCTGTGCTTCTCTACTATCATCGAAGAAGATACTCGGCATAGTGGTTAAATAATACAAAGTTTTACACCTTGTCCTGATGGTAAATGGTGCATGTATATGCAGCTTTTATCCAAAGCGCTTTACATTCACCCATTCACACACACATTCATACACCAGCGGAGGGAACCATGCAAGGCCACCAACCTGCACATCTGGAGCTCAGAGGGGGGTTCAGAGTCTTTCTCAAGGACACTTCGACACTAACTCTGGGGCGCCCACCCTAGCCACAGCCGCCCCAGAAGGGGAAGACCTGTGAGCTTGAAACATGTTGATTTGCACTATAGCCATCTCTGAATAAAGACTTTTCCCCCAGTCGTGGACTGCTGGTGACTGGAGGGGGACTGGAATTATATTATTGTTGTTGGGCAGGAACTTCGTACTGCATCTCAATATTCCGATTTTTTTCTTTTCTTTCTTTGTTAATCAATGCCTTACTTGATCATACTACAGAGTCACACAAAAGTAGAAGATCTGCAAGCTGGTTCCGTGGCATTGTTTCCGACCTCCCATTGTTCCGAAATTACTACCCCTATCTAAACATAACCGCAAGCACGGGAGCAGCGCATGTTTGCCAACCAGCAGTGCATGTTCGCCAACCTTAATGCATGTTCGCCAAACCGTAATGCATGTTCGCCAACCGTAATGCATGTTCGCCAACCTTAATGCATGTACGCCAACCTTAATGCATGTTCGCCAACCTTAATGCATGTTCGCCAACCTTAATGCATGTACGCCAACCTTAATGCATGTTCGCCAACCTTAATGCATGTTCGCCAACCTTAATGCATGTTCGCCAACCGTAATGCATGTTCGCCAACCTTAATGCATGTACGCCAACCTTAATGCATGTTCGCCAACCTTAATGCATGTACGTCAACCTTAATGCATGTTCGCCAACCTTAATGCATGTTCGCCAACCAGCAGCGCATGTTCGCCAACCTTAATGCATGTTCGCCAACCTTAATGCATGTTCGCCAACCTTAATGCATGTTCGCCAACCTTAATGCATGTTCGCCAACCTTAATGCATGTCAGTCTGGACACTCGGAAACGGAAGCCTGATTCACAGTATACTTCATCGTGCATGGGACTTGTGTGCGTGTGTGCGTGTGTGTGCGCGTGCGTGTGTACATGCAACTACAAGTGATATGCGAAAGATATATAATAATATAAATTATTGATAAAAAGACAGTCAGTACTATGAGTCAAAGTCAAATATTACATTTAACAAAAAATATTTACAGAATAAGAAGCGCAAAGGAGAAATGGAATCAATTAAAAGCAAGTCTATAAAAATAGAAGAGTTTTTAATTTCCAATTAAAAGATGAGACAGATTATGATTATGTTGATTATGTTGGGTCGTGTGCATGGCGGTGCATAAATTAGGCCACATCTCATTAGAGTTGCTCGTCATTTGACAGACTGTCAAACGAGTCACAGAGCAGAGCTCTGTCATGACAGAGCTTTGCTCTGTGGCCCAAGCCTTATAGGTCAGCGGTTCTTCGCTGATCCGGGGCCCGCTTGAAAACGCTGAGAGTGTTCACGCCACCACCCATGTCCCCACTTAACTTGGCAGCCATTAAGTGATCAGATGGGTGGACTGCATGCATTTGCATAGCATCTTTTAATTTAAATGATCACTCAATCAGTCTTTAACCCATTTTGACCTGAGATCAGATTCTAAAAATGTCTTCTACATCCTGACAGTTTTCTGAAAAAGCTATGTTTCTATGTCAGTCGTTCTTCGATTTTTCAAAAATAGCAGACCTACAAGCTCGTAGCGCGCCACTCGGTGGCGCGCTATGAGCTTGTAGATCTGCTATTTTTCAATAGCTAAAGCATAACATAATGCTAACACCAAAAGGGGTTCCCGACTTGAGCATTTCTTAAGCCTTGAGTCAGAGGGCACGTTCCAAGCCTTAGACCAGTGGTTCTCAAAACTTTCTGTTTACATTTCAAGGACCCCCAGGGAACTTTGAGAGAACCAATGTTCTAGGCCTTACGGGTCTCAGAGGGGGTCCTACTCTTCTAAGCCTTCGTTCAGGGGTTGACAAATCTCAGAAATGCTCAAAGAAGCCACACTATGAAGAATTCACATCAGGACGGTAAGTAAGTAGCCTTGCCGAGCCATGAGGCCCATAGGGCAGGAGCCTATCTCCTGTTTCTGTAGCGTGAGGCAGCTTGATGTACAAGTACACCCCCTGGACATGATGCTAGTATGTCGCAGGGACTTACCCCCAATCCAACCCTTGATGCTGAGTGTCAAGCAGGGAGGCACTGGGTCCCATTTGTAGAGTCTTTGGTATGACCCGGCCAGGGATTGAACCCCAACCTCCCAGTCTCAGGGCGGACACTCTAACCACAAGGCCACTGAGCTCGGGACGGTACTGACAATATAAAACAGAATGTCATTTTAGTTTTATCCCTCGTCAAATTCTACACCTCCCGTCACTCATTCACTCCATTGTCCTGCGTGAGTAAAAACCTCAACCCCTAAACATAAGTCTACTGTATGAATGTATTCGGAAATACTGTTCGACACGAGACGGATTGGTTGTTGGGACCGGTATAGATATTCACCCCCCATTCCTTTCCCGCACGGGTGGGGGTGACGTGCTGTCCGGAACTATTGTAATCTAAGGTACCTGATCTATCATACTTGTCTATGCATAGCGAAGGGCGGCCGCGAACCAACGAATAAATGACTTTGTATCAGATCAATGCCCGATGATCGCCGGATAGGTGATGAAAAATGGAACGTGGCATATATGGGCGACGACGGGGAGCTGAAATCTCATCTTCAAGGCAATTGGATTTCTTTTTTTTTTCCTCCTCTCTCGCTTCTTCGCCAAAAAGATTTATCTGAGAACGTCTGTCATGCACGCACGTGATGCTTATC
The DNA here is from genome assembly GCF_951216825.1 of Electrona antarctica. Lineage (NCBI taxonomy): Eukaryota > Metazoa > Chordata > Actinopteri > Myctophiformes > Myctophidae > Electrona > Electrona antarctica. The sequence goes on along the minus strand of NC_136803.1, from coordinate 12,929,852 downwards.
TTATAATTCACTACGGCCATTAAATGTGGGGCTCATCGAGCCAGAGTGGTATAGGGTCACATATTGTGGTATAACACATGGTGATCGATGCGTGTCGCTGTATGCATACACTATGTACTGTACTGTATGCGCATGCACGCACACACACACACACGCACGCACGCCCGCACGCCCGCCCGCCCGCCCGCCCGCCCGCACGCACGCACGCACGCACGCACGCACGCACGCACGCACGCACGCACGCACGGATCTCCCTCCGGTATTTCCATTTCCCTTCCCGGGTCTTATTAATGTAATGTAATAGCCATGATTGAGAAGCCCTTCCCCATTCTCTGCCGACGCGCCCACTCACAAATCCTCGCCAATTGCTCCAATCAGTCGTCGCGCGCAAGGCCAATGTTCCGCGGCGAGGAGACAGCGCCCGTTATTCCATCCACACGGCGCATTAAACCATTCTGGGCGGGAACCCCTTTTGGTGTTAGCATTATGTTCTGCTTTAGCTATTGAAAAATAGCAGATCTACAAGCTCATCGCGCGCCACCGAGTGGCGCGCTACGAGCTTGTAGGTCTGCTATTTTTGAAAAATCTAAGAACTTTTAGCTTTTTCAGAAAACTGTCAGGATGTAGAAGACATTTTTAGAATCTGATCTCAGGTCAAAATGGGTTAAGGAGCGCTTTCATTTGGAGAGCGCCTTCTTTGACTTGTCCGCCCCTTGATTGCGGAGGCCGGGGCGGCCCGATAGATAGACCCTCTGTGCCGGCTCGTTGAAAATTAAAAGGATCAATCAGAACATGCCGGCGGAGAGGGGAGAAGCACAAGGGGTGCTTCTGTCTGTCAGGCCCTCATACTGTATGCATTCCTGGGGTCAGGTCCTATATACTGCAGTGGTTCTCAAACCTTTTCATGTCAAGGACCCCCATATTAACCCATTCTGACCTGAGATCAGTTTCTAAAAATGTCTTCTACATCCTGACAGTTTTCTGAAAAAGCTATGTTTCTATGTCAGTCGTTCTTCGATTTTTCAAAAATAGCAGACCTACAAGCTCGTAGCGCGCCACTCGGTGGCGCGCTATGAGCTTGTAGATCTGCTATTTTTCAATAGCTAAAGCATAACATAATGCTAACACCAAAAGGGGTTCCCGCCCAAAATGGGTTAATATGTATTTGGACGCAAAGCCGTCATCTGAAAATGTGTACAACACAAATATTCACAAATGCATTGTGAATATTGTAGATCGGCTATTTTCAAATAGCGGATGTGTCTATATATAGGTTTTAAGTGGATTAAACACAATAGAACGCTAAACTAATTATATTCTTTGTAATGTTCATAATGTTGCTGATGTCTGAGATGGTTGGGTCTTTCAGTACCAGCATTATGCTCAGTGACATCATAGAAGGTATAGGTTTGTTTCCCTGCCCACACATCCCTGGTTTTCTTCTACAGGCAGGTGTTCGGGTGAATTTCACCCTTGTTTAGTGATAGAGAAAAATCCCATAAACCCACAATGGTTTTTTTCTATAATGAATTGCATTTTTATAGCGCTTTTCCGAGTGCTCAAAGCGCTTTCCCACATTGGGAGGTGAAGTGGCGAACAGTCGACGCCAGCGTCCTCACTTCCCACATTCACACACCAATGGTGGCGAGCTCACACCGACCGACTCATTGGAGGCAATGTGGGGTTCAGTGTCTTGCCCAAGGACACTTCGACATGTGGACAGGAGGAGCCGGGATTCGAACCACCGACCCAGGGATCATTGGACGACCTGCTCTACCTCCTGAGCCACAGCCGCCCTTTCCACCATTCTCACATGTTCCAGGAATGGGTGGACGAAAGGAGATGTTTCCAGCTCCATTATTTTTTTTAGAACCATTTTATCCCCCTATCTATTTTTTGTTTTTTTGTGAAAAGTCATAATGAAATATTAAAGAAGATGACCTCAAGCTGCCATGAATTGCTGTAGGCCTACTTCAATATATATTTGATGAGACATATTTGTTGCATTCAGTAAAATAAAGGATGTTTAGTGTTCTAGGCAGGGTTAAACTTTTCCCCCCCTTTTTTAATGCTACATTAACTCATTTTGCTGGGGACCCATTGAAACCCCCCCCAATGACCCCTAGGGTGGTCTTTGAGAGTGGTCTCAACAGAGAAGATTTAATCAAACTATAGCCATTCTCGCATGTTCTGTAGTTGTATTTACTTGTACATATAGCTAGCATAAGATTAACTACCGTACATTAATTTGCCCGCAGACCACCTTGTACAGCCACCTCACTTTGAAAACCAGTGCTCTAAAGCAGTAGAAGACCAATGGTAAGGCAAGTATACATACATAGAACATTAGAATTTAAAGGAGATGTGACAGCAAAGCAGGTCCCAGTTCAATCCCCAGTGGCGCCTCTATGCCACTGCAGCTCATTGTTACTGCGTGGTCTCAAAATGTTAACATAGGTAGGCTACCTGTGTGCAAAGCTAGATGTGTGCATAGTCTGACACCTGCATAGGGTTAAAGGGGCAGTCCACTCATTTTCAACATTTTACTGTCATTAATATACCTTAGAGCTGTTGTGTGTGTTGTGGAAATAATAAAACGTTAATAACGCCTTCTTTGACTTGTCTAGCTAAACTATCCTCCGTCTCGTTATGAACTGACTGTGGTGTTATTAGTATTTTCTGTATTATATATATTTTTAACAAGGAGATGTTTTAAATTTCAGTATAGAAAGCCAGTGGAACGGAATTGTGTTCCATTATGCATTCGTATTGTATTGCTGAATAATGGCAAAAAGGCTATCTATACGTACATGATCTATCTTGATTCACTAAGCCCCACATCGGTATCAATGTCTGTCTGTCTGTCTGTCTGTCTGTCTGTCTGTCTGTCTGTCTGTCTGTCTGTCTGTCTGTCTGTCTGTCTATCTTTCACTTTAAACAGCATCAAAAACAGTCATGCACATCCAAAGACCTTTTGAAGGCAGGTGCTGCATGGACCCAAAACAAACCAAGATCAAAAGCAAAAGAAAGAGAGAGAGAGAGAGAGAGAGAGAGAGAGAGAGAGAGAGAGAGAGAGAGAGAGAGAGAGAGAGAGAGAGAGAGAGAGAGAGAGAGAGAGAGAGAGAGAGAGAGAGAGAGAGAGAGAGAGAGAGAGAGAGAGAGAGAGAGAAAGAGAGAGAGAGAGAGAGAGAGAGAGAGAGAGAGAGAGAGAGAGAGAGAGAGAGAGAGAGAGAGAGAGAGAAAAGAGACAAAGAGAGAGAGAGAGAGAGAGAGAGAGAGAGAGAGAGAGAGAGAGAGAGATAGAGAGATAGAGAGAGAGAGAGAGAGAGAGAAAAGAGACAAAGAGAGAGAGAGAGAGAGAGAGAGAGAGAGAGAGAGAGAGAGAAAGGAGAGAGAGAGTTTTGCTCACTAAGTGATTTTTAGTTTAGCTGACAACATTTTATTTTATTGTCTGAAGAGCTTTGGCTTTAAAAGTTACTCACTCGTTTGATGCCTAACTGTTAGTTTTATATTATCACTAGTGTTTTGCCAATTATTTGGCGGCCCACTTGCCATGTCCTCACGGACCAACCTGTGGGCCCCTGGCCCACAGGTTGAGAACCAGTAGTCATATTAGCTCACCAGCTGTGTTGTGTCCATATCCTCAGTTTTCATGTATCACTATCCACGTGTACAGTTGGGTGCCACCGATATTGTCCCTTATCATTTGACCCATTTAGGCCTGACCTCAAAATTTAAAAAAAATCCTTCTAAATCCTCCAGTTTTCTGAAATAAATATTTTCACGATTTTTCAAAAATAGCAGATCTACAAGCTCATAGCGCGCCACCGAGTGGCGTGCTATGAGCTTGTAGATCTGCTATTTTTCAATAGCTAAATTATAACAATGTTTAAAACACCAAAAGGGGTTCCCGCCCAAAATGGGTTAACTGTCCTTTTGCGCAGATCACGCAAACCTCAGCAAAAAGAAAAGGACAATATCGATGGCCTCCAACTGTAACTCTGACAGAGTGCAAACTGCAAACAAACTGACCCTTACAAGTCCATTTGAGACGGCGTGGTTGCTAAAGCACGCCGTAATATCATCACATACAAGGATGCTCTGCAATGTCCCCAATATAAGTCCACTCTAAAATAGCCAGGCTATAACACACAGAAGCCCTTGAGCGGCTGTTTATGGAGTAATGGCACTGTACGACTGTAGCCATCACCAGAATAGGGCCTAGTCGGAGTATGTGTGCATTTGTGTGTGTGCATTTGTGTGCGTGCGTGCGTGCGTGCGTGCGTGCGTGCTTGCGTGCGTGCGTGCGAGTGTGCGAGAGAGAGATTTGATTTTCAAGACCTCTTTATTCAATATTTTTCCAGTATATGATAAACATGACAGTCAGATGATTATAGCCACAGGGTGCCTATAAAATATTAGAGCTTTAAAAACACAGAAGTGAAATAAAAACAATATTTCTTTTTTTCTTAAAAGCAATTTGTAAGGTGCCATCAATATTGACTGTGCATAATGCAGCTCCTATACACACCACACCTGTAGAAACCCCCCAATGTCCCCACCAGACTGTAATAGGCCTTTTCAACTGTAATGCAAGCTGCTACTATCCCCTTTGCCATCAACAGGGGATCAACTGACCCCAAACCCTGCACCTTATTCCTCCTCGTTTTCCAAATTGCCAACTTAACAGATCCGTATACAAAATTGACCAGTACTACAACAGGTCTTCTCTTACTGCTGTATTTCGGACCAAAGATAACATTTTCAAGAGAAAAATGTTCCCCTATAGTTGCCTTGTTATCCCCTCTGCAAAGTCTAACACCCTTCTTAGCCTGGGACACTCAACAAACAAATGAAACACTGTTTCATCTCGTCCACAAAATGGGAGAGAGAGAGAGAGAGAGAGAGAGAGAGAGAGAGAGAGAGAGAGAGAGTCTGTCTGTCCTAATCTTGTAGGCCAAGATAGTATTTTTTTAGAACCTTTTTTTTTAAACTTCAATTTCAATGGGAGTCGGATTGAGCTTGCCCAAATGCTGTGACTGACGTCAGGGTACCGATGTCATCATCAACGATCCCCAAGAATTCCAAAATCCATTCCATTCCTGTCATTAACATAAGACATCTTAAGCCAGTATGCTTCTCAAATTAAAATACAGAGCGGTTATATCAACGGGCGCCCCTAGACATTTAAAAACGTTGCACGACTTCAGTAGGTCAGACAGAGAGCGAGAGTTTTAGATTGAGTGATATTTGCCAGTGTTTGAGGGTTTGAGTGGGCTTTTTGTCTGTGTCGATTAATAGGAACACTTGACCCACAGCCGTCCTGCGGAAACGAGCGACCTCATCAAAGCCCGAGTGCTGCTCATTCTTTCTTTGATCTGTCTTCTAGATAAACAATAAGGGCCGAGTGAACAGCGCTGTCCCGCAGCCATAGAGAGCTGCCGTAGAGAGGTTGTCTGGGAAACAGAAGGTCCCTGGTTCACACCTCCGCGTGTGTGTGTGTGTGTGTGTGTGTGTGTGTGTGTGTGTGTGTGTGTGTGTGTGTGTGTGTGTGTGTGTGTGTGTGTGTGTGTCTAGGTGTTAAAGGAGAAATCCAGACCAAAACACATGTACCCTGAATCAGCCTATAATCCTGTCCCAACGTACATGTTGGCCTTGAATTGTTTCGTAGATGCCGCCTGTTCTCCATTTTTCCCACCCCTCCCACAGTAAAATGCAGTTCGAATGGAGCTAGTTGTCTTCATTCTAATGCATGGTATTTTAGTAGCTCCAAATGTTTTTTTTTTTTTTCACGAATTGTCTATTAATAGTGTCCTGGTACTCACACATGCACTGTTTGTCACCCTCGAGCTGCCATTCATACAGAACCCAGCGTTAGTTCTCAATGGGCCTGACAATTAAGGCCCTGCAGGCCGGGCCTGGGTTCTGTATGAACGACAGCTCACAGGGCATGTGTACATACAGAACCCAGCGTTAGTTCTCAATGGGCCTGAATATTAAGGCCCAGGCCGGGCCTGGGATCTGTATGAACGACAGCTCAAGGGTCCCAAACAGGGCATGTGTACATACAGAAAATGAATGGGGAATTCTCTTCCGGGCCGCTCGTCCGGGGCGGGACAGCGACGCTCTATACAGTGACGAAAACACTCCGAAGACTAAAAGCATATATCGCTGATTTGCTATTTTCGCACACTTGCATACACTCTTGTATGATGAAGTAGGGCGTTAATCTACTAGCAGAAATACAGTACAGAGATACAGAAGGTTTCTGCCAGACACCGACGACGATGATACACAATTAAAATTATGTCATTATTAACCCATTCTGGGCGGGAACCCCTTTTGGTGTTTTAAACATTATGTTATAATTTAGCTATTGAAAAATAGCAGATCTACAAGCTCATAGCGCGCCACCGAGTGGCGCGCTACGAGCTTGTAGGTCTGCTATTTTTGAAAAATCGAAGAACGACTGACATAGAAACATAGCTTTTTCAGAAAACTGGCAGGATGTAGAAGACATTTTTAGAATCTGATCTCAGGTCAGAATGGGTTAATGGCATAATATGCCTGGCACAGGCAAATTAATAACAACCATGCATGAGGGGCATGCCCGCCCGCCCCCCCGCCCCCGCCCCGGCATGTCTTTGACTTAAGCCAGCGGCTCCGTCCCGTGGGAAGGACTGATGACCCCAGCTCAGCTTGACCGCCATAAAAAAGCACCGTGGGCTGGATGACATAATATCTGTCTAAATCAATTTCAGCGCGGTGCTCAATATGTATGGCCGCAGGGCTTTCCTTAAGTGGCCACCGCCAGTTAGCTTACACAGTAAAATCCTTGCGTGTTCATTTGACTCTGAGAGGGTACAAATAATGGAACCCTAGGGTCCATTTGGTTTTGTTTGCACACTCTCAGTCACAAAGGGACAAGTTAAAGGTGCAGTAAGACGCAGCAAGAATCTATTTCCTTTTTGTTCAATTAAGTGTTTAATTAATAGCTTTGTTCCATAACAGGGGTCAGTATCCCTGTCTTTCCAGCTCTTAATAAGCAGAAAATGCATTTTCAGGTAATGACACAAATTTGATCCAAGCAGGAATAGTGACCTCACAAAGAAATGAGTAGACAAAACTGAAACATAAAATTTAATTAATTGGTACTTTCTCCTGATTGGATGAAATTGGCATCCCCACCTGAAAATGTATTTTCTGTGCACGAAGAGACGGGAGACATGGCGAGACCTCCGTTACTGAACAAACACTCGATAGAAGTGATTACTATCCCAATGTAGAGCTTTAACCTTTGCAATTTTATTATTTATTTTAACCCCCCCCCCCCCCTCCCCCTTTACATAATTATGTCATGTACTGATGCTCTCCTCTAACCCATTCTGACCTGAGATCAGATTCTAAAAATGTCTTCTACATCCTGACAGTTTTCTGAAAAAGCTATGTTTCTATGTCAGTCGTTCTTCGATTTTTCAAAAATAGCAGACCTACAAGCTCGTAGCGCGCCACTCGGTGGCGCGCTATGAGCTTGTAGATCTGCTATTTTTTAATAGCTAAAGCATAACATGATGCTAACACCAAAAGGGTTCCCGCCCAGAATGGGCTAAGGCAATGTTCTGCTCCAGACTCCAGAGTCAGTGAGGATGAATAAAGATGAAGTTAGGGATAGTGGTTCTCAACCAGTGGGCCGGGGACCACCAGTGGTCCTTGAAGGGATTACAGGTGGTCCCCAGCTAAATGATGGGGAGTCGGTAATGGACCCTTTGTAGATCTTTTAACTATTGAGAAGGATCATTTTACGCTTTCTAGGATTGATGTTAAACAGCTGTATTGCTTACTTAATACTTAATTTACAAGAAGTCTACACAATTAGAGAATGTGTAAGAATTGATATTGAGATCAATGTTTGCCTCATTATCTCTCCTAATGGTACCACATCAATACAGCATGGAATTGTGAACAAAGTCATATCCAACGAAAACAACATTCTAAGTTTTGGATCTGAGATATGTAGTTAACCCATTTTGGGCGGGAACCCCTTTTGGTGTTAGCATTATGTTATGCGTTAGCTATTGAAAATAGCAGAACTACAAGCTCATAGCGCGCCACCGAGTGGCGCGCTACGAGCTTGTAGGTCTGCTATTTTTGAAAAATCGAAGAACGACTGACATAGAAACATAGCTTTTTCAGAAAACTGTCAGGATGTAGAAGACATTTTTAGAATCTGATCTCAAAATGGGTTAATGTTGGTGGCATGGCTCAAATGCAGAATAATAAATAATGGACCTTGATATGGAAAGGGTTGAACACCACTGGTCTAAGGCGATGTTCTGCTCCAGAGTCCAGATACGGTGGGATGAATAAAGATGCTGTTAGGACAATGGCATCCCTTCCCCACCTGCAGACCCTGGCGTGAAGCACACTGGTCTCCAGGGGGATCATTAAACACTACCATAGGCAGCCAGCCGCCCGCTGAAATATACGCTCTAACTACTTCCTCAGTGGTGCTCAAACAAGGAACCCCGAATTGATATGTATACTTGGCCTGCGGACCCCCAGAAGAGAAGGTTTATGTGAGAGAAAAAAATAAAAATAAAATCAAAGTTATTTAACCTATTTTAGGTTAAAATTTTAGGTTAAACCCAGAACTTGAGGCAAGTAAATTGACTCTATGGGAGCCAACCCAGGGCAAAGCCAGGAGGGGAAAGAAGCGTACCACCTATGTAGACGTGCTGCGGCACGACAGCTTGGCTAACAACACTGTAGAGCTCAAGAACCTGATGTTGGATAGGAATTTGTGGAGGGCAGCGATCCAGGAATCCCGAGTTGGTGTTGGCTAGACCTCACTCTCGCAGCAACTAACTAACTAACTAACTAACTAACTTAGGTTAAAAAGGTGCATTCTAAATCCTGACCTAAGTTTTCAGAAAAATAGATAATGACATAAATAGCTTCATCCCACAAGTTTCACAGCTGACACAGCACCACAAAACGGTATCTATTCGGTACGGTATTAATATACAGTATCGGTAGTATCATATGTGCTGGGACTGGTTCTAGTATGGTAGGCTATACCAGTTCTCAGGACTCAACCCTATAGTCAAAAAGCTTTTCCACCACATCATTCGAGTATGGCGATAGTGAATAGAGCAGTGGTGGACACAGTACTCCACTCCAGTATTTGAGTGAAAGTATAGATATTCCTGGTTAAATATTGAAAGTTGCAATTTGTTTGTGTTCAAATGTAGACATGATTTTTCCAAACCAATTCAAAGATGTTCCGTTACATTGCGAGTCTGTAGATCTGCTATTATGTGAAATGGGGGTTAATTCATAATGTACTAAAGTCGATTGTCTTTGAAATGTACAGTGGAGTGAAAGTCATAAGCATCCAAAAATACAAATATTTTAAAAAGGTGCCCCAAGTAAAGGTTCTATTTGAGGTTTTTTATTTTGTAATTTTATTTGTAAGATTTGTCTGTTTTGTTTTGTTTTATGTTTTATTTTGTTCTGATTTCTGTGTCTAAGTGGTTGTCGTGAAGTTTGTCTTTGTACTATGTTGTTGTTGTATTGTACTGTTGTTGTCGCTTTTGCTTTTTGTTTATTTGATTGTGTCTGTAAACCCTGAATAAAAACAAAGTAAAATAAAAAAAATACAAAATACAAATATGCAAGTAAAGTACAGTACGGATCAGCCTGCTCAACAACGTACCTAAGTAACAGTATACTCAAGTATATGTACTCTTGTTACTCCCACCACTGGGAGAGTTGCCACTGGGACAGACACTTCTAAAAACCACTGCTAACAAAATCCCTTGTCAAATTATACCAAGCGAAGCCACCTTAATGGGTTTCATGCACTGCAGCTGCTTATATAGGCCTCATGCTCTGGCAACTCGATTGTTATAATAGTTGAAAGAAAGAAAAAAGGCGAGAGTGGAAAACATCTTCTCCGTCTCTCAGCATCTGTCGACTGAATGAGAAGCACTACATCTGCTGTGTTTCTTTTCATCGTTGCCGTTTGCGATATAGCCTCTCAACGAAGGACCTGTCCTTATCTAACTTTAAATTGTCAGCGTTGTCTTAAATTGTGTCCAGTTGGCACAGTTGGCATGAAGCACCAGCTCGGTGCGCAGCCAGTGTGACGTTTGTTTCTCTTTTTTCACATCCATCTGGACAATTATAGGCTAAGCCAGGGGTTCTCAAAGTGGGGTCCATGGACCGTCGGGGGTTCCTTGAGGCGATCCCAAAGGGATTCTTACAAGTTTGTATAACTCTGAGAGCGTATACAAATTAAACTGATGGATCTGGATGTTCCATCTGTACACTGTCAACTAAGAGTTATGGTATGGTGACGGCCCGGGGGTCCTTAAAGGTTTGAGAACCCGCACTGTTGAGCCATCATCATCCGTGCAGGTGGAGAGAGGGCAGCGAGCACATCAGCACATCACCGCAAAGGCGTAGACAAAACACACACACAGGCATTGAGGAATAATGAGAGGAGAGGACAGGAAAAGCTGACTCGCCAGGCAATCATTCAGCAGAAAATTTGAAATAACTAACCCCGTTTCTCCACGTCTACGCACGCACGCACGCACGCACGAGCACACACGCACACACACACGCACACACACGAGCATGCGACTATAGGGGGGAGAGAGAAACGCGTGCAAGCATGTGCGCACATGCATGCACGGTGCACAGAGTACACACGCGCACTGCACGCGCACACCGCTTACGTGTATTATCTCACAGCCAGGGAAAATATATGAGCGCAATTAACTATGGGTATCCACATGGGACCCTATACATAACATAAATGACCTTATTGAGAGCAACTTGAACATTCTCTCTCTTACATAATACATTGCGTCCACATACACATACACTGCAGACTGTGTAGTGTAGCCTACAGTTGCGCGGTAGAGCCTGCATTGAATTCACCGTGAGGCAGAGAGAGAGAGAGAGAGAGAGAGAGAGAGAGAGAGAGAGAGAGAGAGAGAGATTTGGAATTCATGCATGCGTAACGGAGCGCGGAATGACGCGCCTCGCTCCAAATGCTGCACATACATTATAGGACAGTACTGGTTCTCAAAGTGTGGGGTCCGGTCCGGGCGGCACCCCCTGGGGTCCTTGAGGGGGTTCCAGGGGGTCCCCAGCCAAATGAGTTAATATAGCATCAAAATCTTACTTGTGTAGGCCTACACCGTTTATTTGAAAATAGCAAATTTATAACCTCAATAGAGCTAAATAAATAAATAAATAAATGATCAATCAATCTCGGGGGGGGGAATAGGATAATGCGAAAATGTTAGTATATTCTGGGAAACATTGTATTTGGGGGGGGTCCTATAGCTGGCACCTCATGTTGTCCTATATGGGGGTCCGCCGGCCAAATTACATCCTTGATAGCCTATATGAAAATGTTTGAGAACCACTGTAGACCTGATCTCCCTTTTGGTGAAACGCACTGATTAGCCTCCTCGGGTCCTCGGTTTGTCATTTCATCAAATGTCTCTTATAAGCTTCAGATGACTGAACCGTACGGGGTCTCACCAGAAAATACATAGCAAGAGAATACTGTACAGCACAGCACGATCATTCCATCAACTTGACAAACCAAAGAAAAACCAAAGAACTTACCTATACGCAGTTTCCTTCTTTCTCCAGATGAAAGCGTATAGGCTGCCCTCAGTTCTGAAAATAGCAGACCATATTATGTCGTATGTGAATCGGATTTAGTTTCACAGGAATCAAGTCCCATCAACAACCTGATTAAAATCCCAGTTATGAAATAGTCCAGTTGTCCAAAACGCAGTCTATTCCAAACCACATATTGCGAACCATTTCACTGACTGGCGCAAATCGGGAGAGAGAGAGAGAGAGAAAAGAAAAAAACTGCAACGCTTCACTTTAAAATCGCTCGAAAGAAGAAGAAGAAATACATTCAAATGAAATCATGACACTGATTAATTAGAAAATGGTCGACGGAATCAATTGACGGGCAATATATCAGGCAACCAACCAGTCGCGGTCCAATTTTGTAAAAAAAAATCTGATTAGATCCGTTTGCAACGAAAGAAAGAAGAAAAGGAAGAAAAAGCTGTCAGCCAGGTGAGCACCGCTGTCACCGCAACTAGAAAAGCAATTCCCAAAGTATTCTGTTTCTTCTTGTATACAAAAAAAAAAGACACGAGCAGTCGCCGTCCGCGTCCGTCCCCTCGGCTCGATCCGCTCGCCAATCCGACCGATTGGTCGCCACTGCTTCTTGAAGTCTTGATCCCCCGATGGCGCACCGACCGTGTCTCTCTCTCGTCTCAAACCAATTCCAACATGAAGCGAACGAAAGGGGAGAAATTTTGGGGGGGGATTTCGCTTAATGTCGTGGTGGTGTGGAACCGAAAACTCCACGCTCACCAAAAGGAGCTGCGAAGCAGGAATATGTGTGTTCTGGACGACGGATGATGATGATGAGAGATGCAGGACTGTGTTGTACACTCCGGCATTCCAGCATCCTCTCTCTCTCTCGCTCTCTCTCTCGCTCTCTCTCTCTCTCTCTCCACCGCAGACACACACCACGGACACGGTGGCCAACGCAGTGCAGCTATGAAGTTAAGGATAGACGTACTGCCGCCCAATGGAAATGAGTGAAAACATCCTCATTCCTCAAGTTGCAAATCCCTAACCGTCATTAGCCTACACACGACCCAAATTAGGTTCCACAGGTGACAAAAAAAGGGGGAAAAAATATATGCATTAGGCTACTTAACATGGGAGTACATGTCCCTCCCTTTTACAGATTTGTATTTATTTATTCATTTATTTATCATTTTGTGTTTTTGTTATGGGGTGTGCTTTGCATAGCCTATAGTGTGCAATAGCTTGGATATGATCAATAACAAGGCTTATCATCGAAATCCCATTTAATTAGCCTATAATTGAAGTGTACGCCACAATGCACAAGTTTGTCATTTGCAATGGAGAATAAGGGCCAAACTCATGTCCCGTGGTCGATTAAAACACTATTATTATCCTATCTCGGATCTCCTCCCGATATGCTTGCGAACATGGCCTTTTTCAGTAAGTAATTAACAGGCAAACGTGCATGGTGGTTGCAGCGGTATATATATATATAAAAAAATTATCCCTGTGATGTAATAGCCTGTAAGGAAACATATATCGGCCTATCGTTTCCATTCCCATTTCAACAGCCTCAACAGGGGTTGGGTTTTCAATGTAGTATATAAATCTGCAATTATTTTTATATAGGCCTACTGTACAATATGTAAATCGGTAAATATGCAGGTTAGGAATGCTGCATGTCCCACTATACCACCCGGTTATGTCCCGCTATACCACCCGGTTATGTCCCGCTATACCACCCGGTTATGTCCCGCTATACCACCCGGTTATGTCCCACTATACCACCCGGTTATGTCCCGCTATACCACCCGGTTATGTCCCGCTATACCACCCGGTTATGTCCCGCTATACCACCCGGTTATGTCCCGCTATACCACCCGGTTATGTCCCACTATACCACCCGGTTATGTCCCACTATACCACCCGGTTATGTCCCACTATACCACCCGGTTATGTCCCACTATACCACCCGGTAATGTCCCACTATACCACCCGGTTATGTCCCACTATACCACCCGGGTATGTCCCACTATACCACCCGGTTATGTCCCACTATACCACCCGGTTATGTCCCACTATACCACCCGGTTATGTCCCACTATACCACCCGGTTATGTCCCACTATACCACCCGGTTATGTCCCACTATACCACCCGGTTATGTCCCACTATACCACCCGGGTATGTCCCACTATACCACCCGGTTATGTCCCACTATACCACCCGGTTATGTCCCACTATACCACCCGGTTATGTCCCACTATACCACCCGGTTATGTCCCACTATACCACCCGGTTATGTCCCACTATACCCCCCGGTTATGTCCCACTATACCACCCGGTTATGTCCCACTATACCACCCGGTTATGTCCCACTATACCACCCGGTTATGTCCCACTATACCACCCGGTTATGTCCCACTATACCACCCGGTTATGCAACATTCCAAGTATTTTTGCTGAAGCCTTGAGGGGGGGTTCCAGGACAGGTGGTCCCTGCAGCTAAATCATTGTGTTGGTAACCAAATGGATTGATCTTTAACTCTTGAGTGTAAAATGAATATCCTCTAAGGCAATGTTCTGCTCCAGACTCCAGAGTCAGTGCATGGGATGAATAAAGTGCAAAAGGACCCTTACGGGACCTTTTGGCGTACTCACGCACGCACGCACACACACACATACACACATACACACACGCACGCACTCACGCACACACTCTCTTCTGATTCTGAATACACTGGGTTGACCAGTGCAAAGGGTCAGTCAGTGGGGATGAATAAAGTGCAAAAGGACCCTTACGGGACCTTTTGGCACACTCACGCACACACACACACACACACACACGCACGCACGCACGCACGCACGCACGCACGCACGCACGCACGCACGCACTCACACACTCTCTTCTGATTCTGAATATGGTTGACCAGTGCAAAGTACAGGCTAAGCTAGGACTTGACCTGAAGAGTTGTGATAGTAGCTATTCATTGGCTATAAGGTCACAGATCAAACAGGCAATAGACCGAGCCCTGAATCAACAAGGGTAATATGTATTCCTTTCTTGCAGTGCTGAAGTGAACATGTCTTAGTGATTGTGTGATACAGATTAAGCACTGGCTCCTAAGGTATAAGTGGGTCTCCTTTTCGGCCGACGGGGCTTGCGAAAAGGACCTCATTTGATTTCCTCTGCACTGGGCTACCCCTGTCAAGGCTTTGGCCTCTGGCACTGCATCTCTGTGAGGGGAATTTCGATGAGAGCGGGGCTTTGAGGAGAAGAAAGGCCACCCTCCTCAGACGGAAAATGTGCACTGTGTGCTTTCTCTGTCATATGCAGACCCTGACAGGAATAGAGGTCCCTTAATGAGCAGAGATGTGGACAAACACGGCATTGATTCCTCCCCTCCATTCAAAGTTGTTGTCCGCAAATGCCTTTGACTCAATCAACTGATTACTGTGCAACTTTGAGGACATATAATCCATAATAGCAAGGGGAGACGGCATGTTGTGATGTTTGTTTTATCCGAGTTTGAAACCAATAGTTGTTTGACAAAAACATGCCACACAAAGTGTGGTGCTGCTATTGATTTTGTCTTTGAGCTGCTACCATTTACTAAAACTAATCCCACTTCCAAAATCAAAGCTGTCATGAAAACAAAAAGCATTTGATCAATGCCAGAGGGAAACGCGTAATCAGTTTTGGACAAGAGTGCATTGTGTACAGTAGTTTTATAATAGTCATAGTAACCAAGTACACAAATGCCTTCAACGCAGTGAACTGATTACTGTGCAACTTTGGAGACATATAATCCATAGTGAAGGAAGAGTGCATGTTGTGAAGTTTGTTTTATCCAAATTTCAACTAATGGTTGAAATGTACCACTCTGCCCTCAGATTTATAACAGGCGACAGCTATAACACCCATCATTGCATACTGTACAATAAGGTTGGTTGGCCCTCCCTTGCGACAAGAAGAGACCAACACTGTTTTTTATTTATCTATAAAGTTCTAATTGGGAACTCACCTTCTTATTTAAACTCTCTTTTACAATGGAAAACTATTTCTTATCATACACGCTCTCAAGATTATTTGATGCTTGAGACCATACACACCTCCACTACATCTGGAAAATCTGCTTTCAAGTGCGCTGCCCCACACACTTGGAACACCTTAAAAACTTCACTAAAGTACAGCTCTCTTCCTTCTCTATATCGCTTTCAACTTGATATATCAACGTTGGTAAATATCAACTGTACCCGTTTTAATTGAGTTGATCACTATGTAATGTTCCTTTATTATTACCAGTAATTTACTTTACTCATCTATGTTTTGTTTTCTTTGTCCCCCCCCCCCCCCCCCTCCCCCATTGTACATTGTTGATGTGTTGTAATCTCGGCACCACTGAAAAAGAGGGTCTCAGCCCTCAGTGTGTTCTCCGAGAACTAAATAAAGGTTGAAATGAAATGAAATGAAAAAAATGATGAAAGCATGCCACACAAGCGCCGTGCTGGTATTGATTTTGTGTTTGAACAGAGCTACTCCTGCATACGGTATAACTAAATTCAAGTTCCAAATGAAAACAGTCGAAACACAAACAATGTTTGATCATTGCCAGGGGGAAATATGTCCTCATTTTTTACAACATTGTAAGGTACAATGTTGTACAGGTTGTTTATATATATATAGTCCTCATAGGAACCAAGTCACAGTGAAATGTTTTACTTGCTTTTATTTGTTATTCCACAAAAATATGCATCACACCAGCACATGTGGATGCTGAGGGTCTCTTAACAAACTAAACTGTGTCGCACCATAGTGTGGCATGGCAGAAATAGCTGGTCTGCAAGCTCATAATGTCTTATGAGCTTGTAGATCTATTTTTGCCCAAAAATAGGGACGGTACGTTGAAATTGATTAGCCTTAAGCCCATGACCCACCTAATTCCAACACACTTTGCTAGTTTGGGATGGCTCAGGGTAGCAGACAGGTTATCACTGGGATTGGTATTTTAAATAGTCAAGGGAACAACGCCATCAGTACCCTCATACCTGTCAAACTACATCTCCAAAGTGAGTGACAGCCACAACACCAGAGGGAGCGACCATTATCTGGTACCACCCAAATTTAGAACAAAGATGGGGAAATTCTCACTCTACTACTCTGCCAACAAAATGTGGAATGCACTGTCACCATAAATTAGTAGGATAGTGTTTGCATCTGTTGATGACATCATTGTGTTAATTTGTGTAGGCCTATATGTATGCTGATGAACTGAATACATAGGACCACAATGGAAAGATGCCCCCAGGACGTTTGTGTCTTCTCCTTTTAGCTTTAATAATAATAATGAATTAATAATAATAATGAATTGCATTTTTATAGCGCTTTTCCAAGTGCTCAAAGCGCTTTACAATGGTTCATTCATTCATACATTGGGAGGTGAAGAGTTGACGCCAGCGTCCTCACTTCCCACATTCACACACCAATGGTGGCAAGCTTACACCGACCGACTCATTGGAGGCAATGTAGGGTTCAGTGTCTTGCCCAGGGACACTTCGACATGTGGACAGGAGGAGCCGGGATTCGAACCGCCGACCCAGGGATCATTGGACGACCTGCTCTACCTCCTGAGCAACAGCCGCCATAATATCTCACAGTATACCACATGCTGTTTACATTTCTGACTAATAAAGTATTCAATCAACCTCAATCCTCAGGCGCTTATGGGTTCAACGCAGAGGTCGAACTTTCCCTAATAAGGATGAGCAACATGTTAGGCAAGTAGGTCTGGAAGTGTGATCTTTAAAGCAGAATATATTAAGGAAACAAGCTGCAGCCGGTGCCTAAATGCATGCATGTTGTCTTTAATGGAGTTCTCCCTGAAGTGACTACGAGAGATGATGATGAGATGGAGAGAAATGCTTGGAATGCATCTCATTTAATGACTCACTCACCGAACATGGAGCCAAAGGCGAGGGTTCTCAAAACATCTTCAGTACGCACGTAATCTTTGATCCTGCGTAATTCAATGGAACAAAGATAATATCTGCGCGGTGATGCCTTTCTTTTTTAACGCCGCGAGCTAAAGATCTACAAAAAGGCAAATGAGGAGCATAAATGAGGCTGAACTGTTGATAAAGGAAAAAATAAAACGCACACAGGAACGCAGCGGAATGTAAGTCGAAGCATGATAAAAGGTGCTAAGCGCACATTTCATATTGACTATGACCATAAAGCTGTATAGTCTGGACTTTTTATTCCCACTCCTGATGGAGAGAGGATGTCTGTCCTGTGTTTCATAACTGATGTAATGCCATCACAAATTAATTTCCCCAGCAGGATCAATGAAGGTCTATCTAAAGGTAATTGCAACTGTAACACCTGGGATTCAAACCGGGTTAAATGGTAAATGGTGCATTTATATAGCGCCTTTATCCAAGGCGCTTTACATAGATTGTGCATTACATTCACCCATTCACACACACATTCATACACCGATTGCAGCGGAAGCCATGCAAGGTACCAACCAGCACATCGGGAGCAATTTGGGGTTCAGTGTCTTGCCCAAGGACACTTCGACATGTAGCCAGGAGGAGCCGGGATTTGAACCGCCGACCCATGGATCATTGGACGACCTGCTCTACCTCTTGAGCCACAGTCGCCCCATGGGTTCCACCACATGTGAGAGCGTGCCGTGTACGATTGACCCAACACTCCAGGAGGGGATCGATCCCACTGGGCCAGGGGGAGATGTTGGGCTTTTGAGTTCCAGTCGGGACATTTTCCACCATAGTCTGATTAATTCACACTCTTTAGACTCAACCTCACCCCCCTAGCCCTCCTCATTCATTGTATGACTTCTTGCACAAAATGTGTTATATATGGTCTTGCTATAATGGTCATGCCATGGTTTTCCTACTATATCATGACAGGAGATGGTGCTGTTGGCAGTTTGCCATGTTCCTATGGTCATGTTAATTAACACATCTTGTGCCCAAGACGTCTGTGGACGTCTTGGGTATTACCGCACGTGCAGTGCCCATTTTCTTTTTAATACGTGGTGCCAAAGTTTGTGTTTTCGCCATTGAGAATGCATTGGGCGTTTAAATTAAATAACTCAGAAACTATAAAACATTTCAAAGTAAAAAGTTCCAGCATGTGTCTCCACAGTCAGCTGAATTTTAAAAAAAATGAATGGATTTTCTAGGTGAAAGTGATTTTCACTCACTTTTGTGTGGGCACACAAAGTTAAAGGGTTCCCTTCCAGGTTGCCAGGAGTGATGGAGAAATGTAGCCATATTGAATCCCACATGGTTTCTGTATTGTTTGATCTGCAAATCTGATATAAAGCATCAAAGACATAAAGACTGAGTTTGGGCCTTTCTGTATGCTACTGTAGTTATACCGGTGGTTTCCCAACTTTTTCATGTCAAGGACACCCAAATTGACACTAATTAGCCCGCGGACCCCCATTTGAAAAGATATGCCAAGGACCCCCATGAGAGAAGGCTATAGCAGTGATTCTCAACCCGTTTAATTTCAAGGACCCTCAGTTTGACATGCATTAGTCTATGGACCCCCATTTAAACCCCCAATTTATATTGTAAAATCAATGTTAATTTAACTCTGAGAGTGTACAAATGGAACCAAATGGACCCGTTAGGGTCCATTTGGCTCCAGAGTTACAGACCCATAAGGGTCCATTTGGATCCTAACTATCATTTAGCTGGGGACCCCCTGGAACTCCTTCAAGGACCCTTGGGGATCCCCGGACCCCACTTTGGGACACGTACAAATGCTTAGAATTGTATTTATATAGCATGTTGTTTCGAAAGATGCCACGTGTGATGTTTACCTGTACATGGCACTTGATAGATGTAATTTGCCCTCGACTTAATTTGACCATTTGCAAAGTTTATTGCTGACTATAGGGTTTATGGATGTATTTACCCTGATATTGCACTCTGTGAGGCACTCTGCATGGAAGTGTCTGCTAAATGCTTGAATTGTAAAATGGCTTTTAGAGGAGTTTAAAATCCTGAATGGGGTGACGGAAGGCGGCCACGAAACCCACCCTATACGCTGTGCCAAACACAGCACGCCAACAGCAACGGGATGCCAACATCATGAAAAGATTGTTATTGTGAAATTAGTACATTTGTGTCTGTCCATTAATTAAAGGTATATTCAGTGATTTGACTTAATTCAAATATCACTTATTTTTTCTTTTTTTCTGGATAATCCTCCCTACTATAGAGTGTGCTGACCATATAAGGAAATCCTCCCTGTCCCCAGTGAGCCCCTGGGGTCAAAAAACCCTAGTTTCAGTTTTGGTGGCGGGTGGCAAAACCTTCATCCAATCAGGATGAGAGGGGCCTTCCTCCAATCATGATCGAGTGGGGGCGGGCCTTGGTGCACATGCTGTTGGCCTGTTGCACTTCCCCCCACTGTAGAGCGTGCATGTGCACATTTTGTTACCGGGGCGGACTGGGTGGTTTTCCAAATCACCCAAATCACTGAATGCTCCTTTAAGACCTGGGGCCGATTCTACAAATAACTTCTAAATCAGTAGTTGTAGAAATGTTCCAAGCACTTTGTGCCACGCTGCATGCTCGTAGATCTGGTATTGTTGAGGGGCGCTAGCCCCGCCTATGCCAGCTTTGTGTGTTTGTTGTTTAGCCCATAGCTATGATTTGATTGGATGAGCAATGTGTGTGCCCCAAAGCGATGATTTGATTGGCTGGGCATGGAATGTGTGATGTTATGATGATGTATGATTGTATGATGATTGTATGATGATCACACAAGTGTGATTTTTGAATAGCCAACACTAAGACGCACATCTAAAATTAGTAAATGACACATTAGGCTTTTGTGCCTTAAATGGGTGAAACAAAGGTAAAAAAAAGAAAAACATGCAGCATGCCAAAAAAATTCAAGAACTGTTAATGGAAAAACAGATGGAGAAGTCAGCCCAGCTGATGAGCTGGCATTTAATCAAGGTTTCGTCTTTATTTTTTTGTCCTTACGCCAACCATATAATTGCGTTGATGTGCTATATGTTCAATGCAATCTAATGTAAGCAACTCACTCAAAGTCACACATGTAAGTGCACAGTATTTGGTCAATAAAACATTTTTGAAACCAAGCCAACACTAAGCAAATGATCCTCCTAATCTAATAAAGACAGAGTGCTCAGTTGTCACCAGAGTCTAGGACACACAGAGATCATTTTAAGCTATATTGCCATGGAAGCTACACAGGAAAACACACTGAGGATGGCTTTGCCAGTCAGTAGATAAGCCAGCATTACTCCCAAAAACAACCAGAGTGGTGATTTTTTGATTGAATGGTATATCTCAAGTCACTTTTATGCAAGTCTTAACCTTTGGCGTACGACAAATGGATAATAGTCTATGAGATGATGAGATTCAATTTATTGTCAAAGTACAGCACAGCACAGTCTATATGCTCACAACGGCTCACGTACTCGCATACAGTAACTGTACTGTATGTCTCAAGCCAGGAAGGGAAGTAAATTCCCAAGTCACATGTGTTCACGTGAAGTCACAGATTTCAGGTGTCAAGTTCTCAAGTTTAAATGGTAGCACGTTTTAACGAATAATAATAAAACTAGGATCCTTGTACTGGCACAATACAATATGCCTAGAACAAATTATTTCCATCTATCAAATAGACAGCTCTAGAATTGCACTTTATGTAGTCATAGCACTTTATAGTACACATGTATAATATATTATATAGTATAGTATGTATAGTTTACATAGATACTCCACTGTTACGTTCTTAGTTTACGCATGATTCATGATAACTACTTTTTATATATGTGATGTATGCCATGCTTTTTGTTATTGCTTAATGTAAGTCGCTCTGGATTAAGAGCGTCTGCTAAATGCCTAAATTGTAAATTGTATCAATAAATGCACATAATCTGTGTGTGTGTGTGTGTGTGTGTGTGTGTGTGTGTGTGTTTCACACTTTCACACTACTAGTACTTCAACCCTAGCTAGCATCCTTATTGTGGTGAAGGGAGGCTTTCTCAGAAATATACCAACAATCTCACAGCCCGTCACACTGAGACGTGTTCCCAGCGGGCGTCGCTCTAATATTTATAAATAGCAGAGACAGGGGGCTAAAACAGCACGCAACTCATTCTGACCCAGTGATCTTCATCAGAGAAACACAGCCCGAGGTTCACGTTTTGAACCAAGCAGTAACTTCATTGCCATATAACACTGTTGAAGTGCGTGTGCGTGTGCGCGCGCGTGTGCGCATGTAGGCTTGCATGTGTGGACTCATTACTTTGACTAATGAGTCATAATGACTCACATAAAGTGTGTCCAAATTTGATTACAAACAATATACTTGTTTCCTAAAATACTTGCAGATACTGATAGAGAGGATGGGCACTGGATGGTGCAGAGAATAAGTAATGAATTCATTAAACTAGGACCCACTGCTATGGGAGGGGGGCAGTAAGAATAAATTTACAC
Organism: Electrona antarctica; assembly: GCF_951216825.1. Lineage (NCBI taxonomy): Eukaryota > Metazoa > Chordata > Actinopteri > Myctophiformes > Myctophidae > Electrona > Electrona antarctica. Next base: position 12,907,695 of record NC_136803.1, on the reverse strand, counting down.
ATCCTACGTTTCTTGGCGAATAACAATCAATAAGACTGCAAGGGTCGAAAAGTCGTATATCTGCCGACGTTTGTCGTAAACAACATTTTGGAGCGTTCAAAATTTAGTTGCGAGCCAACTGCCAGGGACAGGTTGGCATGCACCCCATAGTTTCAATGCCTGGTAGAAATACTCGGTCACAAGTAAAAGTCCAGAATAAAAAATTAAAAAGTATTGACATAAAAATATACTTAAAGTACCAAAAGTAGAACGTACTGACTATGCAAAATGTCCAATTTCAAATTCACAAAATGTATAAAAATCTTTTTGAAAATAGCAGATCTACACAATCTTGTAGATCTGCTATTTTCAAATGGCCGGAATGTATATATATATAGAGCTGAAGTGTTTAATGTATGTTTTGTAATAATAATCAAAATCTACAAAGTAACTAGTAACTGAAGTTTTCTAATTATTGTAGTTGTACTATGCACCACTGCTTTTAACTGCTGTGTTTACTCGCTATGTTTAATAGTCTGTATGTTAAATAAACATACTGTACATGAATTGGTGTTTTGGATTATTTCATGTTGGTACCATTGGTGGAGAAGTACTCTGATTTGTTTTACTTGAGTAAAAGCCAATGCCAGAATGTAGAAAAAAACAAGCAAAATACAAGTAGCCTAAATTATAACCCCCAAGAATGAAACCAGGCCATTTTGATGCAGAAAATAATACCTTTCAGTCACCAGACTGAAGAGCTGCCATCACTTTGTTTGTCAAGAGTAATAATGCACATTATGGCTCACATGGCCTTTTCGAGGTATGTTCACTGGTGTGTTGGTCTGATAGGGCTATAGTGTTTGAAATATAACCCTCTTGAAAGAAACCAAGCCATTCTGATGCAGAAAATAGTAACCTAAATCTGCAAAGTTAACTAAAGTTTTCAAATAATTGTAATGTAGAGGAATAAAAAGTATATTTTCCTCTCTGAGGTTTAGTGGAATAGAAGTAGGAAGTATTGGAAATTTTAAAATCATGTCAATATTGTAAAAATAATCTGAAATTGAACCACTTTTGGTGTTTCAAGCATTCTGTTATACTTTAGCTATTGAAAAATAGCAGATCTACAAGCTCATAGCGCGCCACTCGGTGGCGCGCTATGAGCTTGTAGATCTGCTATTTTTGAAAAATCGTTAAAATGTGCCTCAAATCTTTCCGAAAATTGTCATGATTTAGAAAACCTTTTATTTTAATTTCGACGTCAGGCCTGAATGGGTTAAATGCAATAGTTAGATTTGCTTAGTTTTCACATGCACTGTTTGGTACAAATACAGGGCTTGGCATGCAGTGCAAAGTGATGGTAAAGATATACGGTACGGTAAGGAACGGTAAAGATTAAATGTCCCAAAGGTGCTATTTGGTTCACAACCTCAGTCAATAAGTAAAACAATGGAGCCATGTATACATACAATATAGACATGCAAGCACACACAAAAGTACCGACGTCACCATTTCTTTGTGGTCGTTATTCGTCTCTTGTCACGAGAACCATCAGACGAAGCAGCAAGGAAGACAGACAAATGGGGGGCCGGCGCACATCCACAGATAGTTTTCGGTCCCATTTAGCTTAAAAAGCCAATAGCTGATGGAATAAAGAGCTCATATATCTGTTGGTGTCACCTCTGCTCTAGGGTGCTTTAAAACAACCACCTTCAGAAGAGCAATGAAAGACACCGTGTAAAGCACTGGTTCCCAATCCGCGGACACATGTTTATGGATCCCTTTATTTTTTTGTTTCCTACATTTTGTTTTTAATTATTATTATTTCAAAACATTTTCAAAAACAAAAATCCCAAAAAGAGCAAACTTTTTCATGAATTAAAAACTAATTTCAAAGATTTTTTTTCTGACACTTTTTTGAGACTGCAAAGTCAAGATATTGCCATGCTGATGCGTGGTTGTAGATTTCAAGTTTCAAGTAGATTCATGAATTGAATAGCATTATACTCAGTGTTGTTATAAGCGTGAATGTAGAAATCTCCTCTCAGAATTGGTAATAATAAGAAGGGTCAACTCAGAGAATTTTGGGAGGAATAGTGATATTGTATGTGTCTCAGAGGCTTGTACATATCCCAATAATTAGTACAGCTGGTTCAGTTTTAAGCACAAATGAAAGATATTGAAAGGATGAGAACGTGCTGTACTGTACGCAGGTCGACCTTTGTACGGCTAAACCTTTCCGAGTAGCTATAAGTGGCAATTCCAACAACTCCTTCATGCTACTTCTCACTGACTGATAGAAGCTGTACGCCTGGTGGACATGCCCCATTATTGCCCCAATGACTGATAGAAGCTATACGTCTGGTGGAGGACACTGGACATGCCCCATTATTGCCCCAATAAGTGTAGCAATATAGGCCATGTCTAACCATGGGTTTCAGTTGAAAGGCGTATATGATATTGTAAAGTAAATGGACGGAATTCAAAGTTCAAAAGTGTTGGTATCAAAAAATATAGGGCTGAAGTAGTTACTTACTGGATATGTTTTGTAATAATAATCAAAATCTAAAAAGTAACTAGTACTGTAACTAAAGTTTTCAAACAAATGTAGTGGAGTAAAAGTGCATATACTCAAATAAAAGTAGCTTTAACTCACTCACTTGAGGCCAATATCATCTTTTGATATATTTTTTCCAATGGCGCTCGGCAGTCGGCACCATGCAAGATCATCTTTTTTAACAAAACAAGAAAGTTTGGGAAAGGAAAGCCAGGCTAGGGTGCAATCTTTGTCACTGCACATACGTACGGGTTGGCATAACTACTAAATTGGAAGAAAAACTAATTGGCTACTCTAAAGTCAGCACTGTATGTTGCATGCTTTAATGATATACTTGTGTATATATAAATTACGGGCTCACTAATATCTTATGTATGCTTCATGCACACCACATTGCAAGCTTGTAGAGTAGATGGGCTATGTTTTGCTCACAAGTTCACAACACAGTCGTACGTATGACAAAGTATAAACTAGATAAAGTGCCCCTCGGGGCACAGGTCTCCACCAGGGCAGGTCAGGTTGTGGCCTCCTGGTGGTGCTATAATAGGCCAATGTGAAAAGGGTGCCATTTCTTCTTACGTCTTGGATGGCAATTGGATGATTTGAGGCATTTTGTTCCAAAAATGTGTTTTGCTAAAATCCACCTGTTGGTGGCGCTATAACAGGCCAATGTGAAAAGGGTGGGATATATTCCTCAGCCTAGTAGGAAAGTCTGTGAAAGATTTCACATAAATTGCACGCTGCATTCATGATTTGAGGCTTTTTGTTCAAAACGGGCAAATCCTGCAAACTTGGAAGGCCAATGTTAGCCAATTAGGATGGAATATAAAATATCGGACAGATCCGTCTTGAACACATGACTATAGAGATAGTGTGTAAAGATTTGCAGGATTTTTGGACAGAATCTGGAGGAGTAATATAAAAAGATGTGTTTTTCAAAAGTCGGCCTCCTGGTGGCGCATTTTCCAGGCCGTTCTGGAAAATGTGGGGCAAAGGTTCATCATTGGCATTCAGGGAGTGTGTGTGCAAAATGTGGCATCGCCCAAGTTAACGGTGCCAGAGATTAGCTGGTAACAGACGGGCTGACACACGGACACACTCACACACGGACGGACGGAGTGCAAAACATACTCTCTCCCCATGCCTTCGGCCTGGTGGAGACAATACGGCATTGTAAATAAGTATTGTGTAGTTTACAAGTAAGCCGTTTGCTAATTCGCTGGCCATGAGTATGAGTACATAGATGGTCACATTAAAGCCCTGTTTATAGCCTATACAGTGCATTATTGTTATGCTATTGCTAAATTCCCAAGAAGGATCATTTGAAGAGTTTTTTTCCCAGAAAGTTACACTGTCTAAGTTGGAGGATTTTTTTTATCTGAAATTCTACAATATTCAGTCTCTGAGTACAAGTAAGCAATTATATCAGCCCCACTATCCCTTAACAAAGAACCACTTAGTTTTAATTTAGTCTCAGTCATGTTTTTCTACAAGAGTCAACCTCCCTTTTGATCCTAATGACAGATACGTCATAATGATACTGAAGTATAAATTTGGAAAAGTGTTTGTGCTGAACAGAATGAGAAGCGACCTGGAAAGCTATCTAAAGGAGATGGATTATTTTTTTGCGTTACAGCAGCCCCTGTTCAGTTCTACGGTTTTATTTGGTAGGATCCCCATTTGCTGTGCCCTAAAGCACCACTAGTCTTCCTGGGGTCCACATATAAAAAACAATACAAAACGTACATTTAAAAAACAAAACAAAAGAAAATAAAAATATACATTACACTTTATAATTCATAGGCTACAAAATAATTGTATGAACACTAACTAATTCAAATGCGTTAAAAAACAAACAAACAAAAGAACAATCTAATACATGCATCCTACACCAAATATTTTCCCAGGTGTCTCTTTACTTGATTTTCGAACCACAATAGTACAATATCCCAAATCACATACAATATCCAGTCTAATATCATGATATGGATAAAATATTGTTGATACTAGGGATGTCCCGATCACATTCTTTTGCCCCCGATCCGATTCTGATCACTTGAAAATGACGTGATCGGCACCTATTTCCGATCCCGTTATCAGATCGGGACAACCCTTCCAGCCTTTGGTTCCGGTCACGTGATGGTGTAAGGTTATTTACCCTCTGACCGGATCAGAAACCCGAAAATGGTATTGAGTCTCATTCTCCTGATTGTTATTTTCTGGCTCACCCTTGCCATGCCATCATTCAGATTCTTGTTGGTAACATGTGTACTATATGTTTTGCATGCAGCATCCTGGTGTAGCACCCATCTAGAGACTTCTGCAGGGTGCTACCAATGATACTAATTAACGCTCTGTTCCATTCAGGTCAAACAGAATCAGGCTGCTAGGCTCTGTCTGCTACACTAAATGGAACAGTCTTAATTAATACCATTGTGATTTGTGAATGAAGTAATTACACTGCTATTTCATGCCAGTATGGCTGCTGTCAAAAGGGTCTATCAAGAGCTATCTTAAGCACTTTGTCGTACGACTGAGTCTACGGCTATTCTAGTTGGTTCTCAAATAAGAGGCATCATAACAGTCGTTGTGAGCTTGTTGATCTGCTATTGTCAAAAAGATGTTTGAATATTTTTGAAATGTGGAAGGTAAAAAAAAAAATCACACCCGTGTGAACTGAGTGGTGTAAGGTCTTATATAGACTGATCAGCTGTGGTCTGACGTAATGAAATCACACCCGTGTGAACTGGGTGACCATAGCAACCATGCTCATTTTTTGGTACGAACAGACAGACAGACAAACTAACAAAGCCAGTTGTAGGAGTGGTTTACACCACTCAAAAAAAAAGAAGCAACTACACTTTGGAAACAAGCCCAAACAAACGCAACCTGCGACTTCACAGAAAAACAAGCACAAATCAGAAGGTTGGAATAATACACGCATGCACACGTAATAATGCTAGTCGAACTCTACTTTTAATCAATCGATGGAATAAACACAAAAACACAGTGTAGGAAATGTATATTATTGCAAAGCTAAGCGGGGAGAAATAACCCTCATCTCTCAGATCCTGCCCCAAAATGTTACAGTGAAAAGGGACAAATGTCTGAATGTAGTGATAATGTACTCTCAAACCTTCTAATACATTATCAATATCATAATTGTAGAGGAGCTGTATGTTTGCACACAGTATCATCTATACCAGTGGTCCCCAAACAGGGGGGTGCCCTAATTGTTTTTGCGGGTCCCCAGACTCTCCAGATGATTTTCTCAATCAACAGTAAACAAACCAACTAAAGCTACAATTTTATGATTTTTAATACCAAATTTGCAGCAGCCTGAAAAGTATGGGATCAAGTATTGATCTAAACTATCTTCAGCTGTGTTCACCTGTCAAAATGTCTGTGGAAATTATTGTCCAAAAGGTTCCCTTGGTGATGTGGCAGTGTTTTGTAGCTTCAAGGCAGACCCTGACAATCTGGCCAGAGGCTGGACAGTATATTTCATCTTGACACTGGCTACAAATTCGGTGTCAGCTGCCCTCTGTGTCCAGAAAGTTGAGTTATATATGGCACAGGTTTACAAAATGAGGACAGCTAGTGCCAATTGTAAAATGAAATGAAATTACAAGATTGCTATGCCCTTTCAATGTGGCACACTATATTCTCTCTCTCTCTCTCTCTCTTTCTCTCTCAACACTTTATTTTATTGTTTATTTAAGTCATTTGGGGTTCTTAGCATGAAAGTTTGTGAATCTATGATCTTGCACTTGAGTACATAATAAAAGCAGCAATGCTACCATCACTTAGATGTTTGGTATGGTAGTCAACTACTTTTGGATAAACAGGAATTACAAAGTAAGCTCTGGAGTGAGGGACGTAAAGATGGCCACCACTCTTCTAAATCTAGAGCACTGGTTCTCAAATTGGGGTCAGGGGACCTCCAGGGGTCCTTAATGGGATTGCAGGGGGTCCTCAACAAAATGTATTAATAGCATCAAAATCACTTTAACCATGTTAACCACATTGACTATTTGAAAATAGCTAATTTACAAACTCACACAACTTGTCGCATGATGCATTGGAAGCTTGTAGATTTTTTAAAGAATTTTCAGATGGGAGTTGAGCCACTGATATAACCCTCATTTCTAAATTTGAGCAAGAGTCGTGCAGCACTAGCTAGTAGTTGGCTGTCCAATTCATTTTAGTTACTCTTATATTTTTGCTACAAGAGAGAGACTTATAAGTCAAGCACTTTGATGTTGTCTGTTTAAAGCCACAGTAGTTGGCTCCCTTCAGGTGCCACATTTTTAATGTAGTAAATGTTCAGCAACTACAGACTAGAGACAGATATTTTCATGGAACAAAATGAGAATCTTGTGAGAACCTGATCTCAATTCTTGTGAGAACCTGATCTCAATTCTTGTGGAGGAAAATCGAGATTCACATTTGAGCAAGAATCGTACAGCACTATTTAAGTCTTCAAAAGAGATACTTTTGTAATTTTACTTGCATACTGCATAGCTTTCAACTCAAGTAATGTTTCTCCTACTTGAGTAGTGTGTACTTTAGTATACTCATTTTCAGTTTTCACCCACGTGTGTAACTGTTTTTTGTCTCCACCAGGCCGAAGGCTTGGGGAGAGTGTATGTTTTGCACTCCGTCCGTGTGTGTGTGTGTGTGTGTGTGTCCATCCGTCCGTCCATCTGTGTGTCCGTCCATCTGTGTGTCCGTCCATCTGTGTACAGCTAATCTCCGGCACTGTTAACCCGGTCGATGCCAAATTTTGCACATACACTCCCTGGATGCAAACGATGAACCTCTGCCCCAAATTTCCATAACGGCCTGTTATAGCACCACCAGGAGGCCGACTTTTGAAAAGCACATTTCTGGATATTACTCCTCCAGATGCTGTCCAAAAATCCCGCAAATCGTTACACAGTATCTCTATAGTCATGTGTTCAAGACGGATCTGTCCGATATTTCATATTCCATCCGAATTGGCTAACATTGGCTTTCAAGTTTGCAGGATTGGCCCGTTTTTAACAAAAAGCCTCAAATCATGAACACAGCGTGCAATTTACGTGAAATCTTTCACAGACTTTCCTACTAGGCTGAGGAATATATCCCACCCTTTTCACATTGGCCTGTTATAGCGCCACCAACAGGTGGATTTTTGCAAAACACATTTTTGGAACAAAATGCGTCAAATCATCCAATTGCCATCCAAGGCGTAAGAAGAAATGGCACCCTTTTCACATTGGCCTATTATAGTGCCACCAGGAGGCCACAACTGGTGGAGACCTGTGCCCCGAGGGGCACTTTATCTAGTTTATACTTTGTCATACGTACGACTGTGTTGTGAGCAAAACATAGCCCATCTACTCTACAAGCTTGCAATGTGGTGTGCACGAAGCACTTTATACTAGTTTTCTCTCTCTCTCTCTCTCTCTCTCTCTCTCTCTCTCCAAGTAACAGGAGTGATTACACTATTTAGTCAAATCTGAACATCCACTAAATTGAATCATCAGAATAACCAGGCAGGCACACAATATTCTCATGATTAGAATATGCTTCTAATCATTTCTCTTTGTTTTGCTCATGAGGAATATTATTACAGCTTGTGCAGTGGCGGAAAACAAGCTACAACATTCACATCTGTATGCAGTCTTGTGTACTATTACTGTCATTATCTGAATGCTCTGTTCCTGTACAGTACGGCGAATTATGAACTGTGTACAAAGCAGACGGAAGCTATTACCTAGGCCTGTCACAATTATTACATAGTCACCAAATCACAATTATTCGAGATAATCGCAATTATTTTTGCACAATCGTCATCATAGTAATCATAAGAGTTTTTTGTTTTTTTTTGCAACTGAATGGCTGGAAAGGAGAAATGAAGAGATTACATAGTACACATAGTACATGCATAAACTTTCCTTAATGATTATATCTGGTTTCAGTATTTATTCATGATGTATTTTCACTATTATTGTGGTTATTGTAGCGGTCAATTTGTATTTGGGGTGGGGAGGGGGGCGGGGCGGGGGTCACGAGACACGGCCAAAGCATTTCTGGGGGTCCCCGGCCAAAAACGTTGAGAACCCCTGTATTAGATACTAGATACTCAAAATGTCACTATTCATTCTCCAAATAAACCACTGTTCTTGAGGACTACACTTACCATATGCACAGTGGTGTGCTGTGGATTTTTTAACTAGTAGGGCTGTATTTTTATGACGTCGCGCATGTGCATAAAGCTCATTTGAATTGCATGTGGGGGGGCGTGCAACGGTGCGTGTGGTGTTTGAACTACCGTGGCGGCGCACTGGACAGCCCTACAGCCAGCTCACCACTGCGTATGCACATGCAGAGCCTATTTTGCCAAGACTAGCTTGTGGTTGTGGGGAGATGGGGGCACCAAGCCTACAGCGCAGGCCCTTTCGGCACACACACAGAACTCATTTGGGGTAGTATTAATGTCAGATTCTCACAGCGGAATCAGTCGCGTGAAATACTGGCTGTTGCCTTTTCCCTTTTCAGACCGTACTGCCGAATGTAAATATCATCAACCTAGAACTGCTGCACTATCTCCTGTCACTACCTATCTCACAATCTGACTCACAGGCAGAGAGAGAGAGAGAGAGAGAGAGAGAGAGAGAGAGACTATACCCATTACTAAGCAATGAATAAATCCACAAGTCTATGACGGCTCTGCAGCATCGTTCAGGGTGGTGTACAAAACATTATTTACAAAAGCTTCTTGAGCAGAGGTGTGAAAAGTACAGAGATTTTATGAATTCAGTGAAAGTAGCAATACCACAATGTAGAAATACTCTGTTACAGGGAAATGTACTTGAGTGAAACTTAAGTACAAAGGTACATTGAAATGAAGTTAACGTACCAAAAGTAAAAGTACTCATTATGCAGAAAATCTTTTTATATATTTATTTCCCCAAATGTTTTCTAAATTTGTCAAAATAGCTGATCTACAAAATCAAGATCTACTTGGTCAAAATGTGTCACATCAATGAGCTTCTAGATGAGCTTCTAGATCAGATATTTTCGAATAGTCAATGTATAAAATAGCTTAATGTACCACATGTTGTGTAATAAGAATCTAAATCTACAAAGTACTTGATACTAGAAAGGTGCACTTTTGGGACATTAACCCACAATGCAGTGGGTCCCGTCGTGGCATGGGTTGCAGCCGCCAGGACCCGAGGAGAATGTATAAATTAGGCTTTATTCATTAGACTGAAGGAATAGACATTCAATTTTGAAGATCACAAGAATGAAGCCATCATGATTTAAGTGTCTATCCCCCAATTTAATCTGCAGGATTTGAGTACTCCATCTATGTGATAGATATGGACCCTTGCAACTCTGCAAGGAGAAATCCAAAAACCAAGTGCAAAACAGCATCATTAGAAGCCCTGTCTATTTATTTATTAAGATTAGTTTTTGGCGTTTTGCCTTTATTGATGAATAACGTGAAACGATAGGACAGAGGGAGCGAGAGAAGGGGAGAGACAGGCAGCAAAGGTCATCACGAACGGGACCCGAACACGCGATGCGCTGCCAGGCCAAAGCCCACATGGCATGTGCCCGCCGCCCGGACCACTTAGCCAGCGGGCGGCCCCAGCCCTGTCTATTTCTAGCTAATGAGTTGTTGGCTTTAAGTGGTGCTAAATCCTATTGAGATGCAGGAGAATGAATGATTGTACTAAAAGTCAGTTTACCTGCCCAGTCAGAGAAAGAGGGCCTTTTTAAGTCTGTGCCCAGCACGGGCCAATTGTCTCATAATCCACCAATGCCGATGCTGGAGTGCATGTGGCCAGACAAAGCGTCAGCCAACCCGCTTCGAATGTTATCAACCTATAATCACCAGTAGGTTACTTATCACTCGAATACAATCGAGCCAGCAGGCTCGCCTGGAGCCGACCACATGTATTCTCTGCTGCGATTATGAAACACGGAAGTGAAAACATTGTGAAACTGACTTACGTGGTGTGTTAAGACTGATATGAGGTAGGGGACTTACGAGCCGGTTAAGAGTGAGGTTAGGGTTAGGTTTAGAGTTAGGGTTAGATTTAGGGCTGGGTTAGTAATAGTCGGAGAACCTGACCAACGCCACGTCGGACGCCTCCGCATTTCCAAATCAAAGCCAGACGGCTCCAGTCGAGCCTGCTGGATCCATTGCATTCGACTGATAAGTAACCACCGGTGCTTATCATTTGTTTTTCATATGAATCCGCCAACGGAGGTTGCTAGTTACCTATCATCATCGGCGATCACTCGCGAGACGGGTACGATTGTCCTCCTGTTGGTGCATGGGTCTGGTCATATGTGGGTCTTCAGGTGGCTGTAGAGGCCGATCCTTGATCCAGAGTCTCTATTGCAATGTGGGGGCATAATGTAAGCATATATATATATGTAAGTATAGTCACAACAACAGGTAGTCTACTCTACAGCAGTGAGTGGTTCTTAACCTTTTCAGACCATGATACCAAATTAATCATGTGACAGCAATTCATGGCTCTTACAATATTATTTGAAAATGTTGCCAATGTTTGACCAGTCTTCAAATTGGCCAATGTTGATTATAAATTATACAAAAGTATACTTTTTATACTTTTTTTCTTCTTTATTTTTCTTCCAGTAATTAAAAATTTGTAAACTTGTGAAATGGTACATTATTTAATGAGTAGCTTTACTTTTGGTACTTTAATTACCTTTTTATACCAATACTTTTGGACCTTTAATGTTTCTGCAGGAGGGGGGGGGGTGTCCACGTCTGTTACTGTCAGTCAAGAGTGTACAACAAGAGTTATTTTATGGGGGTAGTTGAAATTAAAAGGTGAATATAGTTTCAGGTCGAAACAGAGTGACTCCACTGGGTGGCACTGCTTTTGTTAATTAGTATCATTGATAACACCCTGGCGTGTTCACCACCACCTTGTTATTTTATGAGCAAAAAAAACTAGCATACAGTTCCATTCCTTACCTTTCGTTGTCGGCATCTTCCTTAATTGTAATGTGTCCATAACTGTCTTCATCAATGTTCAGCTGTTTCACTTAAACCACATCTTACTGAAGCCCGCATATGACTGTCTCTTAACAACAATAAGCATTTTAGTGTCCACCCATCCGTGTCTTTTTGTTGTTGAAAACATTTTGACCATTACATCTGAATGACAACATGTTGAAAATTTTCCACCGCTTCTTTTTTCCCTTTCATTTTGTAAACACGGCGTTTTATGCATAAACAACAACAATGCGCTGAAAGAAAAGGAGGCACTTTACATGACGTTGTTGAGAGCGAAAAATAGCAAATCTACAAGCCCACAGCACGTCGCGGATACACACACTCTGGGGCTTGTAGGTCTGATGATTATTTTCGGCTCGCGCTGACCGCTCGAGCGTCAGTGCGTCACGTTTGAAAATGCCCGCCTCAAACGCGCGTGACATCATCAGATGTAGGCTATAATTGAAATGAAAATAAAATACTAAATAAATACGAATCCAGACATTCTGTGCTTCTTTTTCTCTTAGGCCTACATTTATTAAAGATAACTTTAGATAACATTTAATATTTAGCCCACAACATAGGGCAGGCTATATGTACATCATATAGGTTTCAAGCATAGTTATAATATATATTTTGAAAATATAAAAAAGTACATTTACTTGAGTAGCCTATTAGATCTACCACAGGTAAACAGGTTGCATTTTGTGTTCAATATAAAACAGTGTGTATGCAGTATGACTGCCATAATTATGTTTTTTGTCATTAAAGGGCGTGACATGCAGTACAAGGCCAAAAGAGACTTTCATGAACAGAGAAAAAACAGAAAAAAAATAAAAAATACCCTGTTTTATGGCAGGATTGATGTCAACCCATGCATGCGAGTCTGCGACTGACTTTACTTTTGTCCTCAAGTGACAATAAAATACCAAATGGTATGGCCAAGTTGAGTTAAGTTCAAGCTGAACTTAACTCAACCTGGCCAAGGGAAAAAGTAGGACACGTAATAGAGAAAATAGCAAATCTACAAACTCACAGTAGGCACGTTTACATGTCACGTTCTAATCGGGTTAAAACAAGGTTTTAAATACACCCGATTTAAAATATCCATGTATACACCTAAATAAACCCGATCAAGTCCGACCCGATTTAAATTCTAATCGGGTGCAGAGGGGTGGTCTAGACCTTTTTTAGACCCGATCAAGGGGACATTTCTTCCATGTATACACGTACACCTTAACCCGATTAGAATCTGATATGTTCTTTCTGCACATCAAATCGTCGGCAATTTCTGTTGCTTAACCTCCTTGTTTTTGGCAGTGCGATGAGGCGGTATTCCTCTCTCGTTCCCTCTCCCCCTCTCTCTCTGCAAGCGCACGTGCGCGCACACACACGGAACTATTGCCGAAAATCTCCCATGCAAATAAAAAGTATAAATAAATAAAAGTGTTGCAGCCACTGAGATAATGGATGATGAGAATCACTCGTAGGCTACCTGAAGTTGCATGCGCTGCCCCCCCCCCCCCCCCCCCCACCCCTGCAGATCTGTTTCTGTTTGGCTGAAGAAAGTTGATATCCAATACTATGCCTACATGCCATTATGGTTTAAACTTGAAGCTGGTCAGTTTAGTGTGCTTCAAGTGAGTCAGAGTCGGACCAGCTCCGCTGCTTCAAGTCAGAGTTGGAACAGCTCCGCTGCAGCTACAGTAATTGATTTGACCTAGTTTCACGTCTTTTGCTAGTGATGTAATCAATTCATCATTTGGAACCACCTGCGTAAAATTCCACATTAGCCTATTTTACATTTTAAATGGCTTGCATGCCATGTAGCCTACTCTTAATATTTTTCATTGTATATAGATATTTAATATAATATTCTTTCCATTGCAACTATAGGGTAGGGTAAAATGTGAAAGCTGAATTAATAATAAATAGTATAAAGACGAGACGACTCAGACCATAAGGGTTATTAATTACTAGCCACAAAATAAACTGGAAATCAATCAACTCCGACGTCTGAAGGCTCTACCATTCAGTAGCCTACCATTGCTAAACAGACACAGTCCAAGTAGGCTAGTTGCATTCTCGACAGAGATGAGAGAGGAGAGATGGAACCCAGCCAGCACGCCCACTTGGGTCCCATGTGGTTTCAATGCGGGATACATGGGTACAAGTGGGAATGGGCTTGAACTGGGAACATGTAGTTCCAACATGGTCTACATGTGGGCTAACTTGCATGGGTTGGAAGTGGGCAAGCCTATATAGGTCCCACGTGGTCTACACAAGGGCTAACTGGCATGGGTTGGAAGTAGGCAAGCCCATATTGGTCCAACATGGTCTACATGTGGGCTAACTTGCATGGGTTGGAAGTGGGCAAGCCCATGTAGTTCCAACATGGTCTACATGTGGGCTAACTGGCATGGGTTGGAAGTGGGCAAGCCCATCTACAAGTAGGGCTGTAGCCTGTAGGCCTACACAAACAGCAGCGTTGTAACAGTAGGCCTATAGAGCGTCGCAGTCCCGCCCCCTACATGGCCCAGGAAATGATTCTCCGTTCATTTTCCTCATAGACATTTCAGAAAGTATTTATTTTATTTATTTACTTTTTGAAATGTCTATGGGAAAAATGCATTGGGATTCATTTCCTGGGCCATGGTAGGGGGCGGGACTGCGGCGCTCTATAGCCTATAGGTATTAGGTAGGCCTACCATTACAATCCCTTTGTTCTTCTGCTCATCTTCTCCACTCATTTCCCCCATCAGAAAAGTTGAAGTCAAACTGTTCTGCTGCTTCATTAACGAAACAAATCCAAATACATCCAGTGGCGGCCTTATATATGTTTCAATCGTTTCAATTGAAACGGGCCTCGAGCATTGGGGGCCTCCCGATTAAAAAAACCCAAACAAAAAACAGTTCAGTGTGTGTAAAGGCGGGAGGGAAGAATTGGTAAAAGTGGGAAAACACATGTGGTGACCCATTTTATAGTAATAATAGGCCTATTAAGAATAATATGGTTAGCTGTGTGTATAATAATAATAATGTATTATTGAGTGGTGCAGCCACTTAAGGAACGGCAATGTGTGTCCCTATGTCTGTCTGTCCGTTTAGGGTACCAACAGGTGACAAAGTGGCGCTGTCGAGCTTCACACCGTGCACAGGTGCATGATGGTGTACTCTCAGCCTACTGTACTGTACTGTACTATACTTTTACATAATAGGTAGTTAAAACACCTTAGAAGCCCGGAACTATTTAATCCATTTCATCCAGGGTGCCCATCATTTGTAGCGCACAGACCACTTTTACCGGCGCACTGGAAGTTGGTGTGCATGTCTGTGTAGCAGCTAACAATAGCCACACCACTCTAGAGTCGTTCGACAACAACGGGAGGTCATAATAAATCTATCGCGACTAGCGACTGGACCGCGGAAGGCCGTCAAACACAGGATCTTTTTTCAGAATTAGACGGGATGATTTAGATCGGGAGTTATGATCGTTTTAAGATTTTCGTTTTCGTCAGCTAAACAGGCAGGGGAGATTTTCGATGACGTGTCAAAAAGGGTTAGGGTTTTTGACACGTCATCGGATCGGGCAACAAGCGCTCCAAGGCTCTAGAGCGATGCGAACGGTTTTGTTTTCATTAATCTCCGTCCTGTTTATCAATCTCCGTGTTGGGCACTTGACCATGACCTTGAACTTGGACGGAGAACTCTGACTTGGACATCCAAGGTGTTAATCAACTAGTCGACTAGTAAACTAGGCAACTAGTCAACTAGTAAAACTGACTAGAAGTGAATGCCCTACAGTACAATGTAGTACAGTATGAGTACAGTATAGTACAAGTAAGTACAGTACGACTACAGTACAAGTGCATTACAGTACAGTACAATGTAGTAGGCTACAGTACAAGTACGGTATCAGTACAGTACAGTACAACGTAGTAGGCTACAGTACAAGTACGGTATCAGTACAGTACAATGTAGTAGGCTACAGTACAAGTACAGTATTAGTACAGTACGAGTACAGAACGAGTACAGTACATCCAGTGGCGGCCTTATATATGTCTCAATCATTTCAATTGAATTTAAAAAATATGTAATTATTATTATTATTATTATTATTATTATTATTATTATTTGTAGTAGTAGTAGTATTGCATTGCATCACATCCTTCCAATCAGCCTAGTCAATTATTCATCCTCCTCCTGTACGTCCACTTACCACTAGTTGGCATCAGCTAATAATTGCTGCAGGTTGTTTTGATAATAATTATTCATTATTAAAATTATGACGTCATGAACGGGGCCTCCCGCGTGCACTCACTGCACTAGCAGCGCTGAGACACTGACAAAAAGAGGGAAAAAAAACATTTTTTTTTTTGGATAATAATTATTAATTATTAAAATTATGACGTCATGAACGGGGCCTCCCGCGTGCACTCACTGCACTAGCAGCGCTGAGACACTGACAAAAAAAGAGGAAAAAAAAACATTTTTTTTTAATTTTTATAATAATTATTAATTATTAAAATTATGACGTCATGAACGGGGCCTCCCGATCTCTAAGGCCGCCCCTGAGTACATCACCACTCTGTTCAGATGGGTCTGATTTCATTATACAAACAGCAGCTAATCTGATTAAAAGTGGGCACATGTAAACACCTGATCGGATTGAACTTGCCCCATGTAAACACTTGATCCAAAACCTTCAATCGGGTTTATTTTAATCAGATTGGAAGAAAGGTGTCCATGTAAACGCACCTACTGTGTCACATTGCGATGTGTTGTGAGCTTGCTGTAGATATGCTGGCCATTTTCAAAATGTGTAATTGTTTTGGAAAATAATATTACAATTTGAACACGGTAATGTATTGATATTAAAAATAAAATAAAATGGAATTTCTACTTTTCAATACGTAAGTGATTTAAAACAATATGGATAAGAGCCTACTGTATACCGCTATACATACAGTATAGCGTTATTCATAGTCTGGATTTCCGGTGGTGAGGTGACCACCGAACTACAACATGACGTCACGAGCCGTGGTGAAGAGCAAACCACCGCCACCGCCCCAGCCCTTCTCTCTGTTTTTACTCACCACCGCTCAACGTTATTTCAGCTCCGGTGGTCAGCTCACCACCGGAGCGGTGGTCACCCCACCACCGGAGCGGTGGTCACCTCACTACCGGAGCGGTGGTCACCTCACCACCGGAGCGGTGGTCACCTCACTACCGGAGCGGTGGTCACCTCACCACCGGAGCGGTGGTCACCTCACCACCGAAAATCCAGACTATGAAAGAGCCTTATAGGGCCTACCACTTAAGTATACAGGCCTAGGCCTATTCCAGTACATTAACTCACAGTAGGTGCGTTTACATGGACACCTTTCTTCCAATCTGATTAAAATAAACCCGATTGAAGGTTTTGGATCAAGTGTTTACATGGGGCAAGTTCAATCCGATCAGGTGTTTACATGTGCCCACTTTTAATCAGATTAGCTGCTGTTTGTATAATGAAATCAGACCCATCTGAACAGAGTGGTGATGTACTCAGGGGCGGCCTTAGAGATCGGGAGGCCCCGTTCATGACGTCATAATTTTAATAATTAATAATTATTATAAAAATTAAAAAAAAATGTTTTTTTTTCCTCTTTTTTTGTCAGTGTCTCAGCGCTGCTAGTGCAGTGAGTGCACGCGGGAGGCCCCGTTCATGACGTCATAATTTTAATAATTAATAATTATTATCCAAAAAAAAAAATGTTTTTTTTCCCTCTTTTTGTCAGTGTCTCAGCGCTGCTAGTGCAGTGAGTGCACGCGGGAGGCCCCGTTCATGACGTCATAATTTTAATAATGAATAATTATTATCAAAAAAACCTGCAGCAATTATTAGCTGATGCCAACTAGTGGTAAGTGGACGTACAGGAGGAGGATGAATAATTGACTAGGCTGATTGGAAGGATGTGATGCAATGCAATACTACTACTACTACTACAAATAATAATAATAATAATAATAATAATAATAATAATTACATATTTTTTAAATTCAATTGAAATGATTGAGACATATATAAGGCCGCCACTGGATGTACTGTACTCGTTCTGTACTCGTACTGTACTAATACTGTACTTGTACTGTAGCCTACTACATTGTACTGTACTGATACCGTACTTGTACTGTAGCCTACTACGTTGTACTGTACTGTACTGATACCGTACTTGTACTGTAGCCTACTACATTGTACTGTACTGTAATGCACTTGTACTGTAGTCGTACTGTACTTACTTGTACTATACTGTACTCATACTGTACTACATTGTACTGTAGGGCATTCACTTCTAGTCAGTTTTACTAGTTGACTAGTTGCCTAGTTTACTAGTCGACTAGTTGATTAACACCTTGGATGTCCAAGTCAGAGTTCTCCGTCCAAGTTCAAGGTCATGGTCAAGTGCCCAACACGGAGATTGATAAACAGGACGGAGATTAATGAAAACAAAACCGTTCGCATCGCTCTAGAGCCTTGGAGCGCTTGTTGCCCGATCCGATGACGTGTCAAAAACCCTAACCCTTTTTGACACGTCATCGAAAATCTCCCCTGCCTGTTTAGCTGACGAAAACGAAAATCTTAAAACGATCATAACTCCCGATCTAAATCATCCCGTCTAATTCTGAAAAAAGATCCTGTGTTTGACGGCCTTCCGCGGTCCAGTCGCTAGTCGCGATAGATTTATTATGACCTCCCGTTGTTGTCGAACGACTCTAGAGTGGTGTGGCTATTGTTAGCTGCTACACAGACATGCACACCAACTTCCAGTGCGCCGGTAAAAGTGGTCTGTGCGCTACAAATGATGGGCACCCTGGATGAAATGGATTAAATAGTTCCGGGCTTCTAAGGTGTTTTAACTACCTATTATGTAAAAGTATAGTACAGTACAGTACAGTAGGCTGAGAGTACACCATCATGCACCTGTGCACGGTGTGAAGCTCGACAGCGCCACTTTGTCACCTGTTGGTACCCTAAACGGACAGACAGACATAGGGACACACATTGCCGTTCCTTAAGTGGCTGCACCACTCAATAATACATTATTATTATTATACACACAGCTAACCATATTATTCTTAATAGGCCTATTATTACTATAAAATGGGTCACCACATGTGTTTTCCCACTTTTACCAATTCTTCCCTCCCGCCTTTACACACACTGAACTGTTTTTTGTTTGGGTTTTTTTAATCGGGAGGCCCCCAATGCTCGAGGCCCGTTTCAATTGAAACGATTGAAACATATATAAGGCCGCCACTGGATGTATTTGGATTTGTTTCGTTAATGAAGCAGCAGAACAGTTTGACTTCAACTTTTCTGATGGGGGAAATGAGTGGAGAAGATGAGCAGAAGAACAAAGGGATTGTAATGGTAGGCCTACCTAATACCTATAGGCTATAGAGCGCCGCAGTCCCGCCCCCTACCATGGCCCAGGAAATGAATCCCAATGCATTTTTCCCATAGACATTTCAAAAAGTAAATAAATAAAATAAATACTTTCTGAAATGTCTATGAGGAAAATGAACGGAGAATCATTTCCTGGGCCATGTAGGGGGCGGGACTGCGACGCTCTATAGGCCTACTGTTACAACGCTGCTGTTTGTGTAGGCCTACAGGCTACAGCCCTACTTGTAGATGGGCTTGCCCACTTCCAACCCATGCCAGTTAGCCCACATGTAGACCATGTTGGAACTACATGGGCTTGCCCACTTCCAACCCATGCAAGTTAGCCCACATGTAGACCATGTTGGACCAATATGGGCTTGCCTACTTCCAACCCATGCCAGTTAGCCCTTGTGTAGACCACGTGGGACCTATATAGGCTTGCCCACTTCCAACCCATGCAAGTTAGCCCACATGTAGACCATGTTGGAACTACATGTTCCCAGTTCAAGCCCATTCCCACTTGTACCCATGTATCCCGCATTGAAACCACATGGGACCCAAGTGGGCGTGCTGGCTGGGTTCCATCTCTCCTCTCTCATCTCTGTCGAGAATGCAACTAGCCTACTTGGACTGTGTCTGTTTAGCAATGGTAGGCTACTGAATGGTAGAGCCTTCAGACGTCGGAGTTGATTGATTTCCAGTTTATTTTGTGGCTAGTAATTAATAACCCTTATGGTCTGAGTCGTCTCGTCTTTATACTATTTATTATTAATTCAGCTTTCACATTTTACCCTACCCTATAGTTGCAATGGAAAGAATATTATATTAAATATCTATATACAATGAAAAATATTAAGAGTAGGCTACATGGCATGCAAGCCATTTAAAATGTAAAATAGGCTAATGTGGAATTTTACGCAGGTGGTTCCAAATGATGAATTGATTACATCACTAGCAAAAGACGTGAAACTAGGTCAAATCAATTACTGTAGCTGCAGCGGAGCTGTTCCAACTCTGACTTGAAGCAGCGGAGCTGGTCCGACTCTGACTCACTTGAAGCACACTAAACTGACCAGCTTCAAGTTTAAACCATAATGGCATGTAGGCATAGTATTGGATATCAACTTTCTTCAGCCAAACAGAAACAGATCTGCGATCACAGAGGCAGGGGTGGGGGGGGGGGGGGGGGGGCAGCGCATGCAACTTCAGGTAGCCTACGAGTGATTCTCATCATCCATTATCTCAGTGGCTGCAACACTTTTATTTATTTATACTTTTTATTTGCATGGGAGATTTTCGGCAATAGTTCCGTGTGTGTGCGCGCACGTGCGCTTGCAGAGAGAGAGGGGGAGAGGGAACGAGAGAGGAATACCGCCTCATCGCACTGCCAAAAACAAGGAGGTTAAGCAACAGAAATTGCCGACGATTTGATGTGCAGAAAGAACATATCAGATTCTAATCGGGTTAAGGTGTACGTGTATACATGGAAGAAATGTCCCCTTGATCGGGTCTAAAAAAGGTCTAGACCACCCCTCTGCACCCGATTAGAATTTAAATCGGGTCGGACTTGATCGGGTTTATTTAGGTGTATACATGGATATTTTAAATCGGGTGTATTTAAAACCTTGTTTTAACCCGATTAGAACGTGACATGTAAACGTGCCTACTGTGAGCTTGTAGAGTTGCCTACAAAATATATTTAGTTACTTTCCATTGCTGGACTATATTCATTGCTAAGCGATGAATACATCCACAAGTCTGTGATGATGACTATGCAACGGTGTGTTGTAGTCTTGTAGATACAAAACCTTATTAATAATATATATACAGTATATATATTTTTTAAAAGGCTTCATTGCAGAGTTCTTTTCACAGAATCTGTGAATGTGTTTTTCCTCTTCTTCTTTTATCCCTCCCGTTCATTTTCTCAAACCACACGACTCTCATTCACTTTTAATGGATTACTGATTCCTGCTTTTATCCGTGCGGTGTTACAGGTCACACCCTAATTAAATGGAGTATAATGCAGCGTGCCGTGCGCTACCACAGGCCTTTCAAGGGCTCCATAACTCAGTGGTCTGTAAGCTGGCTGGGTACACCTCTGGGGCATTGTGGATTGTCTCCATTACATCTGAATGCACACAATACTTTTGTTTGGTCTCCATAATGACCGATGGGCTTTGGCAACAGTTCGCATGAGTGCTTGTGCTCGCATGCAAAGTAAACCACACACACACAGTGTACACACACACACACACACACACACACAATGATATAGGGATGATTAACCCAGATCACCTCCAGGCCTACATACAGCAAAGGTCCAAACTGGCCTCGGGTCAAGGCTGGAGAGTGCCAAGGCCATGCTCTGGGCCTCATACGGTGTTACAGGTTCCGACATGTGGGTCACACACACACACACACACACACACACACACACACACACACACACACACACACACACACACACACACACACACACACACACACACACACACACACACACACACACACACACACACACACACACACACACACACACACACACACACACACACACACACACACACACACACAGGCCCCAGGACCTCTTCCTTGTAGACATGCATTACAGTATACCGCATACAGTGTATGAATGATATTAAGTTATTCCATGCCACATGACGCCTTTGGACGCCTCCCCTTTATAACAAAGCGGGGACCAAAGAATATGTTTTGAAAGAAATGCTGGAGAGTTTCTATAACGGAAAACGGGTCTACCTTTCCCACCAGCCGACCTTGCAAAAGACAGATAGAGCCTTCCACTGCTGCAGAACAAAGCTTTTACCACAATTCCCAGGGCTATGATTACGAATAAGACTCCCCTTGGGCAATTTCCAGTGAAGGGCGAGCAAGTGAAAGAGGAAGAGGCAACCACAGCGTGCGGTCCTAATTGTACACCACTAACTCCTGAGTTAAAGGGTTAGTTCTGATTTTTGGACTTAAAGCTATAGAAAATATTTGCCATTAAAGCTGCTATAAGCAATAATGTCAAAATAATGTGGAAAAAAAATAGTTTCTGTGAGACTGTGATACATCTAGGGGCCACAATCTGCATTCAAAGAGTTTCCTAGAAGCTTTGTCATTGGTCGATTTGCCTGTCTACTTCCTGATTGGTTAGTCATTTCTGCATTCTTTTTTCGACCAATGACAAAGCTTCTAGGAAAATCTTTGAATGCAGATTGTGGCCCCTGGATGTGTCACAGAGACAAAAAAAGAGCGTTTTACTCATTGCTGGCTGTCTGAAATTTTATTGAAAATGATTGCTTATAGCTACTTTAATATAGTGATCGCAAAGGTATTAATTTGTTTGAACTAACCGTTTAAGTCCACATCTACCGGTGTATCGCCTCAGATTTGACGGGCAAGCGCATGGATAACACCTTTTCAAACTTATATACAGTGTACGTACTTATATAACTTATAAACTTGTAAAAATACATGGATAATAGATATGGAGATTTGTTTTAGATGGACAGATAGCACGAAAAGAGCCCTGCAATGCTATCCCTTCACATCAAGCAGGAATCGATGCATGATGCATCACTAAGTGCCTCTGATGGCGCGTTAACGCGGTCTCGGGAGGAAGACGCCGCGCTAAAGGCCAGGTTTGTTTGAAGTTCGCCTTTTGCAATGCATCAGCAGCGATGGCCTAGATTTCCAGCCCCCCCCCCCCCACCCATTCCTCCAAGAGCGCGAGGCAAGGCAAGGCAGCCTCGTTTCAAGCTCCTCTCTCTCTCCATCCCCTAACTGTGTCAGCTCGCCTGTAAACATTTGGCACAGAGTCACGCTGCTGCATCTCGCCGTTTGTTAGCCCCCCCCCCCCCGACTGCTCCCTTTCCCTGCACCGTGTTGGCTCCTCTCTCCACGAACGAACGAATGAACGTCTCCCCCTGGACGATGGTCAGTGGCGTGGCAACAACACACACAGTTTATTTTTTTCCATCTTCTGAGAGTAGTGTGGAGTTGATGGGGGAGGGTACCAACAACCTAAGTATTATATATGATTGTACATATTCTACACGGAGGGTCCTTTGACTTCACCACAAAAACCCTACAGGGACCCTATATTCTCGGCATGTCAAGGCCAACATTTGAAGAAAAAAAGAAAGCATTCCATGAAAATAGCAGATCTAATAAGCTCACGACGTGTCGCAACACAGCGTGCTGTGAGCTTGTATAGGCCAGCTATTGTCGCTTTTTGACATACAACGTATGGTGTATTAAGCCCTGAGGCTGGTTCTACAAATGCCTTCTAAATTAGTTCATTTTTTTCAAAATTGTTCAAAAATAGCAGATGTACAAGCTTGCGGCGCGGCACGAAGTGACGCGGTGTGAGCTTGTAGATCCGCTATTTTTGAATAGCCAATGCTAAAATGACACGCATACTGTACTTTCCCAGTTTTAATGTCATAATATCCCTCTTAAATGTGTCAATCAGCGTCCCCCAATATCATGAATGTGCACACTTCCTTTGTGTCTGGCTGACCCTATATTACCCCTAGGCCTGTAAATATTAGCCTACATAATCTAATCTCAATTATTTGAGATAATCGCTATTATTTTTTGCATAATCATCATAAGCGTTTCCATGTTGAAACATTTTCCAAAAATAGCAGAACTACAAGCTTACAACACATCACACATTTCCACTATTCTTGCTTTTTTACCAGCTGCTATGCAGTAGCAAGCTGAGTCTATCATTGATGTGCAAGCTAGTCCTCTAGTCCAGCTCGTTTTCTCATTGGCTGATGTATGTGCGCACCGCAAATATGTCCGGGCGGAAACGAACGACTCAGAACCCAATAGTTCCGCCTTAGATAATTTAGGTTCCTACCTATACTACTGCGCAGAAACAGACACAGAGGCAGTTATAGCGGACCCCCGCAGATAATATAATGCAGCTGGTAATTAATTGATTTAGTGTAAGTATAAGTATAAACGCTACAGAAACAGGAGATAGGCTCCTGACCTATGGGCCTCATGGCTCGGCAAGGCTACTTACTTATAAGTATAAACGTATTAAATGTGTCAGTAATTTCTTTGTATTTCATGTCATATCTTCCCCGTGCAATTTGTGATTATGAAGCCTATAAATACCAAACAGAAATTCATATCTTCCAATGTTCAATGAATGCCAAAAACACAAAACAAAAAATCATTGATCGCAATTATTTGTTTGACAATTAATCGTCAATTTAAATGTGTAATCCTGACAGTCCTAATTACCCACACAAACAAACACACGTGTGCACATGTGGGATGTGAATAATCCGATGAGCTCCTGCACTACTGCTATACAGTACTCACGACCCCTGCCAATCTCAGCCACCCATGCGGGTTACTGAAGAGATTTGGGTCAGTGTGTTCCCGTGTTTTTTGTTGCCGTTTTTGTTTTGTTTGTGCTTTTGCTCATCGCCAGTCGCAAGCCTGTGAGGAAGGTCCTTGGAATCAATGCAGCGCTAGCCTGGGAAGCATTCCTTTTTGGTTTTATGATCCGGTCGGGAGCGGATGATATCTTTACGTCATGTTGTAGTCTAGTTTGTATAGTCATCAGGCTGGAACCCCCAAACCGGAATCAGAAGTACCCAAAATAATCCCCTGCATCATAATTATAGGGCCTACCCAATGAAAACCTTGATGTGGCGTATGAATCCCACAACTTTCTTCAAGTACTTCTTGGAATATTTCATTGCAACTCGTAGCGACTGGCGAGACTAAAACCAAACAGGAGGAACCATTGGGTGCGTTCGGAAATGCGCACCGGGAATGTGGTCAGTTTGTTGAGTGTGGTGACGTCACAGTGTGCCTTATTTACGAACGACCACAGCTGTGACGCATTCACACCGCCGACACCGGACAACCCCAGCTTCAGGGTAGGGTCGCTCAGTGCGGGCACTCGGCATACCCGGTGCGCAGTGCACTGTATTTTCGAACGACAACGCACCGAGTGCACTGAATAAACGAACGACAAGAGAGCGTTCAGGGCGCATTTCCGAACGCACCCATTGTCTCCTTGGTGCAGAAGATACTGTGTCCATGGAGGTAGCGTTATACGTCTCTGCCAAAAAAAAGAAATGTAAAACATTATAGTCAGACATTATTCTCTCAGTCTCTGTTCCTACACTTACTCCATCCCCATAGAGAGAGAGAGAGAGAGAGAGGGGGGGGGGGGGGGGGGGGTTTGTAGAGTAGCGGTTTGTCAAGATGGCGCTGTATAGGCTATTTTTTTGCAGGGAAAGAAATCAATTGATTATGCAGCGGAATATGCAGGGGTTTATGTGAATTTTGGTACAAGCTTTGAGTTGTAGGATTAGCCCATAGCCTGAAGGGAGTAAGGGACAACTATGTTCAGGTATTATGAATTCCAAAAAACAACACAGTTGTCATTATTGACTCATTTGATCCTTGGCCTGCTGTCAGTGTGCACAAGAAATATGAGGCTGATCGACAGTATGCAGTATGCAAGATTAACTGTAGCCTGCACACACGCACACGTGCACACGCGCACGCACAGTCGCACACGCATTCACGATGTGAAATGCATGATTTCCTGGCAGAGATAAAAAATGCACCGGTTGAACAACGGCATCGGGAGCGTATGTGTGTGCATGCGCACGCGTGTGTAAGTGTGTGTGTGTGCGTGCGCATCATGTGCCTGCATGCAAACTGCGCTCCGCCTCTTCAATTATGCATGCTGTTCGGCATTAGTTGGCCTTGTCAGTCAGGGCAGCAGGAAGCGCGTCTTGTTGACTATTTTGTGGTCAGGGTCTTTGCTCGGTTACCTAAGTGACCGGCCCCTGTGACATCATTAAGAGACCGGTATGCTACAGGAGCCAGCGTCACGGCTGCCTGCTCACAAATTATCCACCTCAACTCCTCGCCGATATCTCCCCCGCCGGTGTCACGGCAGGGAGATTTACTGTTACATTCATGCCTATTATGAATACAATTTGCCACGACCACAGGAGCCCCGGAGATGTCAGCGGAAAGAAAGGCATCTCAAGTTGGAACTCACAACAGTTCAATGTATGATTCCGGAGGGAAAATGATGCTCCGCTCTATAATGGAGTGAGCGTATGCAGGTTTGACTCCTGCTACTGAGGTCATTGGATATGGTGTGTAAAGCAAAAATAGGAAATGGAACAAAATAAAAAATCAGAAATAGTGAAAATAGCCAATCTACAAGTTCACATTGCATCTTATTTGAGCTTGTAGATTAGCTATTTTTTACTACTTTTCCTTCACACTCTCTTGTATGACAATGTAGGGCATTAAAAGACGAAAAACATGAAAATATTCGAAATTTAGACATACAGTACAAGGTTTGTACCTTACAGCAACGATATATATACTGTATATAGATGTATTGTGCCGGGGGAGCCAACCGTATTTGTTTTAAAACACAGATGACATGATTTCAGATGATGAGTTTTAGCAGGTCGAGTGCAGCAGTGGAGTAGAAGCCTCCCCTCAAAAAAAGCACAGAGGTAGCAGTGAAATGAGATGTCCCGCGCGCATTGAACTGATTATCTGCCGCAGATTACTTCCTCGGCGAGCACAGAGGGCAGTTTAGTCCGTCTCTTTATCTTTCCGCCCGTTTGTGCTAGAAAGTGATGTATGTTACCGAGCGGCTGGCGCGTTTAATCTGAGATGAATCTTGGCCAAGTTGGTTGCTTTATCACTTTCAGTGGTTTCCCGCCCCTGCGGAGGGCCACCTTCTAAAGTGCTCCAGCAAAACCTCGCTCACTTTACTTCCTGTGTTGGCGGGGCGCTCTCTCTCGCTCCCCAGGAGGTGCAAGTTTGTCCAAAGTCGATAATTTCCATAACTCCTCCTATTGCACCACTGCAGGCGGAGCGGAGGGACCAGCTGGGGAAAAGTTGTGTCGCGACCTTGAGAGGTTTAAGAGTGTTTATAGTATAGTGACGGTCCCAAAGGAAATCAATTAAGACAAAGGTTGGAGCTATCAATTTAGGAACTTGTGCAATCCATCTTTTCAATTTTGTTAAAATGTATAGTTTGTTCATTTACGTTGCGGGGGCGCTGTTCTCAAACCAAAGACACACAGAAGCCAAGTTCAAATTAAATGTCAAACTGAGGTTTCTTCTGTTTTCAATAATAACTCAAATGAATCTTTACAGGGCCAGGATTTATCGTCTTCAGGTAAGTGGGGGGGTCGGGGTTCCTTCCTCAGACTGGACAGGTAAGATGAACACTCTACAATACTCTTTAGGTTCACCGGTGTGGTTCTAGTGGGAACTGTCCAATTTCCCAGCCTTGTTGGAACACCTCATTCCTCAGAGCCCAACGGTCATTTCCATGCAGCAGGAGAGTGAGCCTATGAGGTGAGAAATAACAATTACTAATAATGTCAGGGCATTTAGAATTGTGCGAAAGGGAATATGGACTCGTCTTACCGGGTACCGCACGCCAGCCTGTCCTTCGGGAGAGTCTCGGACCGAGTGAGGAGGACAGAGGCTTTAAGCTGCGTGGGTGTTGACGCACAGGTGGTAGCTCATATATGAAGAGAAGACGCGGAATGTACCGCCCTTCCGGGACCAGCCCAAGTTGGCAGCGCCTCTCTCTCTCTCTCTCCCCAGGGAGGCTCGTGGCCCGTAGAGAGACGCCACAGCATGCGTCTCGCCATGCGTGTCGCTCGCGCACGCACGCACGCACGCACGCGCACACACACACACACACACACACACACACACACACACACACACACACACACACACACACACACACACACACACACACACACACACACACACACACACACACACACACACACACACACACACACACACACACACAATTACAGTAAGTGTTTTTAGATATTTTAGTATTTCAAAGTGGCTGTGATGTCATAGGCACTGGTCTCACTTCCTTAATTCCTGGACTACATGTTGTCTCAGTAAGACAGCCCTCCCCTCTCTCCACAAGGAGGAGCAGTGCACCAAAGCATTATGCAGAGTATGCGGAAGTGCCGTTTACGACGCTTCGTGGCCGTGATGTCGCATGACTTTCCCTATTTTCAACCCAAACTTGTTTGTGTTCGACTACTGGCCACAGCGGGGCTTTCTTCGAACTGCACTGAGCATGGAACACTCCCTCTCCCTGTTGTTTCCCTACCTCTCTTTATCTTTACTCTACTCCCCCCACCCCCCACCCTCTCTCTCTCTCGGCGATGGACCCCTTACACGGCACCCACACAACCTGTCCAGCACGGAAAAAACCACGGTCAGTGGCCAAAGACACATCACTTTCTACCCTCGTTCAAAATCTACTGTTTGTGTGTGTCTCATTCAGAAACACGATATTCACAGAGAAACAACAACAATATGGACATGTGGCATTCTTCTAGTAAGGAACAAGTCGAGAATGAAACCCAGGACGTTTTAATTTTCTGTTTGTGACACACACATGTCGCAACCTTTAACACCGTATGAGACCCATCAGAGCACGGCCTGAGGTTTCCTAGAGGAAAGGGTCTCCTGGCTCGAGGCCAGTTTGGACCTTTGCTGCATGCATACAGTATACTGTAGGCCTCGAGACATGGAGATATGATCGGGCACAAGTTGCTCTCATTTCCTTTAGGAAAGGTCACAGCTTGTGTGTGTTAGATGTGCATGTGTTCTGGACAGTGGTGGAAAAAGTACACACATTTTTTACTTCAGGTTCAGGTTCAGGTTTATTTGTCATATGTATAAATACAATGAAAATTATTTTGCTCAGAGCATTCTCAGTCTTACATACACAGGACATAAACAAACATCTATAGTGCAAAGAAAAAGACAAAAACACAACAAAAAAAAAGTGCAAGTACGAAAGTATCGCCATCAAAATGCCCTTAAAGTACAAAAATTAAAAGTACTAAATGTCCCATTTGAAGTTTTCAAATATATAAAGATGTTATATCTACTATAGATCTGCTATTTTCAAACGGACGAAATGTATAGGGATGAAGTGGTTACTGGATGGTTTGTAATAATCAAAATCTACAAAGTAACTAAAGTTTTCAAATAATTGTAGTGGAGTATAAGCAAAATTGCCTCTGAGATGTAGTTGAGTAGAAGTAAAAGTATTGGAAATTGGAAATACTCTACTAGGTACAAATACCTCAAAATTGTGCTTAAATGTACAGTACAGTATACTTAGTCCACTGTTTCTGGATGTGTGCAAACCACCAGATAGTCACAGTTGTTAAAGCATGCTAACGGGATGGAATATGGGTCACAAACAGCAGTGAATGTTAAAAATAAAAATAAAAGCATAATGAAAGGCCACGACGGAGTATACAATTCCTTTTGTTATCCAAGAGGACATGCGCTTCCAAGAGAGATGGTGAATCTGGTTTGAAGTGCTTAGTGCAGTTGGTACATGGTGAAGTTGACCTAGATCATATTTTAATTAATAAAAACAAAACACATGAATAAACCTCTTTGCATATTTACATTTGCAATTCATGCACGGCCCAAGACAATCATTAAAGTAAAGTAACTAAAGTACTTTACTTATGTCTGTACTTCAGTACAATGTTGAGGTATTTGTACTTTACTTGAGTATTTCCAATTTCCAATACTTTTACTATTCTATTCCACTACATCTAGAATCCAATAGTGTACTTTTTACTCCAACACATTTATTTTAAAACGTTAGTTACAATTTACTTTGTAGATTTGGATTATTACTACAAAACATACATTAACCACTTTAAGCCCTATACATTTCGGCCATTTGAACATTGTGAGCTAGTAGTTCTATTTTCAAAACTGAAATGGGACATTCTGTGTAATAGAATCATGGTTGTAGTGTTGGGATAAAGTAGACCTTTAAGCAGTTAACCATCACTTCTAAGAGTGTGCACCCTAGCTGTGCTCAAGCAAGGTCACAGAGGGACAGAAAGATTTCTATATAGGGTCTGAAAAAGTAGAGACACGTCAGAATTCTCCAGGATAGACAAGCCTTCTGTCCTGTTTCCAGGGGCGGCCCCGATCAACGGACTGATATGAGCGAATCTGATTTGTGATGTAACAGGTCGTATTTGCTATCATCTATGCCTTTGCTGTTCATATGCATATCACAAGACCATTCATTTTGGGATAAGTATCCCGGGCAATCATTAAATATATGATTCCATGACTTATGTTTACAGCCTGTTTATTGGACTATATGATAACTCTCGAACTATACTATTGTAGCACAACAGTAGCCATGCCAGATTGCCAAGTATTGCCAAAGATCAGCTCTTGGGGGAGGATCTCCAGGTAGAGATACATTTATGTGAAGTTGTTTGTTTTTGCCTATGTCGCATGTGGTTTATGCCACATAGACACCACATGTGTTGTTTAGGCTATACATACAGTACAGTATATCATATTACTTAGCACTAGAGGATTGTATAGTGTTCACACATGAGTGATGTCTGCATTGTGGTCAAAAGCTGTTTGAACCATCTGGGAATGAACTCAATCTGTTGTTTTATTAGAGCCAACGTCTATTTATTTCTTCTTTTCTTTTAATAGAAAGGGTCAAAGAGATTGAACACGTTTATTCCCAGCACCGCTGTGTGTGTGTGTGTGTGTGTGTGTGTGTGTGTGTGTGTGTGCGTGCGTGCGTGCGTGCGTGCGTGCGTGCGTGCGTGCGTGCGTGCGTGCGTGCGTGCGTGCGCCTGAGGTGATGTTAACGGGGCCAGATGGGGCAGCATAGAGTACACTGGGTTCCCACCTCCTGCTCCCATCTGGGAACTCTCAGGCAGACTTGATGCCCGGCCACAAAACGGCCTGGCCAATCAGCAGCAGCTATCCCGCCTCTAGCTGCTGCTGATTGGCCAGGCCGTTTTGTGGCCGGGCATCAAGTCTGCCTGAGAGTTCCCAGATGGGAGCAGGAGGGGGGGGGACTCTCTGCTGCCCCATCTGGCGGAGTCAGGTTAGGTTTTGAGTACCTCTGGTCAAGTTCTCCCACTCTCTAAAGGGACTATGCATCAATTCAAACCAAGGGAGCTTTATTGGCCTGAGAAAACAAATGTACCTCCGATTGGCCTACCGAACGTCCCCTTCCGTTACGCACACGGAAGCTTGGCAAGCTTCTGCTATGCTTCCACTTTGCTTCTGCTATGCTTCTGCTATGCTTCTGCTATGCTTCGCAAGGAATCTCGGGAAAACTTGCCTCCATGTTGCCTTCTCTCTTGAAAGTTTTTTACACCCCAGAGCCGAAGGAGGCGTTAAGTCCTGGTTAAGTGTAGTAGTATCCAAGGACTGTCTAAAGAGGACGTGACGCGAAGACCGTACGGGCGACGCCATGTTGCTCCATGGTAGGAAAGAAACATGCGCAGTTGAGACCAGGAAGTTGGACATGCACAAATTTGGGCATGTACAACTTCCTTGTCTCAACTGCGCATGTTTCTTTCCTTCCTGGTATCCAGGAAGTGACCTCATGCCATGCATCATGGATACTGTAGTCTATGCACTACTACTACACCTCCCTTTTTTAGCTTAGCAACATGGGGCACGTTCAGAAATACCGCACCAGAGCACTCGCCTTATATTAGTTTGCATTACACAGTGCGCTGTGTACCTTTAGGAACAGCAATACCGGTATATCACTTATACAAGTCTTGTTTGGATTTCTCCCTTTGGCAACCTGCAACAATCGCTTCAATTTCCTTTACTTTTCAAATGAAGTCTCGGGTTACATCTTTTCACCTGAACTGATCTTTTTTCACTCTCTTTTTGAACTGGCATTAACCTTAAATGAATGTAGTCTTTGTACTGCTACTAGGGGCATCACCACGTACACCTCAGGAGGGGATAGCATGTGAAGGGGAAGGTCAGAGAGGTAGGTATACTGTAGGTTGCTCAGGGCCTTGGCAACTTCAGTGTTTTGAGCTGCCCAAACAGACAACCAAAACACAAAACAAACTGCGCAGTTTTGACAATTTCTGTGACTTTTTTTGGTTTCTATCCGAACAGGGAGCAATTATTTCAGCACTTAGCCAGGAGTGTACTGCACCTTTAACAATACAGAACATGATAAACAACATCTATAAACACTCAAAACGAGTGTTATTATCTTTAATTGTGGCGCAAACAGGGACAATTTGGCACTGAATGTTGAAAACGGGGACGGGTTTAGCTGATTTGTCGGTATCTTTGTGAGGCGTCTGGTTACCGTAGTCTTATAGAGCACGTGGGTTCTCAAACAGTGGGCCAGGACTCAGGACTCATTTGTGGGTCGCAAATAAATATCCCTTTTTTGTGTTTTACAATTAAAAAATGTATTACATGAATAAAATGAAATAAACCAAATAGTTTCCATAAATTAAAAATTAAAAAAATAATAATAATCAAGTTCAACAAAGTGCCACTTTGTGCCACGTTGTGAGCTAGTAGATCTGCTATTTCCACCAGTTTGGGTCCCGGTGCAACCTAGTTTCTGTTTTGGGTGTTTTTAAAAGTTTGGGAACCAGTGTTGTAGAGAACTGGTTGTGGAGTTGTGAACATTCTTCTTTGAGGGCTTTCGAGGTGACGCCCATGAAGGATATTGTTGCAGCAGTCGAGCCGGGGATGTAATGAATGCCATTCCATAGCTCATCAGTTAAGCCATTGACAAATTACTATATGATTAAGAGCATGGCTATGATTGGCATCTTATCAGATGGCAAACGCAAGCTTCTATTCATTATGCGATTTGTCAGCGTGATGGCAACAAGCAGTCAAGTTAAGTAGCGGTTCATTCATTATCCATCTAAAGGGGTGGACTTGGTGAATTTGATGTCCATTTTTTGGGGGCTCAAGCCCATGCATTTGTTTTATTGGCCTGTCAAAATGTCATTGATGTATTTATTTAGTCAACCAAGTTAGTTTAGCTGAGATTAAACATTCTCCTTTGCCAGACAGACCAGGCCAAAGTCACAGACAAAAATCACCCTATACAGATCAAATTCACCAGGACATTAACAGTATATTGTTTAGAGTATACTGATGCTAGGTTCTTGGTTTACCTGTGATCCTAGTTTACTGAGGTACTACGGCTCCTCTCCGCACTTGATGCATGCGTTTACCTTATGCTCCAGTGCATGCTTACCTTGTAAGTCGCTAGAGTGGCCTAGTGTACAATACAGGATTATGTGGTTAGTCAGACTGATGTCACTGATCAGTTAAGTGGACTCGTTGATATAAGAAAGAAACATGCTTTATTATTCGATGGACCTACATGAGCAGGATAAAAAATATCGGCTTAGAAATATTTTCCGGTTGATTTACCAGCCCTGCGTGGTGCTGCCATTTTCTACCATTCACAGGAGGACAGAATCTTTCATTTTCACACCTCTTTCAGGCACGTTATTAATCCACTAAGACCCGATTCTAAAAAGGTCTTCTAAATCCCAACTAAGTTTTCAGTCAGTGGTGCTCAAACCTTTTCATGTCAAAGGACTCCCAAAATGATGTATGGATTTGGCCACGGACCCCCATCTCAAAATATTTTGTTCCAGGGACCTTGAGAAGCAAAGATTTGAGTTAAAAATCACACCTGTGTGAAGTGAGGGGCGCTCTTATCATCGTACATCTGCATCATCATGACGTAAAATACAGTAGACACTATGCCGATTTGCTCAGACCCTGTGACGTAAAATTCAATAGTAAAAAAGTCAATAGGAATGTAAAGGTTTCATGACATTTATTTTTTGTGACCTCAGTTACACCCGCACAACCTGAACTTTGAACATTCAGTGGATTTTCTGTGGCCTGAGGTTTTCTCTGTGTGTTCTGAAGCCTTTTGAGCTGCAATGCAAACCTCACAGTCCACACTCCACAGGCAAATCAGAGCACTTGTTTGAGCCAGAAAACCCCAGACCAGAGTTTGTTGGGTGAAATTGAGCTCGGAAAACCTTAACAAAATAAGATCCCTTTAATGTTTGTGTAGGACGGAAATCTACACTAATAGCTGAATAGACGGCCCCTCAAAAATGTTCACTTTAATATATATAGTATATACAGTAGTATATATCCAAAGATCTGTTGCAAATTTTCATAATTATAAAAAAAAATCACACCCGTGTGAACTGAGTGGTGCTGTGACGTCACACACTAACCATAGCAACCGTTCTCATCTGTACGTGGCCCCACGTACAGGTACACACATACACAGATACAGACAAAGCTGGTTGTTGGAGTGGTTTGCACCACTCAAAAAGGTCAGACATTCTTTTAGGTTTGTTTTGGAGTCTGTGTAGAAAACGCAGCATCCTACAGCCTACATTAGTTGTCATATGTGCTGAGCAGTATAACTGAACACTAGGTGTCACTGTTGAACAGTGTGTCCCTGGGTGGGGCTTACTACTGGTCAATTTGCCATATTAGGGAGATCAACAGGCATCAGCTTCCTTGATTGGCCAACCCAAACCATCGGCTTCACGGATTGGCCAAGCTTTGCGTGATGCTTGTGCCTCGAACCAATATAAAGACGCAGAATATGCCATGCTTTTACCTAATAGCTATAGCTAGACCAATAGTATAGGATTGACCTATAGGATTTATCCACTGTTGTGAGTAATGTTACGCTGGGTGCTGCATCTGAGAGGACCAGAGACAGACAATCACACTGCTGTGACAGTGAGACACTGTGTGTACTCCATTGGAGGCAACAGGGAGCAGATTGATGTCCACGTCTTCAACACAGTGGCTTTGATCTGGAGGAAGTTGACCCCAGTGGCACCAGGAAGAGAATGTCAACTTGAGGTTCCCTCCATGCGCCGTGGCCACACAGCTGTGCTAGTAGAAGATACAGTCTTCATCTGGGGAGGTCGCCGGGGAAAGGAGTACTACAATGTGCTTTATGCATTTGATGTCGACACCCACAGATGGTCTAAACCACAAATATTCGGGATGGTTCCAAGGGCGAGGTGGAGCCACTCAGCCTGTGTCTTGGGGAAGGTCATGTATGTCCATGGAGGATTCAACCTGCTGACTGCACGGACAAATGACATGTACAAGTTGGACACCAGCACAATGGTCTGGTCTGTGATTAACATCAGAGGAACTCCACCTCCTGCTTCATCATGGCACTCTGCCACCATCATCGGGACAAAGATGTTTGTATTTGGGGGCTGGAGAGGGAATCCGAACTACAACACCACCGTCAGAGTGTTTGACACAGAGACCTACCTTTGGTTGAACACACCTTCTACACACCATCATTCAAGAGAACGCTTACATCATTCAGCCTTTGCCTACAATGGAGAGCTGTACATATTTGGTGGTTCAAGCAGCTGGACTGATGTGTGGAACTTCAGTCCAGAGACCTTCTCCTGGAAAAAGGTTAAGCCCAAGGGGAAAGGATCACGTCTTTATCATAAGGGGAGCTGTTGCGTGAATGGAGATCGTGTCATCCTCTTTGGAGGAGACAACACCCAAGATCTGTACATCTTAGACCTCAGTCCCAGCCTCAAGACATTATGCAAACTAGCAGTTATTCAGCACCACCTGGAGCAGTCAGAACTCCGACACAACATCAGGTGGGAACTGGCAGCCATGACCACAAATAGCAACTGAATGAACAAGCAAAAAATAATAAGTTAAAAATGAATAATAAAAATCACACCCGTGTGAACCGAGTGGTGTAAGGTATTATATAGCCTGATCAGCTGTGGTCTGACGTAATGTCTGACGTAATGAAATCACACCCGTGTGAACTGAGTGACCATAGCAACCATGCTCATTTTTGAGTGGTGTAAACCACTCCTACAACTGGCTTTGTTAGTTTACGTGTCTGTCTGTCTGTTCGTACCAAAAAATGCATGGTGCATTGTGATTGGCCGGAATGAGACATTGCGTCACTGACATTACGTCAGACCACAGCTGATCAGTCTATATAAGACCTTACACCACTCAGTTCATACGGGTGTGATTTTTGTTTTGGTACGAACAAACACGTGGACAAGTAAACTAACAAAGCCAGTTGTTGGAGTGGTTTACACCACTCAAAAAAAGTAGATCTACAAGCTCATAGCGTAGCGCTATGAGCTTGTAGACCTGCCATTTTTGTATAGCCAAAGTATAAAATAATGGTAAAAATGTCTAAAATATAGCTAAAATCTGAAAATGACACAGATGCTTTCCTGGTTTAAATGGCTTGAACAATGTGTTCTGAATGACGATGATGTGGCACTGCTTAATCTAGCAACAGCACAGAACACAGCATGATGCCGTCTCAAGCACACATCAGTGAAAGCTGCATATATACCCAGGCTGACTTCCACTGGCAGGTAGACAAAAACAACCTTTTATCAGCTTTGTTTCAAGTTTAAAAACAAAAGAAAAAAAGAAAGAAAAAGTATGACTATTAGTATGCATAAAACAAAGACAAAGCAAAGTAACAGATGAAAACAAAAGAATATTTTAACCATTGGGCTTATCATCACAAAGCATAAAGCCACACTATGTTTTAAAAGCAGACCGAGACCATTGCAGCAAGTAGGCCTGCATGTGCTTTGACTTTGACTCGTGGGTGGCATTGGAGTTGAGATGTTTTTTTGTTTTTTTTGCAATTCCCGCATTGTAAATTATTCTTTTGAAAATGTACTATATTCATACATTCTGCTGATTATACAGTATTATTATTATTATTATTATTATTATTATATAAGTACTGTATAAAGCTGATTCTTGGGTTGTATGTAATCAAAAAGCATGCATATAGGCCCATTGATAGAGCTTTCGCTCTGTCCTTATAGATTGTATTCGGCAGTGGCTCAGGGGTAGAGTAGCTGGTAGCAGGGACAAATTAGCCATTGGGCCAGTGGGGCCGTGGCCCAGGGGCCCTTGGCTCTCAGGGGCCCTTTGAGGAAATTGGACCGCACAGTACTAGGTTTGACGCCCTGAAAAGGGCTTCTGGAGCCCTTCATTGGCCATTGATTTAGTTAAATTTAGGTCAAAAAGATGACAAAAACACAGAAAAACACAAATTACGCATGCACACGCGCTATGGGGGCCCTGAAAAAATTACCGGCCCAGGGGCCCTCATGGGGGTTAATCCGTCCCTGGCTGGTAGAACAGCAGGATGGGAAAACCGTGAGGTTCCCAGTTCGATCCCGGACTCCCCCAGAGTTAGTGTCGAATCTCCTTGAGCAAGACACTGAACCCCTAATTGCTCCTGATGTGCAGGTTGGTGCCTTGCATGGTTTCCTCTGCCATCGGTGTATGAATGGGTGAATGTAGTAATGCAATGTCTATGTAAAGCGCTTTGGATAATGTGATTGCATTGAACAATGTTAAACTTGATTTGCCACTGACTTTATCGTTATCCAAAATGTTTTAGTGTTAATCTAGTTTTAGTCGACAAAATATCATAGATTTTAAGAGTGCAACACCCGAGCGCAACCAAGAATAAAATGACTTGCCTTTTAGTTCCACTGGATCTTTTCCTAAAACTTTGTCTAGTTTTTACTTGTTGACAAAAGTCAGTATATTTATTCCTAGTTGATGCACTGCATGTATACAGTTCAGTGAATCCTAAAACCATGGGTTTCTGATCATAAATAAAAACCTCAGTAACTCAGCGATGTGTTTCATTCATATCCTAAAACTTTTCCACGTCCAACTTCTCAGCTCAAATCTTTACAATTTCACACTTCGCGCCGGTTAGCGTTCTGAAACCTTTTTCCCGTGGGGGATTTGGGGGGGGGGGGGGGGATTCAATTATTTTATCAATTTTATTCAATAATACTACTACTCCCGCTCCCCATGGAGCATAACCATTTCAACGGAAGCCATAAAACGTGACATAAGCTCCCAAATGATAAAGATTGATCAACCCTATATACTGTAGGTGTGGGGGGGGACGGGGAGAGAGAGAGAGAGAGAGAGAGAGAGAGAGAGAGAGAGAGAGAGAGAAAAGTGCCTTGTGGTTCTGTTTGCAGGAAATTAATAGGTATAAAATGGAAGCGAGGTCATTTCCCAGCCTCCCCCTCCCCTCCCCTCTGTGGCAATGTGTTTATTCAGCTGCAAAACGGCTGCAAAGCATAAACATGGCTTCCGTCTGACTTCTACGCACAAAGCAGCAATCTCTCCAGGGAGCGCTTTGGCTGAGAGCTGCAAAGTCCCTGGCACAGCACTTCAATGACCAATCAATGAGCATCTTCATCTTTCAGTTTGTCCTCCCCTAGCAGCTATTGTTTATGTGCACACATTTTTAATACAGTGTTGTTCTCAAACTTTTTAAAACATTTTAATTCAAGGACCTAGGCCCACAGTTATAGTTTGCATTTAGGCCACAGATGCCCCATTACTCCTCTGAGTGTACACATGGAACCAATTGGACACGTTAAGGGTGCATTTGGTTCCATTTTGTACAGTCTTTTCAGGCTCCATTCCCACCAGGGTTGAACTGGTTCAGTTATTTTTTTCCCGCCTAACATTGAACCATGCAGTTCAGAGTGTTTCCACTGAAATTAAATGAATTAATTCAGAACTGGAACCGCTTTGAGCGGACGGGCACCCCCCCGAGCGTCAAAAATGCCCGATTATCGGCTAGTGTAAGGCCACCTTAAGGCCACCTTTAGTCCCCGGACCCCACATTCAGGAACCATTGTTTTAGAGTTAGCCACTTGAACCCTATTTATGTTGACTGGAACCCCCCACTCCAGGACTGTATACACCTCACTGGAATCCCCCACTCCAGGACTGTATACACCTCACTCTACACCAATTCTCTTTATCAAAAAATATTTGTAAATTACTCTAGCTATTTTCGCCGAA
Organism: Electrona antarctica; assembly: GCF_951216825.1. Taxonomy (NCBI): domain Eukaryota; kingdom Metazoa; phylum Chordata; class Actinopteri; order Myctophiformes; family Myctophidae; genus Electrona; species Electrona antarctica. The sequence goes on along the minus strand of NC_136803.1, from coordinate 12,868,896 downwards.
TGCCCGCCCGTCAGAATAAGCATTAGTCCAACTACGTGGCCGGTTAAGATTCACCCGTGGCTTCGTTAGGGTTAGGGTTTGGGGATAGGGTCAGTATGGGGCTCAATGGTCGGAATATTCGGTAGTCGGAACTATGTGTGTCGGATTATTGGGACGTTGGACTAACGCTACGCAGTACGCACCCACTGTGGGGAGAAGGAGTCAATTCCGATAGTGAGTTTGAAGTAGGCCTACATATAGTTTATTAGTCAGAAATGTAAGATATTAAGATTTAATTACGACATTAAAGAAAAAAGGAATACAAAAAATCACACCCGTGTGAACTGAGTGGTGTAAGGTCTTATATAGACTGATCAGCTGTGGTCTGACGTAATGTCTGACGTAATGAAATCACACCCGTGTGAACTGGGTGACCATAGCAACCATGCTCATTTTTTCAGTGGTGTAAACCACTCCTACGACTGGCTTTGTTAGTTTACGTGTCTGTCTGTCTGTGCTCAAAAAATGAGCATGGTTGCTACGGTCACCCAGTTCACCCGGGTGTGATTTCATTACGTTAGACATTACGTCAGACCACAGCTGATCAGGCTATATAAGACCTTACACCACTCAGTTCACACGGGTGTGATTTTTTTGGTACGAACAGACACGGGTACACTTTCTTTGGTACGAACAGACACGGGTACAAAGCCAGTTGTTGGAGTGGTTTACACCACTCAAAAAAATAAGAATATCCTGGGGACTAATTTCCATTGTGGTCCTACATATTCAACTCACCAACATAGCATACAAAAAATCAACGCAATAATGCATGCTATCAACAAATACAAACACTGTATGTACAAACGAGATGCGAACATTACAAATGATACCTCCCCTTTTGGTCTCCTGATATGTGTGTTTTCAGGCCAGAGACATAAAGAGAGAGAGAAATACAGCGGTGAGGATGCAGAACTTGTCGCCTGATATTAATGGCAGGGTGGAGTCGTAAACAACGACATCTATGCTGTCAGGGATGGCAACAGCAACTCCATAGTCCAAAACAGAAAGCTAAATTGCCCCAACCTCACATTTTGTCTGCAAAATGAAGGGGTTGAGAGGGGGGGGTCATGTTCACTTTTTGGCAAGACGCAACCTTTTAGTTTTTCTTTTTTTCCCTTGTAGATTTACAGCAAAAATAAATGTATCATCAAATGCAAATGGTGGACTTTTTTCAGTGGTGAGTATCCTGCGAGGAGTAGATCTAGCAGTTATTACAGCCAATTAAAAACAACATTTATTTTGTCCCGTTAGCATTTCCCACTTCACTTCATGCAGCACTTGTTTGTGTAGTGCTGCAGAGATCAGACTGCTTCACAGTGGTGAACAGTAAAGTACATTTACTCAAAAAATTGCATGATGTACAAGCACGCAGCGCGGGACAAAGTGACACGCTGTGAGCTTGTATATCTGCTTGTATATCAGCCAAACGCTGAAATCTAAAATGTCACTTTCCTGGATTGAATGGGTTAATTGGAAGAAGGCCACTTGGTGTTTGTCAAATTTAAGTGCCCATGCAGCAGGAGAACACAGTTTCAGGGAGAGGATGCAGATTTCTCATTGACTTTCCCTGCAAAGATGTTCCCTGCAACAAGAAAATCACACTCATGTGAAGTGAAGTGAGGGTGGGTAATGTTGTGCTCTAAACAAACATTACCAGGCTCAAAGTGCTCTAAACAAACTTTAAAAGTCCATAGACTTGGCTGCCACATGCCGTCATAATCAAAGTGCTCTAAACAAACATTTAAAAGAAATCACACTTGTGTGAAGTGCGGGGCGCAGCGAGGACAATATTTATATCACCCTGATGAAGGCCATAGACTTGACTGCCACAGGATGTAATTTTGGAAAGCCATGCGATGCATCCCCTCAAAAAGGCCATAGACTTAGGCTGCCACATGACGTAACAATTCCAAAAGCCAGATGTCGGAGGGGCTGGATCCCCTCAAAAAAGAACCCTGACAGTATTGACCCAAATGGACTACATGTGTCCTTTTTGGTCCATTTCTACACTATAGGATTTTAAGCTATGAGAATACAAGACCAGAGTTTTGAGGTCACAAATCAACTCAAACCTCTAGGCGGACAATCACAATTACATAATGGCCTGTTATGTAATGTATTTACTGAGCCTCTTATTTTCATTATACAGTGGACCACTTGTTTGAACTAGTCATTACAGTTCACAATCTTGTTCCGAATAACCATTAATATTAATTGAGAGCATAAACACAGCTATCTGAATGGCAGGTACTGCATAACCTCCCGAGGAAGTCCACTCTCTTTCATTAAGTCAGACATGTCCTCCTATAATCTACATAATGTGTGTGAATTAACGCATGGCCTGAAATTATAACGAATATTAGCGTGGATCAATTCATTCAACTCAACTTCAGCTAGCTCCCGCCGACAAATTTACACAAGCATTCACACCTCTTATTCAATCTGATTATATCTTGTATAAAGAAGTGGATGGAATTATTATGTGCAGACTGCAGTTACATTGCATGGTTCTTAACCCATTCTGACCTGAGATCAGATTCTAAAAATGTCTTCTACATCCTGACAGTTTTCTGAAAAAGCTATGTTTCTATGTCAGTCGTTCTTCAATTTTTCAAAAATAGCAGACCTACAAGCTCGTAGCACGCCACTCGGTGGCGTGCTATGAGCTTGTAGATCTGGTATTTTTCAATAGCTAAAGCATAACATAATGCTAACACCAAAAGGGGTTCCAGCTTAATCATGGGAGAGGCATAGGTGTATAAATGTCATGGCTGTAAGTCAGCAGGGCATGAGTTATGCCTGTTAGAAGTGGCGATAAAATAGTGAGAAAAGTCACACAAATACCACATACATTGTTTTATGAAATCCTTATCCACTGGTTTAAAGTAAAACTCAATAGTAATGTATGAGAGTAAAGGGAGTTAAAATGATTCATGGCTAATTAAGCAATATTACACGAGAGGGTGTGGGTTAACGTGATTATCACCACGACAGTGATGCGGTAAGGAACGAGACGAAGTCGAGTTCCGCAAGCATCACTGCACCAGTTACCCTTAAAACTAAGAAAATCGCTGAAAAAAATGTTTTTTTTAATGACAGATGTAGTCACTACGACCACAAATGTCCCAAGAAACTATCTAGCCTAGCCACCGAGTTTGCTAGCGCTCTCGGAGAACAGAGCAGCTGAATTCTTTGTTTTGAGTAGGTGGTGAATGGCGCTGGTTTAACCCACGGCTAGAAGGCTGTTTCAACCAATCAGATTGCTTCCTCGAAACGACCTGTGGTATAATAAGACTTATATGCCTTAATACATTATACTTGTACAAGTTGTACTCTATAACTATTACTACATTTTAAAAACACCTTAAATAAACTCTAGAAAAAGAGGAAAAGATTCTGAAACTTAAATTTGGTTGCTTATTTATCCCCTTTAATAATAGCAATTGGTATTGTATTTGATATCATTTTTATCGTTGATTAATCACCTTTACAACGAGGCATAGCTTGTAAAGGTTGGGCATTCCTGGAATGAGCAATTAACATATCTAAACGTGTGGGTAGCGTGTGGGTACCGCCTCCAAAACATTTGCCAAAATGGTACCTCCTCCTCCTCATGCTGGTCACCAACCTAGCCACATTTTGCCGTGGGATGGCATCCCATTCCTCAACCAGGATTTGTTGCAAGTGAGCCAACGTGGTTCTGTTGGTCACTGTTGCAGATTACCCTGCCACTGACACATTTAACAGTTTGTTGAATGTTTTCCTGTGTTCTCCCCTAAATTATGTGTAAATAACCTTTATTTCAGTTGTAAATCATGTTTGACACTTGTGTCTTGTTACCACAGTGCTTCCTGGTTCTGGCCAAGGACTGTCTTTAAGAGGACGAGACGCGAAGACAACATGGCGTCGTACGGGCGACGCCATGTTGCTCACATGGTGCTCCATGGAAGGAAAGAAACATGCGCAGTTGAGACCAGGAAGTTGGACATGACAAATCATAGATATGGCACAAATGGCCCAGCAGATGGCGTGATGCCAATGAAAGGAGAGATGCTTGTACATATGTCACGTCCGACCAACATTACTGTCTGTGTGATGATCCATGCTGGGACTTACTTATCCATTTGCTGTTAAAACGTTAATATAAAAGGTAAAATGCAATGACGTGACATGATATGTACAAGCATATCTCCTGTCAGTGGCATCACGCCATCTGCTGAGCCATTTGTGCCATATCAATGATTTGTCATGTCCAACTTCCTGGTCTCAACTGCACATGTTTCTTTCCTTCCATGGAGCACCATGGCGTCGCCCGTACGGTCTTCACGTCTCGTCCTCTTTAGACAGTCCTTGGTTCTGGCCAGTGGGAAATTACCTGATTGTAGCATGAGGCTGCCTTTTATAGTGCCTGACTCCATTGTAGGGAGCATGCTCAGTCCATCCCACTGCATCAGACAAACTAGGTTTTGTAAATAATGTATGAATAAGTATGTGAATTATTATTATTATTATTATAATAGAGTAATATTGTGTATAATGTGTAATTCTTTAAATATGATTATACATGTGTTAACGTAAAGTATTGTCTATGAACATGGGAATAGGCTGGTTAATTGTGGAATCAATTAAGGTTGGTGGGGCCTAGCCTATTTAAGAGGGGAACCTGCCACTGTCCAGAAGTCGACGTAGGGCTGTAGTGGACGGAGGACTAAGAGGGCCAGTCTATCCAGCAAATTGTAAATAGTGTGTTGCTGTATTTTGTTGGGACACCATTTTTGCCACTTCTGGACACTTTGAAAGGTGAATAAATAAAACGGTTGGATTTTGCTTAAGAGGACTCTGGCTTGCTTTCAAGTGCCTTTTGTGCACACACTACCGGCTCACTCCAGGACAGTGTGACAGTCACTCTAGCACGTACAGCATGCACAAGCTGATATTGCCTTCAATCATGACAAGTTCTGTCTTGCCTGTGAGAGATACTGCCACATACCCATACCATACCAATCTGTTGGCTGCGTATGGATCTTCCAGATGCTACTGAGTTCCATAAAACTGAGTGTAAAATTTTAAAAAATATGTGTTGTGTTTTTCCATATAACTGTGGCAGAGTGCAATCATCCAATCCGCTAAGCAACTCAAAACAATGGTGAATACCAACCATTTGTCATTTTGGCAAATTCTTTGGAGGCGTACCCACACTTAGCAGTGTTGTCATTCCAGGAATGCCTGATCCTTACAAGCTACTGTATACCTCGTTAGCCAGGGATCTTTTTAAATGTAGCGTGATCGATATACTTTTGTTAAAACGTAAAGGTTTTTTTATTTCGATAGCAATCATTGCTACATTGGTCATTTTCCCCAGTACAGTGGTCTCCCCATCTGTCCAGCTGTTTAATAAACAGAAAATACAATTTCAGATACTGTAGGTCTCAACATTTGAGCTAATCAGGAGAGAGTACCCATTTATCAGCTTCATTGTTATAGTGTTCCAGTTCCAATTGTGTCTGCTCATTTCTTGGTGTCATCACTTCCAATTTCACTTGTTTAATGTATCTTAATGTATCTTTAGTTCTCTATCCTGATTGGATATTGGTAATCAGACCTAAAAATGCATTTTCTGTTTAAGAGCTGGAGAGACATGGAGACTCATGTTACTGACAAAACACTCCATAGCAATGAGGACTATCAGAACATATTAAACACGTTATTTTAACAAAAGAAAATCACTTGCACTACCTCTGAATTGTGAAATGACTTTCAGAAGAATTTTAAATCATGTCACATGCATGCTGCATAAATTGCCACGTGGTTAGCAAGTTTGAAACGATACCCTGGCTGGGAGTTGAACCGGGGACCTTTATAAATCCCCAGAGAAGGTCACATACTGACTATAATGCTACTGGGGAGATTGTGACACCAGAACATGACATGCAGGCAGAGCTTCCAGTTAAAGTCTCCGAAAGGGAGGATTGATCTGACGAGCTGTGCAACTTGAGGAGACGGGGCGACAATCCAGTCCGTGAGGCCGACTTCTGACACACGGTAAACACGAGGAGATGAGATGAGTAGGCAGCAAAACATAGAACCAAGAAACGTGTAAGCCTGTATGGGATAGCGCATATCAGACAGTGGACGTGGTTTTCTGACTGGAACCACTGAGCAATCTGCCATTCATTTTTTTCCCATAGAGATCTACAAAAAATATTTATATTATCAATTATTTTAAGCCTAGAATCAAGCCATCCAGGAAGGAAAAAAACGCTAAACAAAGGATATTTATTAACCCATTTTGGTGTTAGCATTATGTTATGCTTTCGCTATTGAAAAATAGCAGATCTACAAGCTCATAGCGCGCCACCGAGTGGCGCGCTACGAGCTTGTAGGTCTGCTATTTTTGAAAAATCGAAGAACGACTGACATAGAAACATAGCTTTTTCAGAAAACTGTCATTTTCAAACAGACATTTTTAGAATCTGATCTCAGGTCAAAATGGGTTAAATGTAGTATATCTATATCTATCTATCTATCTATCTATCTATCTATCTATCATCTGTCTGTGTGTAATCCACATAGCTCGAGAACCGTTGCCCCACCGACTTCAAATTCGACATACGCGTTCCACACGCCCACAGGGAGTGCAGTGCCCGGTTTTGAGTCTGTCCGACCCACGGTTGTCCAGAACCGCCACAAACGGCCTCTGCCCGGGCTAGGGCCCCAGCCCAGGGTCCATATATGGAGCTGGCCTGTTCCGACATAATTTTGACATCTGCATAGACTCCATATTTGGGCATGCCTGACAAAGAACTCCATATATGGGCATAAAAGGGACACAGACAAAATAACTGGGTGGGGCATGCATTTCCAACTTGCATCGTTCCAAGTAGGCCTTGCCCCACAGGCACCGCTCTAGTCTAACTATAAATGCACCAAGTCTCTGTCTGTGTGTATGTAGTCTATGTACTGTTGTAATCAACATAACTCGAGAACCGTTTATTATGATGCATTCATTTATAGACATGATCTACACACACACACACACACACACACACACACACACACACACACACACACACACACACACACACACACACACACACACACACACACACACACACACACACACACACACACACACACACACACACACACACACACACACACACACACACACACACACACACACACACACACACACACACACAGCTTCTTAGAGCACTATAGGCGATGAGTGAGTGATGACATACTGTAATAGAATGTTTGGAGGATGATTTTGTTGGGTCAAAGCAGCAAAGGTCAATTTTAACAGAAGCAGTATTATACGGTTTCATATTTTGGTTCTATCGTCTTGGTTTAGAGCAAAATTGGGCTCCTGTTGTGAAAGCATTTGACTCCACTGACCCCAGTGTCAAAGTCCAGACCACTGCGCCAGATAATGGCCTCAAAGTTATGTCTAGAAGTTTGTGTTTCTAAACTATTAAATGAAAAACAAAAGAATTGTTGGCTCGATAAAAGCGCATTCTCTGAACACAGACAAAATGTCACATTAGTATTCAAAGATGTAATTCACTATGCCTATCCCTGTTTTTTGGGCGAGTGCCTGCTAGTCAGAATAGGCCATAATTCCGACATCCCAAAGGTCTGAAAAAAATGAATATGAAAATAGAGTGAGGTTAGAGTTAGGGTTAAGTTTGGTTATAATGGACCAATGGAATTTTGGAACCATTATTTTGTGAATTTACTTGAACCACTTAAAACCTATCCTGTCGGGACTCAGGCAGAAACGTCTTATCTCCATATTTTAACTTTCTGTGTGTGTTGTTTTGGTAATTATAGTCCCACTTGATCACACCACAGCTTCACAGTTCACACAAAAGCATCCAAAGTAGCATATCCGCAAGCTGGAAACGTGGTGCAAAGTGAAGTGGATATGCTTCTTTTGCCGTTTTTTTAATTTGAATACTGAAAATAAACCGTTTTCACTGTATGAGCTTTTTACCCGACAGACGATATACCTCGTTGACCGGGGTCCGCCAACCGCCAGGGATCTATACTAGACCACTTTCACATCAGGGTCAGCGGGGGTCAAACGCTTTCACACCACAAGCCGAACACTCCTAGACGGAATATCATAATGCCGCTCTATTAAAAATTGATCTTGACCTGCCATGACCCAATGGAAACATCTCACAACCTATGTTTTTATTATTTATTTTCCTTTGGATTGCAGAAAGCAACTGGTATAATTCAGACGCCTCTCCCCCTCAAAAAAACACAAATCCCTTAATGGTGCCGCTTTCCATTTTGTTTTTGTATACCGCCAAAAGCGAACGACTGGCGAAGGATAGTTAAATAAACAGAATGCTTGTTAGGACTGAGAGAGAGCGGGAAGCAGCCGGGCAAGCACAAGCATCCGTGATTTATAGCTCAGCATCTGTGCTACCTCAGCCATCGGATAGCGCGAGCGTGTGTGTGTGTGTGTGTGTGTGTGTGTGTGTGTGTGTGTGTGTGTGTGTGTTATGAGCAACTTTGATTTAATTAAAACGAGATAAGTAAAGTGTCAAATTAAGGATGACTGCAATGAGCTGTAGGGACAGGATCAAACTGCTCTGAAGACGGAACACAAGTTCAAATCAAACCACGAGTCGCACGAGGAAACGGAAACGCAACCCGTCTCCCTCTGGAAGAGATCGCAGCCTCCAAGCTTGATCTGAGATAATTGCTTATTATGATTTCCCCTTAAAGTGCCAGAGGAGGTTGCTATCAGGAATTAAAAACTACCACTCGTAGCTAAACAAGTCTTTGGAGGATATTTCTCTCTGTTGTCTAAAGTCGACAGTGTGATTAATGTGACTTGAAGCATGCGATTGCCATACCTCACAGCAATGTACAATAGCATCTGTTAAAACCCCACTACACTTTCAACCGTACATGTTGCCGGTTCTCAAAGTGGGGTGCGGGGACCCCCCCAGAGGAGAAGGTTCCAACGGGGTCCCCAGCAAGATAATACGGCATCAAAATCTATTCTTGCATTGTGACACGTTGCGAGCGTATACATCGGTCACATTCGAACACATACATTGAAACATTTGTCCCTGGCACAAAATATTTTCAGATGGGGGTCTGTGGCTTAATACAAATCACTTTGGTGATCCTTGTCAGCTGAGGTGGTTCGGGCATCTGGTTAGGATGCCTCTCGGGCGCCTCCCTAAGGAGGTCCTCGACGCACGTCCCACTGGGAGGAGACCCCGGGGCAGACCAAGGCGCAGTTGGAGGAAACACATCGACTCACTGGCCTTGGAACGTCTCGGAATCCCCCAGGAGGAAGTCACTAATGTTGCTCTGGAGAGGGAAGTCTGGAGCACTCTGGTGGAGCTGTTGCCCCCGCGACCCGACTACGGATAAGCGGTTGAAGATGGATGGATGGATCCTTGACATGAAAAGGTTTGAGAACCACTTCTATACTATTATACTTTGTTGACCAGGGTCGCCCCCAGGGGGTCTATCTTTATTTCTCCCTCAACACCAAATCTCTTCACCGGCAATCTACAGGCTTGATTGGCTATATTCACTGAATGTTCACTTACTATGACATGCCCAGAATAGAGAGGGCTCATGTGCTTAAGCTTACAGCCGTGCAGGCAATCATATTATTTTAATACTGCAGCTGACCAAATTGTGAATATAATTCCCACTGGTTGGTTCTGGCACGTACGAGACTATAGTGATTTGCTTGCGGAACCATCCAGGGCTAATTCAGGACCTCATCTCCTGGCAGACTCCTGCGTGTATCCTGGATTCGGTATCAACTTCCTAAAAGGATATTACATCTACCCTGTTATAAAGTTACATTATAACATAACAACATAATAGTTATATTATTGTTCATAATTTATAGTATAATATACGAATCCCACTACTGGTGTTTTATTTAATAGGTGTTTCTAATGGTGTTTCCAACGAATGTACATGTTGATGAGTTTATTTGTTTTTAAACATCGTTTTATGTAAAAATAGATTTTAAACGCATGTGTCAATATTTTATAGGTCTGTTACGTCATTGCTTTTACAGCGCTTCAAGCTTGTGGATCTTCTACTTTTTTTTTGCCTTTATTTTATATTTTTTTATGGAGGGATAGACAGTAGGCTGACAGGAAATGTGGAGAGAGATGGGGGGTGACATGCAGTAAAGGCCGTCGGGATCGGGAGTCGAACCTGCGGCACACTGCCAGACTGGATTACCAGCCAAGGTGCCTGGACCGCTGAGCCACGGCCCTGGCTGGATCTTCCACTTTTGATGCTTTTGTGTGATGCTTTTGATCAAGTAGGACGTTAATCTGAAAACAAAAAAACAGTAAAAGTTATAATATGGAGACAAGAGGTTTCTCACAAAAAAGTTGTAGGCCTATACCAGGCATTACATCTAAGATTAGGATGCGTACAGCCAAATTCAGCCAACAATCAGGTATTATAATCCACCATCTGCTCCTAATCCCTGCTCTTTCACCATAACCTCATTGCATTTTGGAGTTTCACAAAATCCTCAACATTTCAGATTCCACACGCCTCTGTGCAACAAGTGTCCAATGGAGTGATGTGAAAGAAAGTTGTACAGTACATATTAATTTACTGTACTTGAGAACATTTTTTGGAGTATGATCCGTTCTTTACTTGAGTAGTTTGTATTTTGGTGGGATAATTATCTCTTTCACTCCACTATTTTAAAGACAAATTAGTTCTAGGAAGGAGAGGAAAAGTACTTAAACCCTATTTAAAGCTCATAATGTGTCACAATGCGTTGTCAGCTTGTAGATCTGATATTTTTATAGTATTGATGATTTTTTTTTTACTGGTAAACCTTTGACTTTCAATACAGCAATGAATTGATATTAAAAAGAAAATGCACTTTGTAATTTGAATAAAACATAAGTATATATATTTGTTTTAAAGCTAGTACACCACCAGTACTTCCACTAGTAGTACAAGTACAAATTTGACTGAACAACCTTCACTGTACGTAGTCCAGTAATATTTGCCCATGCAAGAGAGTATCTTTACTTTGACTCAAGTACTGGGGTTCTTTTGCCCGGGCCGGCCTAGCAGTCCGGTTCACCTAGGCTGCTATAATCCCTGCCCGGATTTGACTCCCGATCCCGACGACCTTTGCTCCGTGTCACTCCCCATCTAGTCAAAGTCAAAGTTGTACGATTAGTCACACACGTTAACGCAGTGAAATTTGTTCTCCGCATTTGACCCATCTCTTGGAGTGGTGAGCCGCAGCATGCGCCGCGCTCAGGAATCATTAATTGATTTGACCCCCAATCCAACCCATTGATGCTGAGTGCCAAGCAGGGATAACCTGCATACACAGTGCTGCCTTGATCCCGCCTCTAGCTGCCGCTGATTGGCCAGGCCGTTTTGTGGCCGGGCATCAAGTCTGCCTTTGAGTTCCCAGATGGGAGCAGAAGGGGGGAACCCAGTGTACTCTCTGCTGCCCCATCTGACGGAGTCAGGTTAAAGCAGGGAGGCATTGGGTCCCATTTTTACAGTCTTTGGTATGACCCGGCCGAGGATCGAACCCCCAACCTCCCAGTTTCAGGGCCGAAAAACTCTATAACCACAAGGCCACTGTCTGGTCTCTCTCTCTCCCCATGTCCTGTCAGTTTACTGTACAGTGTACACTATCAAATAAAGGCAGAAAAAGACCCAAAAATATATTTAAAAAAAGTACTGGGGTTCTTTTGCTCTGTGTACCATCATGTCCAGACAGCGTCACATTGTGTTGTGGCATTGTGCTGTCACTGTCACCTGCCAGCACTGATCAAAGCCAAACAGCAATATGGCGACTGCCAGTCCCAGGACATGCATTATAAACCCAACACAGCCTGCAGCGTTCACATGGGCTCTGCTCTCACTGCACAAACTAAAGTCCATAACAAGGCATTTAATCCCATAGTCCAGCTTTAACCATGTAAACCCTACTGTATACTCCATTGACTGGAGTCCCACAGGTATACTGTTGGGGACACTGTTTTTTGCCCATTCTACACACAAATCTCTTCCTCCAAAAAGTGCCGATCTACAAGCTCACATGTTGTGACCTTATAGATGGGCTATTTGGCAAACGTTCACACGCACGCACGCACGCACGCACGCACGCACGCACGCATGCGGGATTCAAGTGGCTGAAGTAATTCTACGGCAGCAGCATGTTGACATCATTGAGAGTACAGTGTGGCTGATGGCGGCTTCAATGTGTCATCTTGCCATCAAGCACCTTGTCATCGTTATCGTGTCAGCAAAATCACGCCACGATGATTATAGGGGGTCAAAGGAGAAGGGACGCCCCCTCCCCCTGTATCTGCATGCTTTCATCAAAGTCCTCTAACAGTCTTCTTCACCCCCTGCTCTGTTTGCACAGAATACATCACCTCCGTCCCCTCCTACCACCTCCCACTGTAGCGTTTCTTTTCGTGTTGCGTGTAGACTACAGTACTATGTACATATCGCTGTCGGGCAGAAACCTTGTAGCCCACTTCATGTACATTTTAAACAATTAAAGCGTGTGATTTTAGTATGTTACTTTTTTAAAGAATACATTTTAATGTTGTCCAAACTGTCTGGTAGAGTGTGTTAACAGTTTGACGCCATACCCCGCGGAACCCGCCTTTTAATCAAATATCCTACGCTGCCTGGATTGTTTTATTACCTTTGGAGCATACGCTGAAGTATTTGGGCGTTTGATCCGTGAAGATCGGGTAAAAAATGGTCGTTCCTCTTGTTATGATCAGATGCACCAGCGGCCATGACAATGCGAAATGAAACCAAAGTGCAGAGCAAGTTGTAGTCCAAACAAACCCCCCGTCCACTTGCATTGGGCTCAATTTCCCAGAAGCCCTAGCAGCCCAGATGATGACTTGATTTCCGGTTTCGTCATCATAACGCGACGGCCTCGTCATCAGGTCACGTTTATTTTTAATTATTTTAAAACAGATAATTAAACGCATTAAACAAATAGCGGGAATGTCGTATTATGCAGCGGCGCAACACTGGATCAAACAATTAGCGGCAGTAGAATTAATACAATATAAGTTATACAATTGGGGTGGTTGTATTTCTTCCCCCTGCTCTTCTATTGAGACATTTAGATTTAGTGTCAATTTAGTGTCAATTTCTGTCAAAGGTCATCTCACCTATAGACACAGGATCTAACACCAATTTTGACCTGATGGTCAAGATTAAATTTATTCCCTGAGCAAGCAGGCAGTCTCTAATAGCTCAATGGCAATTGGTAAAACATTTCAGCACTTACACAGAAAACCGGGTTCAAATCCAGGGTAGAAGAGGAAAGTTACGCAGTGCAGCTTCGGAGCCATATACGTTGTCATACAGCTGTGTCGTGCAAAACTAGCGAAAATATCTCTGGACCAAAATTTCTCAAACATCTGAAGTGGTCTTTAAGCATCTCTGTGGGTTTTTAGAAATGATGAAGAAACTCAAGTATTAACTAAAACTGTATTAATTAAAAGTTTGTGACTAAATAATTCAATGTTTTTCTTCTCTGCTGTAAAGTAGCGGTTTTGGACATACAAGGTTTCTTTCCACCTGACAGCGACAATATAATCTATACGTGCCCACTGTGTTCAACACCAGCTACACTCAGTCACATCCTCGTTGGGTGCAAAGTGAACCTCTCCCAAGGACGGTACACTAGGAGACACAACCAAGTACGCAAGGGCTTGGCAGCAACTCTGGAAACAGGAGAACCACCATCAATGCCTTGCCGCCCAGAATTACCAACTCGGCCAACCCAATTGAGTTTGTTCGAGAAGGGCAACAAGGACAGCGGAAGTTCCCACCAAGGGCCAGGTTAGGTGAACTGGAGGCAGCCAGAGACTGGCAGATGCTGGTGGACATGGGCCAGCGATTCACAGTTCCACCAGAGATCGTCATCACCAACCTGAGGCCTGACCTAGTCCTGTGGTCCAACTCACAGCGCAGAGTGTACTTTGTGGAGCTTACAGTCCCTTTGGAGGATGCGGTACAGGAAGCCTTTGAAAGAAAGAAACTGCGATATTCAGATCTCTCAGCAAAGGCAGAACATTGGGGCTGGAGAGCAAAGGTCTGCCCAGCAGAAGTTGGATGTTGGGGATTTGTGGCAACATCAACTGTGAGGCTGATGAAGGACCTGGGCATCAGCGGACAAGTCCTACGTCAGGCCATCAAGGCGCTATCCAGACTGGCAGAGCGGAGTAGCCGCAGTGGCTTTGGCTGAAAAGGAAAGACCCTAGCTGGTCTCCGAAATAATCAGGCTGGGCAGATGCAGAGGGGGGTGCTTCTGGGATGCCAGAATGCACTGCTGAGCCTATTGGAGACGTCATGGGGTTAAATCAGCAAAACGTTGGTGAAAGTAGGACCCCACTTGACAACCCCTGTGAAGTGTCTGTCCAGCTGTCTCGACATCACAGTGCTCAAGTCTTCCATCCTTAGGTATGCACTATGCGGTCAAGTGCAAACCTGCCTTGCAGAGTCCCTAGGCCCTTTGGATTTAACATGTCCATGTGTTTTCTAAATCATATACTGTAGCTGGAAGGATGTGTAGGGTTAGTCCTCACAATCAAAGGAAATCGAAATGCATACGTGTGTGTGTGTGTGTGTGTGTGTGTGTGTGTGTGTGTGTGTGTGTGTGTGTGTGTGTGTGTGTGTGTGTGTGTGTGTGTGTGTGTGTGTGTGTGTGTGCAGCAGCATGTTGACATAATTAAGAGTACAGTGTGGCTGATGGCGGCTTCAATGTGTCATCTTGCCATCAAGCACCTTGTCATCGTTATCACGTCAGCAAAATCACGCCACGATGATTATAGGGGGTCAAAGGAGAAGGGACGCCCCCTCCCCCTGTATCTGCATGCTTTCATCAAAGTCCTCTAACAGTCTTCTTCACCCCCTGCTCTGTTTGCACAGAATACATCACCCCCGTCCCCTCCTACCACCTCCCACTGTAGCGTTTCTTTTCGTGTTGCGTGTAGACTACAGTACTATGTACATATCGCTGTCGGGCAGAAACCTTGTAGCCCACTTTATGTACATTTTAAACAATTAAAGCGTGTGATTTTAGTATGTCACTTTTTTAAAGAATACATTTTAATGTTGTCCAAACTGTCTGGTAGAGTGTGTTAAAGGACCTATAACATAAAATTCAACTTTTTCAATTTATTTTGTGTTTTTGGGGCTCCCATATGTGTTTTCTATCCCCACAAATAACCACTTTTGAACAATCAGGCTTTCATATCATATGGGTGTTTTAATGGAAATTGCTGTCAGGAACAGCTCAACTGATTTTGGCCTCATCGTGATGTCATCAATGTCACCCTACTTTGTATAATTCCTCCTCTTCTTCAGTCTTCAGTTCCAAATTTGCATTTCCACTTTGTTTACAATGTCCACCATTGTTGATTTTTGATTGGAAACAAGCCTGGTTTTATCTAGCGTCAGTATTATAATGAATCAAATATTAAATAATCTGCATATCAGCACCCCCACCACCTCAGGACATTGTGGTACTGCAGCTAAAACTGCTTTCAAAGTCCAGAAAGAAATGACAAGGCCTGGTTATATCAGAGTGGTGATTGAGGCTCAAACCATTAGAAATAACTTTGAGGGACATAGACAATATGATATTAAATATTAAAAGCAGTTTTAAAATGCATGTTATTTGCGCTTTAATACAATATAAGTTATACAATTGGGGTGGTTGTATTTCTTCCCCCTGCTCTTCTATTGAGACATTTAGATGTGTCAATTTAGTGTACATTTCTGTCAAAGGTCATCTCACCTATAGACACAGGATCTAACACCAATTTTGACCTGATGGTCAAGATTCAATTTATCCCCTGAGCAAGCAGGCAGTCTCTAATAGCTCAATGGCAATTGGTAAAACATTTCAGCACTTACGCAGAAAACCGGGTTCAAATCCAGGGTAGAAGAGGACAGTTACGCAGTGCAGCTTCGGTGCCATTATACGTTGTCATACAGCTGTGTCGTGCAAAACTAGCGAAAATATCTCTGGACCAAAATCTCTCAATCATCTGAAGTGGTCCTTAAGCATCTCTGTGTTTTTTTTTAATAAATGATGAAAGAACTTAAAGTATTAACAAGAGTTTGTGACTAAATACTTTGATGCTGTAAAGTAGTGGTTTTGGACATACAAGGTTTCTTTCCACCCGACAGCGACGATATAATCTATAGCTGTAGCTGGAAGGATGTGTAGGGTTTGTCCTCACAATCAAAGGAAATCGACATGCATGTGTGTGTGTGTGTGTGTGTGTGTGTGTGTGTGTGTGTGTGTGTGTGTGTGTGTGTGTGTGTGTGTGTGTGTGTGTGTGTGTGCGCGTGCGTGTGCGTGTACTGCACATACTGTAGTTGCATGTGAATGCACTGCTTCCTCTTTGAACTCCTCACAATGGTCTGCCCAGATCTGTGATTTATAATTCATCCGCCACAAGGCCTAGGCATGTATACAGTACAGTATATGCATGGGGAAATTCAACCATCTCGATCTGATTATGAGATAATAATGTACAAGCTCTCCGTTTGCACCGCCAGACAACATCACTCTGGTACCATTTAAATTCATTACACTACATTTCGTGCTTCCACTTTCAACGGAATCAAGCAAACAAATTGTGTTGTGTCTGTGTGAGCACACACTTCAGTTATATACCCAGGCAGTTAGGGGGTGCATTCAAACACGATTCTCTCTCTCTCTCTCTCTCTCTCTCTCTCTCTCTCTCTCTCTCTCTCTGAAGCACTAAACATCTTTTTTAACAATTATCACAAAGGCCAATTGACAGAACCGGGGCACGTTCAGCAGAAAAGCAAAAAGAAAATAATACTTTTCATAGTGTGTAAATTCCCTAAATGTCCTCGGTGGTAACTGATGTCAACATTCTTTGAAAATCAACACATCTTACAGTATAGCCGAAAGCCACGTACAGCACTTTGGTTTAAAAACGCGCATTCAATTTTCCTGCAAACAAGCGTCACATAAAAGTCTAATATTACACATTAGACATTAGCTCACAGCCAGCTCTACTGTAGCTATGCTACTGTTCAGATTGTACGGGCCCTGTGTGTAATTTGTGCTGTGTGTACAGCGTTCTGCATGCGAGTTGGAGTGTCCCCATTGTCTGTTTTCTCTTATCGCGTACTTACAGACGTAATTACCCTCTGGAGTGTGGCTGCATGTAGAGAACATGTCACGGAGAGAGAGGGGTAGTGCACCATTTCCCTCTGCTAATTATTTTGTACGTCAAACGAGCTTGTAAACGTGCTGAAATAGGAAAGCAGCGGCCGCGATGACTAACGCATTAACAAATAACCCCACGGTCTGCTGTAGGCCGATTACGGCATCTTAGCTCGTAGAGAGTGCGCTAAAATATTGAGTCTAAATCTCCCACAGAGGTCAAGCATGTCCTTGCTGTTGGCTGAGTCAAGTTTTTTTATATTTCGGAGGTTAGTAGCCTGAAGTAAAGTCTGCAGAACTTTCACTATGCTACAGTTGGAGGCCATCGATATTGTCCTTTTCTTTTTGCTGAGGTTTGCGTGATCTGCGCAAAAGGACAGTTAACCCATTTTGGGCGGGAACCCCTTTTGGTGTTTTAAACATTATGTTATAATTTAGCTATTTAAAAATAGCAGATCTACAAGCTCATAGCGCGCCACCGAGTGGCGCGCTCTATAAATGAGCAAGATCTGTGTGTTCATGTGTATCTCATAGCGTCCTATTGATTGACTTCAAAGTTGGCGTGTGCATCGATGAGGAGCCAAGGGAGTGTGCAGTGCCCGGTGGGAAGTCTGTCCGATCAGCGGTAAATAAAATACTGTGTCACTCCACACTACAGTACGTGACTCACTGCGCTCTGAGATTTCAGTGTGTGAAAAAGCTAACGTGCTAACAATCAGGTAGCCTATGACACTTCACTATTTCTGATCACTTATCTGTGGAAGAAATATGGCAACACAGTATCAAAGAAACTGATACTGAAACACTTTGATACCGACTTCAAAGTGAAGTCTGATGGTTTTCCCTGACTCATCATCATACCGTTAGTAGATGGTAAGAGGTGGTTGTTGAACCGATACACATTTTGTGCGTTTAGATGTGCTACTTTTGCTATTTTTTAATCGTGAAAAGCAACAGTTTTGAACACAATGAGGTTTCCACCCGACAGAGAAAATATGTATTCCAATGACCATTTAAAAACATTACATTTGTAACTACTACAAGTTAAGCATCCACAACACATTTAAATTAGATCTCGCTCTATAAATATTATTTTTCACGTCTGAAAAGGAGCACATGTAAGTGGGCTTCCATCTAACTAGGCCCAACAGACACATATCTGATCAATAATTCTCTTTAATGCGGCCATGGCTGAAAGCAACAGCAGTTATAATAACGTGTGAGGTGCAAAATATCAGGAGATACAAACCTAAATGGACAAAATAATCTGTATGAGTGAAACTAGCTACAAGTAGATGAATTAGCTACGCTGTGGGTGGAAATATGAAAGTCAAAAGAAATAGATTTCAACATTGCCGTTTGAATATAAGTCCTGTACTTCTTCTACTATGCAGGCTTGTTTGGAAATTATATCACACAGCAGTGTGCGTACGAGAGAGACTCGGAGTAAGGATGGTTAGGATGCCTCTCGGGCGCCTCCCTAGGGAGGTCCTCGACGCACGTCCCACTGGGAGGAGACCCTGGGGCAGACCAAGGCGCAGTTGGAGGAAACACATCGACTCACTGGCCTTGGAACGTCTCGGAATCCCCCAGGAGGAAGTCACTAATGTTGCTCTGGAGAGGGAAGTCTGGAGCACTCTGGTGGAGCTGTTGCCCCCGCGACCCGACTACGGATAAGCGGTTGAAGATGGATGGATGGATGTGCGTTGCATAACAGTGGTTGCATTTATTTGCTATCTGCTATCTTTGAAAAAGACAAGGCACAAAACCTTGTCAGATGGGGCTCCACAGCAAATCTGGGGGTCCTTGACATTAAATAGTTTTGAGCACCACTGATGTAAAGACCCTGCTGCTCTGTGTACCGTCATGTCCAGACAGCGTCACATTGTGTTGTGGCATTGTGCTGTCACTGTCACCTGCCAGCACTGATCAAAGCCAAACAGCAATATGGCGACTGGCAGTCCCAGGACATGCATTATAAACCCAACACAGCCTGCAGCGTTCACATGGGCTCTGCCTCTCGCTGCACAAACTAGAGTCCATAACAAGGCATTTAATTCCATAGACAGTCCACAACCACTTAAACCCCTATGTCAGTGGTTCCCAACCTGTTCTGGATCAGGGTCCACTTAAAAATGATCATCTCAAAAGATTTGACCATTGTTGCCGACAGAAAAAGTGGACACAGTGTTTTGATTGATTGATTGATTGATTGTAGGGGTGTAAAAATATAGTAACTGCATTGAAAAATCCATTTTAATTTCAAGAATCGAAGTATATCGAAATGTAAAAGGCAACATATCGTATTGTTTGACTTTGTATCGTAGCGAATCGTTTAGCAATGCAAATAATTGATTGTATCAATTTAGCCTTTAGCCCACATCCCTATTTTTTTCGACATATTTTAAAATAATAAAAATGATGAAATTTGCAAATTTTTCCGATGTTGCCACCATATGATAGGGCCCCCTATGATATATTTTTTTTTTGTGAAAAGTCATGATGAAATAATAAAGAAGAGTACCTCACGTTTAGCCTGGTATCCAGCCTGCTTCGCTACGTTCGGCGGATTTTTTTTTCTCTCTTCGCTTATCAGTCTGGAAAGCCTCCCATTGGGAGGTTTTGCAGAACTACACTAGAACTACATATGTTACGTAGTCAACGTCGTTGCTGATTGGATGTTGTTCCAACGAATGAGAGTAGCGTTAGGCAACCTACGTCATCAGCCAGCGCCACCCTCCATGCTTTTCACACTGCAGTAGCTGCGCTTTGCTATGACGTCTCACTGGTGCTTTGTCCCGCCCCGCACCACAGACCAATCAGAAGCCACGTTAGGTTTCGAAGCTTTTGGCATGTCCCGCCTCCCTTGGAGATAGGAGGCTTTCCAGACTGATAAGCGAAGAGAGAAAAAAAAATCCGCCGAACGTAGCGAAGCAGGCTGGATACCAGGCTACCTCACGTTGCCATGTATTGCTGTACTTCAATATATTTTGATGAGAAATATTTTTTATGGAATATGGAATGGAAATGTAGTGTTCTAGGGTTAAGCCTTCTACCCCAAGCCATCCCAAACTAGCAAAGTGTGCTGGAATTAGGTAGGTGGGTCATGGGCTCATTAATTCCCATTTGGTCGTGTTTGAAATTTCTAGAGGTTTGAATGAGGTTTGAATGTCCTCAGCGGCCTAGCCGCAATTCCTTCAAAACTGGACATGGTACATTGAAATAAAACAATATAAAGGTTTGAGGGTAATTTATTCGTAACCAAAAAGTGCATTTGTTTTTGCAGAAAGGAAAGACAGCAATCTAATTAAAAACGAAACATCACAATAATACAGGCATTAAAAACAAGACAAATACATTAAAAGAGCACGCAAAAAAATTGCATTGTGCATCTTGTATTGTCTTTGTCCTACTGCAATGGCTGCAGGTACAAAGGAACTTTTTCTCCACCAAAGGGGCTGAAATTGACTGTGTAAACTAAGGATGAGAACAGCCTTGAGAGATAGAAGTCGCCTTGCGTTGCTGTGAGGAGTAAGGCATAGGTTAGGTAGAAAAGAGAGATAGAACTGGCCTTACGTTGCTGTGAGGAGTAAGGCATAGGTTTAGTGGAGCAGATTACTAAAACGATCGTTCACTTTATCATACAAGCACCAAATTTGGCACACAGGTGCTTCAGAACCTACTCTCTCAGAAAAGTACGTTGTCCACTTGAAAAAAACAAAATGGACACCATTTTTCAAGATGGCCGCCATTCGAGGTGGTTTTAAACAGTGTTTGAGTTATATTGAGCTATAACATCCTATTGTGATGGCCTATACATCATAATATATGTTTGAGTATGAGAAATCCAATTCTGCATGTAGAACATCAAAATTATTTAATATTATGATGATACAATGGGAATTAAACGATGAAGTAGGGCAGATTAAGTCCATATTCCATAATAATCCTTCATGTGGTGGTACAAGCACCAGATTTGGCACAATTGATGTCCAGGATGTACTTTCTAAGAAAAGTACGTTTTCCAGCTGAAAGTCCAAGATGGACGCCAGTTTTCAAGGTGGCCACCTCGTCAAATGAATAAGTATAACTTTAGTGAACAGAAATGTGTGATCCACACATTGATCCAAACAAATGAATGTATTCTGACTGGAAGAACTGAATGGTGTCAATTTAATTCCAATATGGCCGCCAGTTTTCAAGATGGGGGCTATTACGCAACTCAAAATTTGCGTTTTCGGAAGCTGTCTGATCACAGATATTGTTGAAGGGCAACATCACCATTCATTGAAATGCTGTGATCAAGCTCTATTGGTTTGTAATTTTGTATATAAGATGATGTCAAAGCACAACCAGGACACACTGGTGACATCACTGCTGTTAGACTCAGCATGGGGTTCAGTGTCGGCTTGTAACATAGCTGTAGGTGTGGTTTACAAACTGTTGTAGTCGTGTACTCACTGTAGTTTGTAGTATACTTTAGTGTCCTAAATGCTATCTAATAAGCCCCTGTATACTGTATATCTCAAATAGAAGTTTAGTTAGTTGTAGCATTGTAGTTGATAGCCGCACCTGAATTGACAGGATGTGTCAGCGTGGGAGAGCTGAGACAAGGGTAACAGGGATTCAGTTACCTGGATGGTGTACAGATCGCACAGGACTTGCACTGGATGAATGGTCGGGCTAGGTGTAGGGCACCAGATGCTTGAACCTAGATGCATCCCATATTTCAATGTGCTTTGATGTTTTGTACGGTTGGGTGGTAAAAGGATATAGCCCTCGGCCTTTAACCGTATAACACCAGATGTTCCGCTACTAAAAGTGTCAAACAGATACGAAAGAGGAGTTGAAGTCTCACCGTATTTCAGGCAATACACCTGTTGCCCATCATGTTAGACTCATCCAGATTGGATGATGGAGGTGGCAGTGAGGATACATTGAGGCAAAACAGTACAAAGTATCACCAAAATTGTCGGGCAAATGTTTAGCAACTGAAACTCCAGCGTTCCACTAAGAGAGCAGCTGAAATTCAGAATGATCCTGGTGAAGGACACGATCTCCCCCCCATCGAAGCCCTGTATGACGATCATTGTGTCAGCAAAGCTCGTCGTGGAATTATGAGGGACCCAAGCCATCCCAACAAGACTGTTTGAGATGCTGCCACATGGAAAACGTTTTCGCAGTCTCGAAGCCACTGGAAATAGACTGCAAATATGCTTCTTTCCCCAAATAATCATGAACATGAACGAACTGATAAGAACCAGGGCGAGAGTTTACCTAACTTTGCTACTACAGGGAAACATGCACATGTACACTACTATTTTTCTAGCACTCTTTATTGTTTTGCTGTGCTTGCTGTGTTTTTTGTTGTTTGAATATTAGCCTATTCTATCTATGCCGCTGCATTGTCTGTAAGGAAGCCAAACAAAAATAAGTTTTACTCTTATGTACCTGTACATAAGATGTAACAATAAAGTCCAACCTTGAACCTTGATCTAGGTTCAAGCATCTGGTGCCCTACACCTAGCACGACCGTTCATCCAGTGCTATTTAAGTCCTGTGCCATCTGTACACCATCCAGGTAACTGAAGCCCCGTTACCCTTGTCCCAGCTCTCCCACGCTGGCACATCTTGTCAATTCAGGTGCGGCTATCTAACTACAATACTACAACTAACTAAACTTCTAGTGGAGATATATACAGGGGCTAATTAGCATTTAGGACACTAAAGTAGCCTATACAACAAACTACAGTTAGTACACTACAACAGTTAGTAAACCACAACTACAGCTACGCTACAAGCCGACACTGAACCCCATGCGGAGTCTCACAGCAGTGATGTCACCAGTGTGTCCTGGTTGTGCTTTGACCACTCTTATATACAAAATTACAAACCAATAGAGCTTGATCACAGCATTTCAATGCATGATCAACGAATGATGTTGCCCTTCAACAATATCTATGATCATACAGCTTCCGAAAACGCTAATTTTGAGTAACGTAATAGCTGCATCTTGCAAACTGGCGGCCATATTGGAATTCAATTCCAACACCATTAAGTTATTACAGTCAGAATACTTTCATTTTGATGTTTGGATCATTAACACATTTAAATTCTACTTCGAAAACCTTTTTGTTGTTTTGTTTTCTTGCATTTGACGAGCCGCCCATCTTGAATACTGGCAACCATCTTGGATTTTCAGCTGGATAAGGTGCTTTTCATAGCATGTACATCCTGGACATCATGTGTGCCAAATTTGGTGCTTGTACCACCAAGTGAAAGATTCTTATGGAATATTGACTTAATCTGCCCCAGCTTTTCGTTTAATTCCCATTGTATCATCATAATATTCAATAATTTTGATTTGCTAAATGCAGAATTGGATTTCTCATACTCAGAAACATACATTTCGATGTATAGGCCATCACAATAACATTATTCAATCAAACTATAGTTCAAACACTGTTTAAAACCATTTTGAAAGGCAGCCATCTTGAAAAATGGTGGCCATTTTGTTTTTTCAAGTGGACAACGTACTTTTCTGAGAGAGTAGGTTCTGAAGCACTTGTGTGCCAAATTTGGTGCTTGTATGATCAAGTGAACGATTCTTATGATATATTGACTTAATCTGCTGCACTAGTTAGGTAGAAAAGACAGATAGAACTCGCCTTACGTTGCTGTGAGGAGTAAGGCATAGGTTAGGTAGAAAAGAGAGATAGAACTCGCCTTACGTTGCTGTGAGGAGTAAGGCATAGGTTAGGTAGAAAAGAGAGATAGAACTCGCCTTGCGTTGCTGTGAGGAGTAAGGCATAGGTTAGGTAGAAAAGAGAGATGGAACTCGCCTTACGTTGCTGTGAGGAGTAAGGCATAGGTTAGGTAGAAAAGACAGATAGAACTCGCCTTGCGTTGCTGTGAGGAGTAAGGCATAGGTTAGGTAGAAAAGACAGATAGAACTCGCCTTACGTTGCTGTGAGGAGTAAGGCATAGGTTAGGTAGAAAAGAGAGATAGAACTGGCCTTACGTTGCTGTGAGGAGTAAGGCATAGGTTAGGTAGAAAAGAGAGATAGAACTCGCCTTGCGTTGCTGTGAGGAGTAAGGCATAGGTTAGGTAGAAAAGAGAGATAGAACTCGCCTTGCGTTGCTGTGAGGAGTAAGGCATAGGTTAGGTAGAAAAGATTATACTGGACCCACTTGACACTCAGTTTGTTTTTTAGAGATGTTTTGTTCTCCAGAGAAAGACTAGGTTACCAAACCGTGTCTCAAGGGGGGAAAAAAGGCGAGATTGATCGTGATAAAAGAGGGGTCATCGTGGTTTATGTGAAAACGGGAAAGAGCAGATATAAAGACAGTACAAGAGCTGTTGTCATTTTTTACGCACTGCCTCACAGTTCAGCTTGAAGGTATGCTAGTCTATGATTGTACCAAGATACTTCTATCTATATACACATTCCACAGTCTGTGTAATTATGTAATTGGTGTATTATTAACATTTTATAAAATACAATTTATTCATGAGTTATCTGACTGATCTTATTTCATGTCCAAGTCCCTCAACTTCATCTCTAAAATAAGTCTGGTCAAATCTCACATGGAAATGTTGGTTCTGTTCTTACTTTGCTGTAAGCCTGCATTTCTTTTCTCTCTTTTTGTTCATATCAAACCAGAGGCTGAGCCAAGATATCTCATGCAGTTTTCTCTTTGCTCTGCCTTTGTATTGCATCTGTTGGGTGGAAACCTCATTATGTCCAAAACGATTACTTTTCAGGAAATACCTAAAGTAGCAGGTCTACAAGCATTTACAAGCTTAACGTGTGTTGCTTCACACTGCATTTTGAATGTGTGTGTGTGTGTGTGTGTGTGTGTGTGTGTGTGTGTGTGTGTGTGTGTGCACGCCGTGTGTGTGTTTTATTTCCCCCCCTGCAAAGATATAATTTTGTTCTGCCAAACATTGATTCCACAAAGTTTGACGCAGCCTGTAGAACAAGTGTAAGCTCTACCAGGTAAGCTACCGCAAAAATATTTTTTGAAAAGCAGTGTAGAGGTGCCGTTTCCCCAACAACCACTAAGCCCGTTCACAATCGCATTCCTCTTCTCATTTGTAGCCCTTTACCACCCTATAGCGACCCCTATTCTGATGACCGGTGTGAGCTTGTAGATCTGCTATTTTTGCAGAGACAATTTTCTTGTCATTAGAGCACGCTTTGGCTGATGGTGGCTTGAACGTGTCATCTTGCCATCAAGTACCATGTCATCTTGCCCTGATGAAGACCTGTTAGGTCGAAACATGTTGGCAGTTGCCTTTTAACCCATTTAGGCCTGACGTCGAAATTTAAAAAATGTATTTTCTGAAAAAAACATGTTTCTATGTCAGTTGTTCTCAAACATATTCATGTCAAGGAACCCCAAATATATATGACATTGGCCGCTGACCCCCATCTGAAAATATGTAGTTCCAGGGACCCTCTCAGTAGCAAAGATTTGAGTTAAAAGCTCACTCTGAAAGAACATATATTCAAAGATTTCAGGCACATTTTCACGATTTTTCAAAAATAGCAGACCTACAAGCTCGTAGCGCGCCACTCGGTGGCACGCTATGAGCTTGTAGATCTGCTATTTTTCAATAGCTAAATTATAACATAATGTTTAAAACACCAAAAGGGTTCCCGCTAGAGACCAGCGGGTGGCGGATTTAGCCGCGGTTGCCGCGGGTGAACCGCAGTTTAGGGTGGATTAGGGTCAATTCATATTATTATAAATTAATATAGGATAAACCGCGGGTGAAATAATGCGGGAAATAAAGTAATGGCATAATAAAGTATATAAATATGCTTATTATAGCTTTTAAAACGCAAACAATCTCGGCGTGCGTGCGTTGGTAGTAGTATTTTAATTTAATCATTTTCCATGATCTGGCACAAATTAGCCGCCTATGAAGTTGGGTCCTGTTGCACAACAACAACACAGTGGTCTCCTACAGGCAGCTACGCTAAAGTTGCTAACAGGCAGCTAGTGAGTCTGAGAGAAACTTAAAACTAAGTAAAACAGAAGGGAGGAATATACGTTCGGCGTGGGACTGGGAGTGATTAAGTTCTTTACCCTGCCGCCGATGACCGCTGGATATGCTGTATGAAAATACGTCGCGAAAACGTGGACGGCGTGTTACCATGGAAATGGATATATACAACCACTACGTAACATTGGTGAACTGTCGAGAGAGTGGTGAGTGACATTGTTTGTACAAGTAGTATAAATAGCCGATCTACAAGCTCACAACGCGTCGCAGCGTCGCGTTGTGAGCTTGTAGATTGGCTATACTGTATACACTGGGCGCTTCCCTGCGCAGCGGATTGCGGGTGGTGCGGATTAATAAATTGGATTAATTAATAAATTGCGGTCGGATAACGGGCGGATTATAATTATGCACATGCGGATTCGGGTGACAAAAAAGCTCATCCGCTGTTCTCTAGTTCCCGCCCAAAATGGGTTAATTCAATAAAGGCGTTCCTCATTTTCTAACCTCGTGTGTCCGGATCCTTCTCTTTTTATCATGTATTGATCCCGTCTTTTGATCTGTGTGAGCACCTTTATATCATTATCACATCCTGCTACTTCCATTGAGCACCTGGTTAGTTCCTCTTGTTTCGCCATGTCATCATGTCAGCTAAATGACAAGACAATGATTAGGCCTATTAAAGGGGGTCACAGGTGGAGGCACGCCCCCCTCCCCTCCCCTTTTTGTAGTAAATCTTGTCCTGCATACGCAAGGTCTTCACCCCATTTAGTAGAGAATACGTATATACCCCACCCTCATCCCTTCTCCTGCACCTTTTCGACTACATAAACTATACTGTATATACTGTAGCTGGAAGAATGTGGCTGGAAGGAAGTCGACATGCGTACGACGGCCGCACGCGCGTGTCTAGGTGAAATCGACATGCGTACGAGCGTGCACGCCGCACGCGCGTGTCTAGGTGAGTGAAAGAAAGCTTCCTCTTTGAAGTGCTCACAATGGCTGACCAGATGTGTGATCTATAATGTATCTGCCTATAGGTGTGTGACTGTGTACGCGCCTGCATTTGAAGCTTTATTCGCTCATATACAGTAAGCCAGAAGGACTCAACCGTGACTAGATCTGATTATGAGATAACACAGTATACGAGCTCTCCGATGGTGCCGCCGCCAGACAACGTCTCTCCGGTACCATTTAAATTCATTACGCCACATTTTCACTTCCACTTTCGAAAGAATCAAGCAAAGCAAATTGCGTCGTGTGAAGTCAGTTCGGTTAGGGGGTTGCATTCAACTCGATTCCCTAAAGTAGACTACTTACAGCTTTTAACGATAATGACAAACGTACCTGGGAAATTAAGTAAAGTGGGAAGTAGGGGGTATCATGCACGGCCGGGAAATATACTTCTAATGAGTGTTTCTAGATTGGAAAAACATGTGTACAAAATGATGAGCTATGTTAAAAGGTTGTCAAAATGTCTACCATTCATATGCAAATTTGTGCCACCATTATCGAAACATCTATTTTCCCTCTAAATCGGCCAATATTGCACTTCACTGAAAAAATAGTTCAGTGTAAGGTGACAATTTTCAGATGGGGGTGTGTGTGTGTGTGTGTGTGTGTGTGTGTGTGTGTGTGTGTGTGTGTGTGTGTGTGTGTGTGTGTGTCAGGTCTTAGTTAGAGGATCAATGTGGGGGGTTTCCTTGGAGGATCAATGTGGGGGGTTTCCTTCAGGTCTTAGTTAGAGGATCAATGTGGGGGGTTTCCTTCAGGTCTTAGTTAGAGGATCAATGTGGGGGGTTTCCTTGGAGGATCAATGTGGGGGGTTTCCTTCAGGTCTTAGTTAGAGGATCAATGTGGGGGGTTTCCTGTAAGGTGACAATTTTCAGTGTGTGTGTGTGTGTGTGTGTGTGTGTGTGTGTGTGTGTCAAAAAAACGTTTGAGAACTATACAGATTTCGAAGGCATTTGAATCAGCCTCAGGTCTTAGTTAGAGGATCAATGTGGGGGGTTTCCTTCAGGTCTTAGTTAGATGATCAATGTGGGGGGTTTCCTTCAGGTCTTAGTTAGAGGATCAATGTGGGGGGTTTCCTTCAGGTCTTAGTTAGAGGATCAATGTGGAGGGTTTCCTTCAGGTCTTAGTTAGAGGATCAATGTGGGGGGTTTCCTTAGAGGATCAATGTGGGGGGTTTCCTTCAGGTCTTAGTTAGAGGATCAATGTAGGGGGTTTCCTTCAGGTCTTAGTTAGAGGATCAATGTGGGGGGTTTCCTTCAGGTCTTAGTTAGAGGATCAATGTGGGGGGTTTCCTTCAGGTCTTAGTTAGAGGATCAATGTAGGGGGTTTCCTTCAGGTCTTAGTTAGAGGATCAATGTGGGGGGTTTCCTTCAGGTCTTAGTTAGAGGATCAATGTAGGGGGTTTCCTTCAGGTCTTAGTTAGAGGATCAATGTGGGGGGTTTCCTTCAGGTCTTAGTTAGAGGATCAATGTGGAGGGTTTCCTTCAGGTCTTAGTTAGAGGATCAATGTGGGGGGTTTCCTTCAGGTCTTAGAGGATCAATGTGGGGGGTTTCCTTCAGGTCTTAGTTAGAGGATCAATGTGGAGGGTTTCCTTCAGGTCTTAGTTAGAGGATCAATGTGGGGGGTTTCCTTCAGGTCTTAGTTAGAGGATCAATGTGGGGGGTTTCCTTCAGGTCTTAGTTAGAGGATCAATGTGGGGGGTTTCCTCAGGTCTTAGTTAGAGGATCAATGTGGGGGGTTTCCTTCAGGTCTTAGTTAGAGGATCAATGTGGGGGGTTTCCTTCAGGTCTTAGTTAGAGGATCAATGTGGGGGGTTTCCTTCAGGTCTTAGTTAGAGGATCAATGTGGGGGGTTTCCTTCAGGTCTTAGTTAGAGGATCAATGTGGGGGGTTTCCTTCAGGTCTTAGTTAGAGGATCAATGTGGGGGGTTTCCTCAGGTCTTAGTTAGAGGATCAATGTGGGGGGTTTCCTTCAGGTCTTAGTTAGAGGATCAATGTGGGGGGTTTCCTCAGGTCTTAGTTAGAGGATCAATGTGGGGGGTTTCCTTGACGTTTTAGAAGTTTGAGAACCACTAGTATAGACACAAACTTTAAAGTCAGCCTGATCACCCCCACGGGGCTCGTCCTCAATACGTGGAACGTTTTGCAGTGCAGTATCTGTACATCTGGCCAATGATGGCCGTGCCTCGTGAATGAGATGTGCTGCTTGGCAAAGGGTTCCGTTTTAGGTCCTGCTGAGAGCCGTGTCCCAGCCAGGTGGCATCTCCTTACACCTGTGTTCAGAGACAAGACCCCTCACTGTCACCCCGGCTGCTCTCGCTCTCTCTCTCTCTCTGAAGTCTGGGCATTCAAAATGTACTTGAGTAGTAAAAGTACAAAAGTATTGGCATCAAAATGTATAGCCCACCCTACCAAAAATGTGTAGAAATCGTTCGAAAATAGACGATCTACAGGCTCACAATGCGTTGCGTCGCGATGCATTGTGAGCTTGTAGATCAGCTATTTTCAAATGGTCAAAATGAAGTGGTTAATGTATGTTTTGTAATAATAATCAAATTCTACAAAGTAACTATAGTAACTAAAGTTTTCGAAATAAATGTAGTGTAAGTGCAAGTAAAAGTACAATATTTGGATCCGGGATGTAGTGGAGTAGAAGTAAAAGTACAGGAAATTGGCTCTGAAAGAATATTCAAAATTTGAGCCACATTTTCACAATAAAAAAAAAATAGCAGATCTACAAGCTCGTAGCGTGGCAGCTATTTTCCAATAGCTAAAGTATAACATAATGCTTAATTTCCCGTCCTGAATGGGTTAAGTACAGACTTGAGTAAATGTACTTAGTTACTTCCCAACACTGCATTCCTGTCTCATTCCTTCTCTCACGTTCTTCTTACCATTCGGCTGCCAATCGATTTTCTTTTTTCAGTTGGTCCAGCATCTTTCTCCCGCCTCCCCCTCTATCTATCTCCCTCTGTATGTCTCACAGAAATGATTCAAAATTGTCCTAACAAAAATATATATATAGCTTGCTGCGTGGCACGGAGTGAGCTTGTAGATCAGATTTTGAATAGCCAATGTATAAATGGATAAAGTGGTTAAAATGTCCTTATCTCATGTTCTTACACTGTTCTCAGGCTTGCTATTCCACTGTCAATTGATTTTCTTGTTTCAGTTTCATCATCAGCATCTCTCTCCCTCTCTCTCAGACATAGCGTGCCGTCGCACTTATGTCAAATAATCAAATTATCGTTGTATTGTGTTTTCACTTACACAAACAGCTGTTGGATTGAACAGCATATTGGTTATTATATGTCCTACGCAGCTATTTTATTAGCTTTTTATTTGTCACTCATACTGTCATGCACCTATACAAAAAAACAGGTTACCTATAGAGAAGCCAAGTCTGACGTAATTTACAAATCCTACCTGGGTCGTGTTTTTCCCCCATTCGGAATAGCCTTTTTTATATCGCCTCAAATAGGAACTGTGTTGCAATAACTCATATATGGATATGAAGAATCAACGACGGCGAGAAAACTCTAATGTTACTTTTGCTAGAAACAGACTGCTACCACCTTCCTACCTGCCCACCCACTAGACTAGGCCATGCTAGAAACAGACTGCTACCACCTTCCTACCTGCCCACCCACTAGACTAGGCCATGCTAGAAACAGACTGCTACCACCTTCCTACCTGCCCACCCACTAGACTAGGCCATGCTAGAAACAGACTGCTACCACCTTCCTACCTGCCCACCCACTAGACTAGGCCATGCTAGAAACAGACTGCTACCACCTTCCTACCTGCCCACCCACTAGACTAGGCCATGCTAGAAACAGACTGCTACCACCTTCCTACCTGCCCACCCACTAGACTAGGCCATGCTAGAAACAGACTGCTACCACCTTCCTACCTGCCCACCCACTAGACTAGGCCATGCTAGAAACAGACTGCTACCACCTTCCTACCTGCCCACCCACTAGACTAGGCCATGCTAGAAACAGACTGCTACCACCTTCCTACCTGCCCACCCACTAGACTAGGCCATGCTAGAAACAGACTGCTACCACCTTCCTACCTGCCCACCCACTAGACTAGGCCATGCTAGAAACAGACTGCTACCACCTTCCTACCTGCCCACCCACTAGACTAGGCCATGCTAGAAACAGACTGCTACCACCTTCCTACCTGCCCACCCACTAGACTAGGCCATGCTAGAAACAGACTGCTACCACCTTCCTACCTGCCCACCCACTAGACTAGGCCATGCGACTCTCATGTGTTGGCGATGCCCGGGATCGCACCTATGACCTTGTGTGCAGAGCTCTACCGACTGATGCTACCGAGCAACAAAAATATTAATACCATGATACGATTACATTAATTTGGCTATATTCATCGTGGAGAAAGCCAAGCCTCGGGTTCGCTTCATGGAGGAAACTCAAAGCAAGCAGCCATGGCCAGGTAGCCGAGCTTACAGGCGGGGGAGGAGAAAGTAACCAACACACACCTCGGTATATGAGAGATCGATATGCGCCACACAGTTGGCTCGATCTTCGTTTATATATCCATATCTACACCTACAAGGTTTAAAACTTCACTTTCAATATTTGGTTAACTAAGTTCCATCGAGTATATTGACGTCTGTTTAAGCTAACCGGGCCTCTTTCCAAAGTTTTATGCAACATTCAACTAGCCATAGTAGACATACTGATATTGTATTTTGTTGCCATTACCAGTGTGTGTGTGTGTGTATACCTATTAGAAGAGCCATGCATGCTGTACTCTGTATGGTTTTATTATTTTCTGTGGGTGTATGGAGGAGAGTTAAAGTAGCCCTATTTGTGGGTTTTCATACAGGAAGAAGGTTGCAGCATTGCCCACACACACACTGGTGGAAAAAGTACTGAATTTCTTTAACAAAATAAAACTATCAATACTGCAATATAAAAAATTACGTTAATAAAACAACCATCTTGAAATATTGTTGTGTCCCAAGTCCTCTTTCATCGATTGCTTGATCCAGAATTCCTCGACGCCCTGGGTGAAAACGTGGTCCGAGTATAGACACAGAAACCGGCTTGTATTGCTGACTTAAAAAAATAATGTTTACTATTAAAGCAATAAACCACAAGAGGTGTCAGGTTACCATGTATTTCATAATGGCTGAGAGGCGTGGTGAGACACGACGCGTAGAGGAGTGTACTGTCTCCAACTCTTTCAGCCATTATAAAATACACGGTAAGCATGGGACCTCACGTGGTTTATTGCTTTTCTAAAACGGTTACAAACATTAACCTCATAAAACTATTGCTAATTCACAAACACTTTGTGCCCACCAGAGCGAGCCACACTTCCTTGTTTTTCCTCGGCCAGACTCTGGGGGAATAGGAGGCGCTTGATGTTTTTACGAGGCCAACCAGAACCACACATTTGCGAGCGGTGCTTAGACGCCCGCACGGCCTGGGTTTGTAAGGCAATCAAGTATTCCCCTTC
This sequence comes from Electrona antarctica, assembly GCF_951216825.1. Classification (NCBI taxonomy): domain Eukaryota; kingdom Metazoa; phylum Chordata; class Actinopteri; order Myctophiformes; family Myctophidae; genus Electrona; species Electrona antarctica. The sequence continues at coordinate 12,836,098 of NC_136803.1, read as the reverse complement.
CCCAGTTCAGCTACAGAGCTGCAGGATCAATGTAACGCAGCTGGGAATGATCTAAAGTGATTGAAGATGTGGATTATCGTGAGATTTACAACGGAAACCAGCCAATCAGAATCAAGTATTGGGACTAACCCTATAGCCTAAGGTGGTCTTTACACGAGAATGGTGTTCATAGAAAACGGCAAAATAAAGTATCGTTTGCTGGTGTCCCTTTAGACGAGAACGGTGTTTTCAGGAGGTGAAAACGCAACAAAGTGAAACCACCTTCCAGAGTGGAAATCTTTGAGAATGCCGTTTTATCCGTTCTCCATGTAAACAGGCCAAACGGTGAATCCGCAAAACCTATGACATCATGGCTCACGTTGGCTCACAGCGCATATTTATTACATTGATGCAGAGCCATATATGATATAATGGAGTTCCTGAACAAGCCTCCCTCCTCGCCTACAAAGCGCTGCTCATCAGCGATGGTGAATGTAAAACCATGATGTAAATCAAATGCCTTGCGGCACCAGCGTTTATGTAGCCTAATGTATTATATAACTCGCTCTGCCTTCATGCTATGGGCTGTCTGTCAAGCCTGTCTGTCACCTCGATGCGTTATAGAAAGCAGGCAGCAGAGCAACGGCCACAACCACGTTGTGTTCTGGAAGCAAAACCCTGGGTTGCGTGAAGGGGGAGCTGGCTCTTCTTCTTGTATGTAACGTGGGTGACTGGTCTATTTGGCAGCCCGTTACCGCCACCTAGCGACATTATAGCGTTTTCATAAAGTGTGCGTTCTCGTGTAAAGGGTCAATAAAAAATTAGAACGCAACGGGACTTTGACGTTTTATCTGGAGATGGTCGCCGTCTAAAAGAGGCCTAATTCTGTGTGCCTGCCATGCAATGGAAAACCACAGCTTGGATTCCACTATGCTTAATTTGTATTTATTTATTCCGCAAAGTGTGACGTGTAAGTGTAATACCGGCCGCATGGTTTACACAAACCCTGCAATATACGGTATACAAAACAACCTGTCAAGGGAATTTACTCAAACAATAGCAGTGTTACAAAGGAAGAAAACAAAACAAAACAAAGCTTTGCTGTAATTACAACACATAAATAGCCCATTAGAGGAAGTCCAGGCGCCCTGCATAGACTACTCTTTCAGAGGTTTGTATTATTTGCTGGGGGTTGAATACGGGACAGTTAAGGTAACTGTGTTTTCTTATTAAATAATCGTGCAGACAAGAGAGAAGGCTGCTGCCCACGCAGAACCCGCTCGGGGCAAAGCAAGACATATCAAATGTGCAATAATTTTCAATTTCGACAAAGCCGCATATACCGTTATTTCATATTTCCCCCCCACGTGGGAGGGCAGCTGCCCACACATCATCGCGAGTCAACGTTGTGTTCTGTGAGTCTGTGAACTGAGGTAATCCAGTTACCACCCGGACAATAGCTTCGATTTAGATGAATCCATTACACTTGGCCTGTCGACAGTGGTGGGAAAAGTACTCACCTTTTGTAGCCTACTTGAGTAAAAGTATCAATACTGCAATATAGAAATAAGTCCGGAATTCAAAACTTACTTGAGTAAAAGTACAAAATATGGAAAGTCCTCTTTATGCAGAATGTCTCATTTAATTTATACATTTTCTACTACAAAGCAACTAGTAACTAAAGCTGTCAAATAAATGTAGTGAAATAAAAGTACAATATTTGGATTCTGAGATGTAGATGTAGAGTAGAAGTAAAAGTATTGGATATTGGAATTACTCAAGTAAAGTACAAATGCCTCAAAACTGTACTTAAAGGGGAATACCACTCATTTTCAACATTTTACTATGTCATTGTGTATTGCCTAGAACTGTCTGAAAGAAATCTGTAACATTATGAAGTAATCTCAGTGTCAGTGACATCACAAAGATGTACTTAAATAATGTTACTGATTTTTTTTCAGACCTCCAGTTCTAGGCAACACAGAATGGGGGGACTTTTTTTTATTATTTCTACTCTAATGTATATTAATGACAATGACAAATGAGTGGTACTATTCCCCTTTAAGTAAATGTAGCCTACAGTACTTAGTTACTTTCCACCACTGCGTGTCGAACAGTAAAGCCCAGACATACCCGGCACCACCATGATCATATTCCACTATATAACGCAACTCGCAAGCCTCAAACACTTGACATGTATGATTGCATGGCAGCAGCAGCAGCCATCGAGGGAGCCGCAAACAGAGCCATTGACCTAGGTTTTTATTTATTTATTTTTTCTGTTTTTTTTTTTTTAGATCAGATAGGATTCCTCGTATCGGCCGTATCAATTATCCTCATTACCGGCAGGCTTTCTGGGCTAAGATGTCATTAAGGGAAGCAGCGGGCGAAGGCTCCGGCGGCGCCCACACACGTACGGATGTGATTGATGGCTATCAGCACCGCTACTTGACTGCAAGCAATGTTGTCTTCAGTTCACTAATAACCTCCGCAGACACAGCAGCAGGCTCTATTTATATACCGAACCAATAATCCATTTCTATTGCGTCTTTAAGAATGGAGGATGTTTCGCATTGTAGTGGAACGTCTTGGTGGCTGGGTAGGCGGAAACTTGGATGGATGGGGCGGAGGCATTCAAAAATAAGAAAACAAAATAGACCTAAAACCGCCTTCCAAATCCTAAGAGTTTTCTGAAAAATTCCATGTTCCGGATTGAACGGAAAAGACTCATTAGTGGTAAATGGTAAATGGTGCATTTATATAGCGCCTTTATCCAAGGCGCTTTACAGAGATTGTGCATTACATTCACCCATTCACACACACATTCATACACCGATGGCAGCGGAAACCATGCAAGGCACCAACCTGCACATCGGGAGCAATTAGGGGTTCAGTGTCTTGCTCAAGGACACTTCGACAGTAACTCTGGGGGAGCCCGGGTTCGAACTGGCAACCTTGCGGTTACCATCCAGGCACTCTACCCCTGAGCCACCGCCGCGTGGAAAAATAATACGACAATACGCTACTTCCATTGGAAAAAAACAGTCTTATATTCAGGCCAATAGGGTATTTTTGCCACTCAGTAGGCGTTCGCGCATAACTTCCGGGTATGATGATGTCACGCGCATACCCTCTATTACCCCAACCTCCATCAATCCATGACGTCCCCATGCATGCAAGTTGAACTGTGCTCATTGTGCTCATCTTTGTGTTTTAACCCATTTTTGACCTGAGATCAGATCCTAAAAATGTCTTCTACATCCTGACAGTTTTCAGAAAAAGCTATGTTTCTATGTCAATCGTTCTTCGATTTTTCAAAAATAGCAGACCTACAAGCTCGTAGCGCGCCACTCGGTGGCGCGCTATGAGCTTGTAGATCTGCTATTTTTCAATAGCTAAAGCATAACATAATGCTAACACCAAAAGGGGTTCCCGCCCAGAATGGGTTAATACAGTAGTTCTCAATCAGTGGTCCAGGGACCACCAGTGGTCGTTGAAGGGGTTCCATGTGGTCCCCAGCTAAATTATGGTATAGAGTTGGTAACAAAATTATCGATTTAACTCTTGTGAGTGTAGAATGACGGGTCAATTTGGTTTCATTTTACACTCAAGAGTTGAATTATTGTTGATCTTCATAACTTCATTACTTCATTTACCCAAAGTCTACACAATGTGGACAATATAAGAATTATTTGATTAAAGGACCACTTCACCACTTTTCAACATCTCTTCATATAATTGGTCCTCACTAATGTTCATGATAAAACACCACCATTTTTTCCTACTCAGTCTGTGTCTCATATGAGGGCTTTGGGCAGTTCGGACACCCGTCCACCAGTGACATCATCATTAGGCAGATTTTTTTTTAAACAATATTTGTTTTAAAATATATTTAGATTTTTATTATCGTGAGAATGATGGCTTCAACTTTTGCATTGCAACTTTTCAGGAAAAGAAAGCCTGCCGTTTCTATTAGCTTGGATTCACCATCGATGATGTCACTGGTGGACGGGTTTCTGAACTGCCCACAGCCCTCCTATGAGACACAGACTGAGTAGGAAAAAATGGTGGTATTTTATCATGAACATTAGTTAGGACCAATTATAGGAAGAGAAGTTGAATAGTGGTGAAGTGGTCCTTTTACGTCTGCCTATTGTCTCTCCTAATGGTAATGGTACATCAATACAGCATGGAATTGTGGACAATCCAATGATAACACAATATTCCAAATCTTGGGTCTGAGAGGCTAAATCTCATCAAATGGTGGTCTGTGGCTCAAATTACCAATAAATAATGGACCGAGTTTATATGAAAAAGGTTGAAAACCACTGTTTAAGTATAAACAATAAGGCTAGATGGTTGCTAATGTACTGTATCTATCTATATACAGTATGTAAACAATGTTTCTAGACAAATAAAGCCAAGGGGCTGGTGAGGTGTATTTGTCTGGGACCTCTATTATTGTCTCCCCCACCTGTATCGAGGGGGATTTAACCCATTTTGACCTGAGATCAGATTCTAAAAATGTCTTCAATATCCTGACAGTTTTCTGAAAAAGCTATGTTTCTATGTCAGTCGTTCTTTGATTTTTCAAAAATAGCAGACCTACAAGCTCGTAGCGCGCCACTCGGTGGCGCGCTATGAGCTTGTAGATCTGCTATTTTTCTATAGCTAAAGCATAACATAATGCTAACACCAAAAGGGGTTCCCGGCTCCCGTCCAAAATGGGTTAATAGGTCTTTGTGACCTAATACCTGTGGACGACGCTCCTTCAAATGCCATGTCATTTCATTTCGTCTCCGTCTGTTCCGAGCTAGTTTGTAACTTTGATTAGAAAACCCGAGCTGCGTTTCACACACAGATGGAGGAGGGATGGAGGGGGTGAGGAGGAGGTAAATCAATGGGAGAGGTGTTGTGTTCCCATGTCTCCCGCTTGACGCTGATCCAGTGCCAGCTAAAAGAAATAATATAAAAAATAAAATAACACACTGGCTGGCTTGTGTACAGAGCCAGGGGAAGAGATGATAGAATAGAAATGTGTTGACCGGGTGCGTCGATGGTTGACACCACTGGTTCAAAACCTTTCAGGTCGACTATTTCAAAAAATAGCAGATCTGAGCTTGTATACTTATCTGCTATTTTTGAATAACCACCAATGTATAAAACAGTTCAAGGGGTAAAAAATCACACCCGTGTGAACTGAGTGGTGCAACTAGTCAGTGACGTCACACACTAACCATAGCAACCATGCTCACATGTACGTGGGGCCACGTACAGGTACAGGTACACACATACATAGACACATACATAGATACAGACAAAGCTGGTTGTTGGAGTGGTTTGCACCACTCAAAAAATGATTTTGCTGGGGACCCCCCCTGGTAACCCACCAAGGACCCTTGGGGGTCCCCAGACCCCACTTTGAGAACCACAGGTTTATTTTGATTTGAAACTCAGAATCTAGCTGCCATCTGTGCCAGCAGTGTGCCGGAAATGAAAATCATACAACGGAAATGGATGCATATTAATACTATACTGTAGCTATAGCTTGAGCGCTGCAATATAATTCTGCTAAAGATTAGAAAATGACCTTAACACCCCCCCCCCCCCCCCCCCCCCCCCCCCCTCTCTTTTAGTTTGATATAACAGTAAGTCAGTAAGTCAACACTCTGGACTCAACTGCTGTATACGGACATATTTTCCTGGCAGAAGAAACATAAATAATTTACTTTAGGCTATTACCAACGCAATGAACGCATATATACACACATATACAGTCTGTAAAGTGTGACACACACACACACACACACACACACACACACACACACACACACACACACACACACACACACACACACACACACACACACACACACACACACACACACACACACACACACACACACACACACACACACACACACACACAGTATAGGCTTACTTTGTTGCACAATGTTCATCCGCAGCGCCTTGTCGTGAGCTATGCAGATTTGCTATATTCTCAGCAGGCAACTGCACCGTCTTAGGCCTCACTCAGACCTTTAAAACATTGATGCATGCTTGTTGTATGAATGTTGTGAGTGTCATGGCCGCGTCCACATTTTGGACTACAAGCTGTTGTATGGCTTTTGGCTGTGTTTCGACTGCGCCCCTCCCCCTCATACAACACAAATGTTGTGTCAAACCATGTGACTCCCATTGGAAATGCATTGGGACAAGCTGTGTCACACCCTTTGTATACAACAAGCATACAGCAATCTGTTGCGACCGTGTGAGTGAGGCCTTATATGACGGGGCATAAATAAGGCATTAGTCGGCCATCTTGTGGCGGGAGGAAGAGGAGGACATGGTGACAGATGGGAAACTTCTTGTGCTCATCATGTCTGTCCCACTCAGATGGTGGCGGGAGGAAGAGGAGGACATGGTGACAGATGGGAAACTTCTTGTGCTCATGTCTGTCCCACTCAGATGGTGGGCGACCCTTCCCACACTGCCCCGGGGGGCCATATGTGCTGTAGATTCCATCTTGGAGGAGAGTTAGCAGTGGTGGATAAAAGGACTCGCGTGTTTTACTTGAGTAAAAGTATCAATGCTGCAATGTAGAACTACTCCATTACTCCATCAAAATGTACTTCAAGTACCAAAAGTAGAAAGTACTCTCTATGCAGAATGTCCCATTTCACGTTTTCAAATGTATAACAAATCTTTTGAAAATGCAGATCTACAAGCTTGTAGATCGGCTATTTTCAAATGCCCGAAATGTATAGGGTTGAAGTGGTTACTGTATGTTCTATAATAATCGAAATCTACAAAGTAACTATAGTAACTCATTTTTTTTTTTTAAATAATTGTAGTGGAGTAAAAGTACAATATTTGGATTCTAGATGTAGTGGAGTGGAAGTGTTGGAAATTGGAAATACTCAAGTAGAGTACAAATACCTCAAAATTGTTCTTAACCCATTTTGGGCAGGAACCCCTTTAGGTGTTAGCATTATGTTATGCTTTAGCTATTGAAAAATAGCAGATCTACAAGCTCATAGCGCACCACCGAGTGGCGCGCTACGAGCTTGTAGGTCTGCTATTTTTCAAAAATCGACTGACATGGAAACATAGCTTTTTCAGAAAACTGTCAGGATGTAGGAGACATTTTTAGAATCTGATCTCAGGTCAAAATGGGTTAAGCACAGTACTTATTACTTAAGTAAATGTACTTTCCACCACTGCCCGTGGGGCCTGTAGATTAGGAGGAGAGTTAGGGAGAACAGCACCATGATGGAAAAACACACACACTCAGACAGTCGCCCCCGCTTCTCTGAACACGCAGCAGGCTTATTACTGATGCATGCATTCATTCATAATTTCATACACACATACAAGGTCTTGAATGTATGTCAAGAGCTCGTCAAGAACGGAAATCAAAAAGTCATGCCATGAAAAGTAATAAGAAAAATGAAATGTGTATGAAACCTCCCCGAACCTGTACAAGGATTACCTGTACAAGGTTACGCGCACACGCACACACACGCACACACGCACTCACACACACACACACAGTAGATGACAGAACCAAGGTTCAGACCTTTTTTAGTTTTTTCGTAAATTAACACCCCCCCTGATCATAATACCAATAAAGTATCACATAAAAGCATCAAAAGTAGCAGATCTGCAAACTCGAAATACAGCGCGAAGCAATGAGTTTTTTGCTTGTAGATTGCTATACTTTTGCTTTTTTAGCCAGATGCAACCTGGCTATACTGTCGATGTTGAGACTAGTGAGGACCTAGTGGACGCTTTTTCATGATTGGCTGCCTCTAAGCCAATGGGAGATAAAACCCATAGTCTGAACACTGCAACATGAAGCCGTAATCCTCTAAGCCAATGGGAGATAAAAACCCATTGTCTCTTTGCTGCACCTGGCAGTTATGACGTCGTGAGTCATTCTTGTTTTCATCCTGAAAAGTATCATAGTTTTGGACCATAGGCCAATGTGATTTACACCTGATAGACACAATACAGATGACATTGCCCTCAGTCTAGGACACAGCGGAGAAAGGAAGAGAACTACTAGTGGAAATTGAGTGCAGGAAGGATTTGGCCTCAAGCTCAGTGCAAAGAAAACAAAACGTTTTGGCATTAACACGGAGGACAACACATTGCAACTGACTGCCAGTGAGACAGTGTGAGATATTATAGTCAAGGACTTCTTCAAATATTTCGGTGCTTGGCTGGACTGCCTTGGTGAGGATCTGAAGGCCCGGAGGGGACTTCGCCTGGAATGCCATGCATGGAGTGAGGAGTGTGAGTGTGAATCTGACATGGGAGATGACCTCGTGAAGTCTGTACACTCTCAGAGAAGTTATTGTGGTCCTTGACATTATAATGCTTGAGAACCGGTTCCAAATGTGATGGACCCGATTCCCGTTCCAGTTCCAGTTCTTCCCTACTCACGTCTAACGCAGTGTATAAAAAGTAATAGGACAATAATTAGTAAATAAACAAATGTATGCATTGCCGTTTAGGATTTGAATTTTCCACAGTTTCCACATCTGGGTTCCGAGTTCCAGGTCACAGTACACAGTGGTGCTGATGCTGTATATATATATATATATATATATATATATATATATATATATATATATATTATATATGTCGGAGTTGAGCAGAGCCATGGCAGGCAAGCAGGCGCCGCTGGGCGTCTGCTAGAGAGAGAAGAGAAGACCCCCACTGGCAAGACCCCCACTCACATCTTCTCCCCTGTCAGAGAGGGCTTTTATGTGTACAAAACTACACATACCGCTTCCATTGACCTCACTAAACACATCCACTCTTCACGTCTACAGAGGCCCTGGAGAGCATGTGATTGAGAGAGTCGAGTCATCGCTGGGCGGTGCATTATGTCAGCGGCACTCAAAGTGGTTCTCTGCTTCTATGCTCACACACCTTTATGTCTGGGGTGCCCACACTATGAAGACTTGAGAGCTACTTTCAAAATGACCAGCTCAACAAGATATACAGTACCCAACAATAAAATGCATTGCTGGCGTTACATATACGACGAATACACTCGGAAATAGAGGGGGGTGGGGGGCACCCAAGGGGCCAGTGAGGCTATCCAACGTTGAAGCACTGGGCCCTAGTGGTAAGAGGAGGGACTGCAGGCGGACCCGTGGAAGTATGATTGGGAAACCCCGTGCAGCTGGGCTTTAACATTGAGCGCGTTTGCACTTCCTCATTTTGGGCCCAAATCGAAAAAAAAGGCGGAAGTAGAAGGCTCTTGGTGCTTCAAAACGCCACTGAGCAACTTCCACTGACATGAATAGCGGGGGGGGCGGAGCTTCGCGCCAGATCAGTCTCTATCCTTTTATATACTCTATGGGGGCACCCCTGTCTTATTATCAACTGATTATTGCTAACGTTGTTTTTCTTTGTTGTTCTTATGTTGATGTGTGTGTAATCTCTGCATCATTGTAGGCTAACCCTTGCCCTCCTCATTCTTCCCCGTTCTGTTATTATAATACAAATTTGGATATAACAAAAGCGAAGGAGCTTGCACAAAAACCTGTGAATAAAGTTCTGATTCTGCAGTGTGGCCATATTTCAACCATATTTTAGAATTTGTCTATTCAGAAAAGCTACAAGTTTGAGTAATAAAACAAACCCCATAAATGTTCACTGGTGAGTCGTAGGTCCCTATAGCTGGCACAACATCTTTTCAAATGGGCATCTGCGGCTAAATACAATTTGGGCTGTGATCGTTGTGATGTACGGTCCATTATCTGACCAGTAAGAAGCCCAGGGAGGAGGAGCGGAGGAGCATCAATCTCGGCTTCCCAATTATGACCTCCATAAAAACCCGGTCTTCATTTAAACACAAACAAAATGGATAGGATGAGACCAGATAAACCGTCGTTGATCCCTGGAGGGAGATCCAGGTGTCATGATAACAGCAAACAGCACTAATAGGGCCCTATCTTGCGCCATAAGGGGTAAGCCACTAAGCCCTTATCCCTAAACTTATTTGCCAATCTTTACTATTTCGAAAAGCATTTTTAAAATAAATGAGACTGTGTACCAATTTGCGTGATGTTTGGACAAAATCTGTAGGTGTACTGTCCAAAAACTTGTTTTGCACAAAGCGGCCATCTGGTGGCACTATAACAGGCCGTTCTGGAAATTCTGGGGCAGAGGTTCATCGTTGGCATCCAGGGAGTGTGTGTGCAAAATTTGACATCGACCAGGTTAACGGTGCCGGAGATTAGCTGTTCACAGACGGACGGACAGACACACACACACACACACACACACACGGACGGACGGACGGAGTGCAAAACATACTCTCTCCCCATGCCTTCGGCCTGGTGGAGACAAAAATGGCAAAGACGAGGACAAGGACAAGATATGGCCCCAAGAGTCTAACACAGGAGAGGTACTAATACTGTAGGTAGAGAATAAAGAAGGCCAAGACAGATCTGCTACTTTTGCCATTTTTTATTTTTGGACATAATTAAATCCAGTGGTCCTCAAACATTTTCACGTCAATGGCCACTTTTCATGTAAATGACAATGGGTGCTGAATCTGCTGATCAATTCCATTTCCATGTCAATGACCACCACTGCTTTGTTATCACATCATTACGGCACCACCACAGTGACAGGCTGGAGATGGATCTACAGACAGTGAACACAGCGTGGCACGTTGTCATCATCACCGGCACAAACATGATGTTAAAACATTATAGCCTAATAACATTGCCATTTCTGTCACTCAATGTCCTTTGTGATGTGAAATTGCTAATTCCTTGTCTCAAATTATATCTGTATCACCCAGTGAATCAAAAAGCTGCTACCTCCCCCACACTTTGTCCATAAGCTGTGTAATGTCAATGGCAAGGGACGTCATTTTTGTGGCCCCAGGTTATGGCAATTGCCAGCTCCTAGCACACAAGTTCTGTTCTATATTATTTTGGTCATCCCCTGTGGCAACTCTGAGGACCCGCTAGGTGTCCCGGACCCCCATGTCGAAGACCCCTGATATAAACACTGAGTGAGAACTAGAACTGTGCACTGTCCCTTTATTCTGCAGAGTAAAATGAAATGCAAGGAAGCAAGACGATGAAGTGATATCCCTAAAGCACTGTCATTTGTAGGGAGGAAAGACATCACATGGCTGGTGGTGATGGATCTGTACTATTCAGTTTGTGAAATTACTAGTTCCCCCAAATCTTTCACACTATATAGTATGTGCAACTATTCATTATATTGTTTTGTAAAAACATGACATTTAATTTACAAATGGGCCAGGTTTAATTCCAGACCAAAACTAAAATGTCTCAGTACAACAGGTGGCAAGTTATTAAAGCCATGATTGGCGACAGCTGACAAGAACATGTGGCTAATTCACAGCAAAGTGGCCCTGCAGAGTAATCTCTCCCTATCAAAACAACTTCAGCAGCACCTTCTCTTATAAGCCTGAAAGTCAACAAGCAACCAGCAAACAACTGTAGTGTGAAATGGAATATTATCGCAGTGCTGTACTAAAAAGTACTATTTTTTTTATCAATGCTGCAATGTAGAAATACTCTGTTACAAGTATACGTCCAGAAATCTCAATGTATAAACAATACGGAATACAGATGCCTAAATAAATGAATGCCTAAATAAATGCCTAAAATCATATCTCAAGTGCAGACGGTGTGCAGGTAATCGTTTACTTTTTTTGGAATAAACAATACAAAAGTATCGGTATCAAAATGTAGCCTACTAGTAGAAAGTTGCATTATGCAGAATGTGTTTTCAAATGTATAAAAGTATTTTGAAAATAGCAGATCGGCTATTTTCAAATGGCCAAAATGTATAGAGGGCATGCGCAGGCATAAAGTGAATGGCAGATCGAGTGGCAAATCGAGTGGCAAAGTGAGTGACAAAGTGAATTTAATGTTGATTAAAGTCATTTAATGCAATCAAATAGGACTTTTCTGTTTGGATGTATGGGCTGTCAAGGCCAGAAAGTATTTTATTGCCACTCAGTAGGCGTTCCCGCATTACTTCCGGGTGTAGCGTGGGACCTGGACGGATATGAACACAGATGGATTTTTGTTCATAACCAAATGAACACATTGGAGGCACGGTACATAACCCCCCCCCCCATGTTCTCCCTGACACTGCTGGACTGACTCTACTTACAAGAGAAAGGGGGGGAGGGGGCTGAACCAGGACCCCTACGTAATGTGAGCTTTATTGCCCATTGGAATGCAGGCTACATAAGCATGCAGGATGCTGAGAGCAACCTCTCTAAGGGCCTGTACAGACGAGGACGTATTCGGTGTTTCTGGGGCAAGTAATTAGCCGATCTGCCCTTTTTGTCACACGGAGACGGCGTTTTGGGGGACTTTAACGGCTAATTTTGAAACTACCTTCCAGAGTGGGAAAGTTTGGAGACGCGACTTCCACGTCTCCGTGTGTACAGCGAATGCCGCCTAATTTGCTGAAACGGTGATGTCATAGTCCCCTCGCCCCCTCCAAACTAACCAGTGTTAATGGTTTATTTCACCATAACCACTTACATATAAGTATCACAGCTATTTTATATTTGCACATAATGTCTATAAATCTCTTATCCAAAAATAGCCGATCTGCAGCCCGCACGCATGCAAACCGTTGCTGAGATTGCGCAGGCATGCACGAGAGAGGAGTTGTATGTGAGGAGCTGATCACAGATAGAGGGAAAGTGTTATATTTGGCCTATTATTTATGCTATATATTATTGACCGCGTCAGTCACAGTCACAGAGAGAGAGAGAGAGAGAGAGAGAGAGAGAGATGCTGCGTGTTAAAAAATAGAAGGGGCGCGCTCTCTCTCGCTCTCGCTCTCTCTCTCTCTCTCTCTCTCACACTCTCTCTCTCTCTCTCTCTCTCTCTCTCTCTCACACACTTACTTTGTGCTTGCTGATGTTTTCAGAAGAATTAATCCAAGGTTTGTCATATATTATGGTTTAGTAGGCAATGGCATACACTTTAGCTGGTCAGTCAGTGTGTGCAGACTCAGAGAGAGAAGCAGCACTGCTCTGCTCATTAAATTGATATGACGCATATGCGCATCTGATCAAGATAATTAGTTATTTGGCAACACCTGTGTGAAATACCAACGCTTTCATATAGCCTTTAGAATAAGCTTTTTCTTTTTTTTTGTGGCCATCTGCAGGCCAGCCATGTGTACTGCATCTTTATCTTGAAAACGAAGCAGTTTACCGGTCTCGAGTGGACGTCGTACATAATTAACATAACCGCAATGTAGACGCAGTAAGTTTTATATCGTTCACAAAACTTAGGCGGGGAACAGCCCGCGACGTCCTCGTGAAGGCAGCCCCTGAGACTACACAATGAGACAATAAAGTTTGAATAAAACTGTTCACATATTATGCCTTTGAACCACGAATATATATATATATTTGTATACTATCTATTGGGGTTCAACCATATATATATATATTGTGTTGAATTAATGTGATGAGTGTATTATATATTATATATATAATTATATTCTGGCTTGCCTGACTTCTAATTTACATACGGCTGTACTGTTTGATATCTCCACATGTGGAAATTCATGCTGAGTGCAAATATTTAGTCAGATGTATTAATAGGAGCTCCCCAGAACCACTAGTGACGAGTTAGTATTTCATGTGCTTTATGGTTCATGGGTTAAGGGGACAGCCCCTACAGCTAACACACGTCCGGACCCTGCAGCTCCTTGCATGACAAGGAGCCAGTCTCCGCCTCTTCGATATATATGAGATGGCCAAGCAGCCATCTCTCTCTCTTAACTTCTACTGGGACGACGGAGGACTGCAGCAATTAAGGGAGGGTTGACGCACGTCCCCCCCCCACACACACTCTGTCCTCCTTCACTGACCAGGCCCTGGGTTGACTCTGTCCCCACCACAGAAGTTCCATTTCCTGGGTAAGACCTCAGCGCCACAGCGGCCGGTTCCCAGAGACCGTGAGGCAACCCAAAACTGACCAGACGACAGGTTCTCTCTCTACGAGACTCTCAGCGCCACAGCGAGGATAAGACATCCCAAGTCTCCTCTGCCGCTCGAATCTTCAAGAGGGTCAGCTTAAGCCAAGCGCCACCAAGCTGATCCCGACGAGGGAAAACCGATGCCTGCACACAGCTGCCTCTGACGACTACTAAACCACTGCCCAGTGACATCCTTCTGGGCCTGCCATCCACCGCCCCTAGCCTCTGGCTAGCTCGACAGCACCATGGCCCAGCTACCACATGGTCACCGCTACAGACAATGGCTGCCATCCACTGCTGACCTCTACACACAGGCGAGCATATGTCACATGATAGATGGCAACTGAGTGTAGCAGGCTAGGGTAGATGTTATTTTGGAAGGTAGATCTGCTATTTTCGAAACCTCCCTTTTATTATTTCATGTTTCTTTTCCCTTTATTCGTTTCATGAGCTATCACTATTTACCTTTACCTGACCTTACTTTGATCAAAAGGTTTCATTTAAACCTGTGTCCATTTTTGGGATTGTTTGTACACATTTGATTTATTTTGTTATAATAAATTTATATGATTTTCATTAAGAAGTCGTTGTGTATTATATCTCAATATTTACAGTACAAGTACCGTTGGAATATTTATTGCAAGTCTGTCCAAAAATTCATGTTACATTACAGTGACGTGAGCAATATAATTATTATATTGTAATATTTTAATAATTAATATTCATAAATTATGAATATTGATATTTGAAATATTACGTCCTGACAGCTGTTACCCAGCTATATTACAGATGGTGCCCCGTTGCGAGGCAGACTCTTATTCCAACTGTACGTACTGTAAATTCTGAGATTAAAATTAATATATTCGAAAAAAAACAAATATTTTTGGAAAAAGGTTTTTTTTTTAAATAACAATAATAATACAGGCCTAGTATTGTTGTTCTTATTTTCGTAATCAAGTTCAGTGATTTAAGTTGATCAATGTCTGGTTGGAAATTAGTTGTAGAATGATTCAAATCTAAAAACAGAATTTGAGTGAAAGCGTTTCAAAATAGGCACTATTCCAAAAATCCCTTTCTTTCCAACCCCTGAGGAAGTTAGAGAAGGCATGGTGTGTTAACAGTAGTTGTCAAAGTCATTTTTGTGGGGACTCCCCAAGTTATGATAATATATTAAATATTGTCATAATCATATCATATATCATATATGATCGACTCTGGATACACTGAGTCATCAAGCTTTGTTCAGGATTAGCGATCTAGACAAGCAAATGTGGCTATAGTGGCGTGAAATGTATATGTCAAATATCCTCCATCTGACACATTGGATTCATAATATCTGTGTCAAATCGAGTAGATCTTGACATTATTTGGATGTCCTCTCCATAACTAGAGGACGTTTTTGAAATACAGCTTTGTTTCACTTCCTGTAGAGTAAAAAGTGTTATAGGTCTATCACTAATTCTCAAGTGTAACTATAACTACTATTTACCAATAGTCATAACTGCATACTGTTGGTTAAATAGAAGTGAAACTGTGACACTCAGGTTAGTGATTGGACGTAAGCAGCTTGTCATAAGTTTGTTTTCCTTTTGTAGCCTATTAGTGACACAGTAGCAGTTGGTGTGAAATTTTGCTGGAGCAAAATTCTGCACAGATCAGCAGTCTGGTTATATGTTTTGGTTTTAATTCCTGCCTCACATTATAAGACCTTGGCCTCTGGCTCCAAGCAAGCTAGGGTTTTTGATTGAGGTGTTTATTGAAACTAAATGTGTACCATGTTGTTGGTTTGTATTTAACTTGGCCAAATGGTTAAAGTTAAGCATCTCTCTGCCTAGGGTGAGAGAGGAAGTTTGTGTGCACTGTGTGTGTTTGACCGGAACCATTTTAGATTTTTGGCCCTCACACACACACCCACACACACACACACACACACACAACACACAACCCCCTTTGAAGATTTGTTATCAATCATTGAAAAGGGGGGTGAGTGTTGTAAACCTTTTGGGGTAGTCCATCCTGGTTCCAGGCCATAAACCCAGGCAGGATTAGCTGAGTCAACAACCAGTTGACACCAACCCCATTTAGTTTTGGCCTCCAGAGCCACACGGCAGACCTGACCCCCACCTATTTTTCTTCATCCCTTCAAATCGAAGAGGAAGAAGGGGGGGTTCTGGGCCTGTTCCCCTGTGTTGGGCCATGCAGACAGAGAGAGACAAACTCCTATCACCAATTTTGCAGAATGTATACTAGTAGTTTATTTCTAAACTCTCTCCTGGCTGTGAAAGTCTTTGTCTTGTACCAAATTGTGAGAGATTCACTTCAGTGGCAAATGTGTTCTTGTTAACCTCAAAATAATTATAATGCTATCCAACTTAGTTCCATTATGATCTAGACTTAAGCTTTAATTCATTTTGGCAGAACAGATTGGTTACAATCAGTTCAGAATCCTAGAAGTTATTATTTAATTTCCAGGGAAACAACTAAATTCTATTTTAAACTTGTTCGAACTATCAAAGTTCACCTACAAAGTATTTTCAACTTAATTTTAAGTAGACCAAACACACTTCTAGTTCCCTTAGTCACGATTATATACTGACAAGTGGTACATTATAACTATTTTTGCCAGCCGAAGAGAAATCTCATAATTTTTTTTTTTTCCAGTGACTATCTCTCAGCAGTCCTTGTCTCAAAAATTGCTCAAATATGCTGCATAACATGGCATATGTGGTAGCACAAGCAATAAGAGGGCTAAATTTTGATCCCAAACTGAAAAATACTTTTCGATTTGATTGTGATACAGACATGTGTCAACTGATTACACCGTTATCAACAGCTAAGAGTCAAAAGATCGAACTGCTGAGAGATGTTTTAAAACAGGAAAATGTGACAATGCAAAGATATGGTGATTTGACTCAAATCTGTAAACTACAGAGTTCTGTCATAGATTTGCAAGACAGGATTGCATGCCAGGAGAGTCGTAAATGTACCGCTAATGATGATATGGTTAAATGTTTTCAGGACCTCCTGACCGAGGTCAGAGGTCAAACTCAGGCACGCAATGGTCAGCTTTGCTGTGGACCTGTGGAGCAGACCCAGTTGGGGGTTAATCAGTCAAAAGTAATCTCAGAATTGAATTCTAATGTGAACAAACTAAATATAGAAATCGATCAATTACGGAACACTGTGGCTTCACAGGACGCTAGCCTTAATTTTAGCGTACAGCATATTTCAATGCTGCAAGCTAAAATAGACCAAACTGACAAAAATGAGTGGGAAAACCACAGGACGTGCAATAACACATCTCCTCTCATTAGCAGTCAACAAGGAGGGGGGGGGCTGGATCCTGTTTCCTCCCCAACCTCCTATGTGCCTGATACTAAACTTTTAACCCCTTCCTCAACATGGCCAAAGCGACCCCATGTCAGCCAACATCCTTATCGGTCCGGGGTTGTGACCCGGTCAACTGGTGGTCAGACTCCAGATTTGGTCAGAGCACAATATGATGTAGGCATGGTGGAGGTGATGTCACCTCCACCATCAAATCAAGTAGATCCTGACCCTAACACACAGGCACATGCTAAGACCCTGGGGGATGATGTCCTGTGGAAAATCTCTAAACATATAGACCATTTTTACCCACAGGCTTCAGGCAATACAGATTCTCAAGCATACCTTGACTGTATTGTTGACAGTTTACGTTCGTATGAACCAGTCACGGTGGAAACAAAGGTGAATCTCATCCGTTTAACCTCAAGCCGCGAAGTAAACTCCTGCCTTAGGCGCCAGGCAACTCTACTAGACTGGCAGTCTGTCTGCCAGGCAATAATCGGGGAGTTTGACCACGATGTTGCCAAAAGTGGGCTGATTTCGGCCATGGAGGTTAAACAGCATGAGCAGGAAGATGTTAGGGTATTTTATAAACGTTTAATGAAAGCATTTTTCGGCAGTAAAAATAGCCCAAAGATGGAGGAAGATGTACATTTCAAGGCGTTGTTCCTAAATAATTTACTTCCCTCTGTTACAAAACACTTCCCTCTCGGAATCAATTCTGAGAAAATACGTGCCGTTGTTTTGCGATCCTTGGCAAAGGAAGCGTTTGACAGAGAATGCCATGAAGCATCTTATGTAACTGTCAGCACCCGAATCGATGACTGTCTCCCCGAAAGTCATCAGAGCCCTGTGTTGGTAAAGAATTCCCCAAAGGAATCTCGTAGACAAAAGAAATCCCGCATCTACGCTGCCAGACAGGTTTCAAGCCCCACTGATAATGACTGGAGAAAATCTATGAGGGATTATACACCTTGATAATTCTAAACAACACGGTGGTTATTTCTTTGTACGTGAATGTTTCAGACGACCACTACACTATATAGTTTGTGTCATTTGAAACATTCGGGGGGATACAGTGTTACACCTGTTGTTTGCAGTAATTATATACATCTGTTTGTACACTTTGTGTCACGTATGTCTCATAACAGTTTGAGATGTTTATACACAGGCAACACGTTTGCATGTATATAAACGAGTGTATAAGATACGGCAACATAAACTTTTTTAGTCACTCCATGATGATGAACATTATCTGTGTGCCTTGATCATTATTTGTTTTACTAACCATAGGTGAGGTAACAGCATGTATTAACTACACTGTAGCTCCACCCACATTGGTTGTGATTTTGCCCCATCAAAGGTGATTTAAACTGATAAGTAATATATCAAGGAATATGTTTGACAGACAAGGGCCAACCATGGTTGACCTTTGTCCATCGCAGATGACAGCTGTTAATACTGCTGGCCGACTTCACAGGGATTCGTGCACTGTACAAAGCTTAGTGGTATTTTGTTTTAAGCATATAAGTTGTGAGTGAATCAGGAGCTTTGATTCCTCGCCCCTGATCAGGGTGGGGATGGTAGGGGCTCTGTATGCCACTTTTACAACTGTGACATAAGTCCCTCTTTTCACAGGATAACGGAGTCATGAACTGTTGATCTGTAGTGATAGGAGGAACAATGGCTGTAATGCTTAAAACACTATACCAATTTGCTAGGGACAGTAACCCACATGTGCATGTCCAATTTGTGAATCTAAGGCCATCATTTTTGTCAATTACAACTATATAGAAATGATGTCTCCACACACACTTCATCATTTCGGTGACTAGGAGAGATGCCTACTATTATAGGTCTAAAGCCTACAGCAAACCTTTGACGTAGCTAGACCCAATCAAACCCAATCTAACCGGTAGCTAAACTACACGTGACTACTTCACGTCAGTTAGAGTGAACTCACTGCTTAAATTAAACTATGGTAAACAAAAACAGATCTTAGAAAGAAGTGCTCTGATAAAAAGGCATGACAAATGCTAACACATCACTCCTCCAATTATAGCCTACATTATAATAGGAGTTTTCTAAACAGTCTCAGCTCTATTTGAGATTACCTGTATGTTACCTGTGTTTTCTTTGTTTTGAATTGTTGTTCAACAAATCAGTTTGTACTAGAGTTAATCAATCTATTCACGTCACAGTGAGTAGAACAAGTATGCTTTCTTTCCACATAGTAAACAAAACATACAGTAATTTATGTGCATTTTTAGGAGTTTTTCCTTTTGTGTTTTTGGCCTTATTCCTTCAATTTTGTGTAGACTTGTTTTGTGTTTAACTTGAAGCCTCTGACTATAGAGCCACGGCCTATAAGAGAACTTTCTTTCAAGAAGTCCAGAGTTATACAGTCACCAGAACAGTTTAGCAGATAAGAAGTTGCCATTTAATCATGCGATGTATATGCTCTGTCTGTGTACTCTGTGTTCATCCTCTCACTTTTTACTTTTGCCCTCAAAGATCAAGGACTCAACGTGTCGTTTCGTCATGATACTGAGGACAAAGGGGGGACATGTAGCGTGGGACCTGGACGGATATGAACACAGATGGATTTTTGTTCATAACCAAATGAACACATTGGAGGCACGGTACATAACCCCCCCCCCCATGTTCTCCCTGACACTGCTGGACTGACTCTACTTACAAGAGAAAGGGGGGGAGGGGGCTGAACCAGGACCCCTACGTAATGTGAGCTTTATTGCCCATTGGAATGCAGGCTACATAAGCATGCAGGATGCTGAGAGCAACCTCTCTAAGACTACACAATGAGACAATAAAGTTCACATATTATGCCTTTGAACCACGAATATATATATATATTTGTATACTATCTATTGGGGTTCAACCATATATATATATATTGTGTTGAATTAATGTGATGAGTGTATTATATATTATATATATAATTATATTCTGGCTTGCCTGACTTCTAATTTACATACGGCTGTACTGTTTGATATCTCCACATGTGGAAATTCATGCTGAGTGCAAATATTTAGTCAGATGTATTAATAGGAGCTCCCCAGAACCACTAGTGACGAGTTAGTATTTCATGTGCTTTATGGTTCATGGGTTAAGGGGACAGCCCCTACAGCTAACACACGTCCGGACCCTGCAGCTCCTTGCATGACAAGGAGCCAGTCTCCGCCTCTTCGATATATATGAGATGGCCAAGCAGCCATCTCTCTCTCTTAACTTCTACTGGGACGACGGAGGACTGCAGCAATTAAGGGAGGGTTGACGCACGTCCCCCCCCCACACACACTCTGTCCTCCTTCACTGACCAGGCCCTGGGTTGACTCTGTCCCCACCACAGAAGTTCCATTTCCTGGGTAAGACCTCAGCGCCACAGCGGCCGGTTCCCAGAGACCGTGAGGCAACCCAAAACTGACCAGACGACAGGTTCTCTCTCTACGAGACTCTCAGCGCCACAGCGAGGATAAGACATCCCAAGTCTCCTCTGCCGCTCGAATCTTCAAGAGGGTCAGCTTAAGCCAAGCGCCACCAAGCTGATCCCGACGAGGGAAAACCGATGCCTGCACACAGCTGCCTCTGACGACTACTAAACCACTGCCCAGTGACATCCTTCTGGGCCTGCCATCCACCGCCCCTAGCCTCTGGCTAGCTCGACAGCACCATGGCCCAGCTACCACATGGTCACCGCTACAGACAATGGCTGCCATCCACTGCTGACCTCTACACACAGGCGAGCATATGTCACATGATAGATGGCAACTGAGTGTAGCAGGCTAGGGTAGATGTTATTTTGGAAGGTAGATCTGCTATTTTCGAAACCTCCCTTTTATTATTTCATGTTTCTTTTCCCTTTATTCGTTTCATGAGCTATCACTATTTACCTTTACCTGACCTTACTTTGATCAAAAGGTTTCATTTAAACCTGTGTCCATTTTTGGGATTGTTTGTACACATTTGATTTATTTTGTTATAATAAATTTATATGATTTTCATTAAGAAGTCGTTGTGTATTATATCTCAATATTTACAGTACAAGTACCGTTGGAATATTTATTGCAAGTCTGTCCAAAAATTCATGTTACATTACAGTGACGTGAGCAATATAATTATTATATTGTAATATTTTAATAATTAATATTCATAAATTATGAATATTGATATTTGAAATATTACGTCCTGACAGCTGTTACCCAGCTATATTACACGGGTATGATGACGATGTCATGCGCATACCCTCTATTGTATATAGGCTGAGGGCTGAAGTGGTTATATGTTTTGTTAATCAAAAATCTACAAAGTGTCTAAAGTTTTCAAATAATTGTAGTGGAGTAAAAGTAAAAAACAATTGCCTCTGAGACGTAATGGAGTAAAAGTAAAAATACTGAAAATGGAAATACTACTGTACACCACTGCAAAATAACCTGACACTCACTATAAGCTTATGGTCCCCACATGTGATTTGTGCGTATCGATATTAATTTGAAATATGGAAATACAAGGTTTACACTTGACAGCAATGTGTCCTACTGTTCCCATACACAACCTATGTTAAGGGAGTGAATCATGTCTTTTAGAGGACAATATTGGATCGCTCAAATCACATTAACCGGAAACTGCCATTATTTTCACAATGACAACAAAGCGATCTCGGCTTTGAAATCATACAGCAGATTTTCAACATGATGGGGGTCGAGTTAGGAGAACAGCGGTGAAATCTTTGGGGGGAAAAAATGACATTGCTCGGTATCAAAGCCATCATTAATAATGTGCAAACTGCAAGCATGACTGACCCACTCTGCCTTTACAATTTCACTTCATCAGGATAGTTAAGAACAGGCCAGGCAGTCACTGGGTCGACGATGATGGCTGTTCCAATTGCCTCTCGATCTATTTCCCCTGGTAAAACCGTGTACGTTTTAGAACACGAAACGGCGTAATAAGAACATAACATGAGTGCTGTGCACGAGTGTGAAAATCAATACATTCGAGTGAGAAAATCCACCCACAAAGTGGCACACAGTATTTTATTTCAGATTTGAATGGATTTAGACAGTCCTGCGTACATTGTGATGAACACAAGTTGAAAGCCGCACTCAAGAGACGGATATTGAATTTGCTGACACTGAATTATAATATGATGAGGTGGTGAAGTAAGGATATGGGGATTGCCGGTTAAATAAATAAAAATGGTCAACAGTGCATTTATATATAGCGCCTCTCAACTGGACCTAGATATAGTAGACAGTAGACACGGCTTCTAGCTTACCAAAAGAAATGACCCGGCCTAGTATTGCTCCCAGTCTGAATATGCCTAGTCTGAATTTATGCCTTGATGAATTGAATACACAGGACCTCAATGGAAACAATCGCTCATGGATTTTGTGTGTTATCCTTTTAGCATTATTGTATAACTGTAGGCTACCTTTTTGCACGTTGCAACGCATTGTGAGCTTTTTGATCTGCTTTTTTTTCTCCGATCTGCTTTTCCTTCAGCCTTTTACCCCTTTTTCTCCACAATGTAGTCCTTATGCTAATGTATCCTCCCCACACATTTCTATGTTGTATCCTACTGTCTCTTAGGCCTCACTCAGACCTTTAAAACATTGATGCATGCTTGTTGTATGAATGTTGTGAGTGTCATGGCCGCCCCAATGCATTTCCAATGGAAGTCACATGGTCTGTAGTCCACATTTTGGACTACAAGCTGTTGTATGGCTTTCGGCTGTGTTTCGACTGCGCCCCCCACCCCCTCATACAACACAAATGTTGTGTCAAACCATGTGACTCCCATTGGAAATGCATTGGGACAAGCTGTGTCCTTTGCATACAACAAGCATACAGCAATCTGTTGCGACCGTGTGAGTGAGGCCATAGAGCCTAGTAAAGTACAAATGCCTCAAAATTGTACAGTACTTTAGTAAATGTACTTACCAGTAGTTATTTACCAGTGTGCCAACCGAACAGAGTGCCGACAATTCAATACATTTCACCTTGATGATACTGGCATTCATAAAGTTTGTCTAAAGCTTTTTTAACATCAAAATCTTTGTCAGGGGGGCAGCCTGGGCTTTTATCTTATGACAATGTGAATGACTATACAGCCTTGGTTTTTGGCCGTGCCGCAACAGCGGGGCCACAGCGCTATAAACGTTAATGTCTGCCTCTTGTGACAAACTACCATCTCATTGAACCTCTGGCAGAGGCCAGGTTAGCACAAAGCAATACCATTCAACCTAACAGCTTGAGTGTGCTTTAAGACAAAGCACGGTGAATATTTTATCTTCGGGGACAAGGAGTAAAAAGAAAACGTCATTATTTTTGGCGTTGTACCTGCATGTTTTGTTCAGAGGTTTAATGTACACTTGTACTGCAGTTTAACGAGGCCAAATGGAAAGGCTTAGGCGGCGGTTATCCAGCTACGCCTGAGATCTATGGCATTGGTTCTCAAAGTGGGGTCTCCCAAGGGTCCTTGCAGGGGACGGGGGACGGGGAGGTCCCCATTATAAGTAGCCTATAGCCCTAGTTAGCGTCACAATCATTTTAACCACTTTATATCATTTAACCACTTCCATTTACAGTATATGTTGGTTATTCAAAATTAGCACATCTACAAACTGTGCTAATAGCGAGCTTGTACATCTACTATAAAGGGTATGCGTGTGACATCATCATCAAACCAGGAAGTTATGCAGGAACGCCTACTGAGTGGCAAAAAACTACTTTCTGGCCTTGACAGCCCATACATCCACACAGAAAAGTCTTATCTGATTGCATTAAACAACATTAAACAATGTTAAACTCACTTTGCCTGTTGCTTTGCCACTCGATGTGCCATTCACTTTAAGCATGCGCATACTCTCTATTTTTGAGAATGTTTGAAAAACACACATTTTTAATCATTTTGCTTTTTTTTAAAACAAATATTCTCTTATGGGGGTTCCTGGCACAAATAATTTTCAGATGAGGGTTCGTGGTCAAATATAAATGTGGGGGTCGGGAGAGCTGACCTCATTGACCTTCCTGCCAAGGTGGAGTTAGCACTTAAAAAAAGATAAAGTAATTGAGCAGCTTAGAGAGCATGATTTATAGAAGTTAAGAACCACTGAATACCACACAACTGTTAAGAATCACCCTGAATACCACACAACTGTTAAGAACCACCCTGAATACCACACAACTGTTAAGAACCACCCTGAATACCACACAACTGTTAAGAACCACCCTGAATACCACACAACTGTTAAGAACCACCCTGAATACCACACAACTGTTAAGAACCACCCTGAATACCACACAACTGTTAAGAACCACCCTGAATACCACACAACTGATTTATAGAAGTTAAGAACCACCCTGAATACCACACAACTGTTAAGAACCACCCTGAATACCACACAACTGTTAAGAACCACCCTGAATACCACACAACTGTTAAGAACCAGCCTGAATACCACACAACTGTTAAGAACCACCCTGAATACCACACAACTGTTAAGAACCACCCTGAATACCACACAACTGTTAAGAACCAGCCTGAATACCACACAACTGTTAAGAACCACCCTGAATACCACACAACTGTTAAGAACCACCCTGAATACCACACAACTGTTAAGAACCACCCTGAATACCACACAACTGTTAAGAACCACCCTGAATACCACACAACTGTTAAGAACCAGCCTGAATACCACACAACTGTTAAGAACCACCCTGAATACCACACAACTGTTAAGAACCACCCTCAATACCACACAACTGTTAAGAACCACCCTGAATACCACACAACTGTTAAGAACCACCCTGAATACCACACAACTGTGCATATTTTATCTCTGAAAAAAAAAATGGCATTCTTGCGGGTTTAGTTTGACTTTGTATGCTGCCTGTAAGTGCAAATTAAAGAGATCAAATGGAAGGGCTGTAATAGTCGAGCTACAACACGCTCGATAGGGACTCACTCTGCGAGGCTGAATAAACATTTCCGTGGGCGGCAGAGCTTTTGACCCGACTGCAGACCTTCTACTCTCCCCAACAGATGTATAGAGAGCACAAGAGCCCCGGGTTTTTATTCCTCCGTCTCTCATTTTCTCTCTCTCTCTCCCTCGGTCTTCATCTCTCTCCATCTCTCTGACGTGCCGTGCAAAGAAAAGCCTCGGGAGGACTTGAGGTGACCCGACGTGATGGAATCTTCCGTACGGGTGAAGTTTTCAGCTGTCACGTTTGGGGAAAGGGAAAATATAAGCCCACACACGTGACCTTTGAACCAAGGAGAAACTGATTCCTAAGAGAAGAGAGCATATGGTGTTTTGATTTAACGAGGTATGATCCGTCCTGGAATATTTGTCTCACTGTGGAATTCACATTATCAAACAATAATGCAATGAACCACTCCAACGAACAGCAATGTCCGTGTTCAACTATGTGTGTTTGTGTGTGACTATGTGTGTGACCAGTACCAATGAGTACCAAAAGTGGCGCTGTTGTGCCAGAAACGGAGAGAGAGAGATAGTGCTGCATGTTGCCTGCTAATGAGAGAGAGAGAGAGGGAGAGAGAGAGAGACAGAGAGGGGGGGGGGGGATTTGCACCACTCAGTTCACACAGGTGTGATTTTTACATTTCAAAGACCGCCTGTTTGATAGGCCACAGGCCACAACATTGATACCATTTAGTCGTTTTAATTAATTAATTTGACTATATATTGTTCACTAAACTTTTGAGTTACTTGCTTTGGAGTTTTAATCCTTTTTAAAACACAGACACCCCAATCTGATCCCCATGCAAATTCAGCACTAACTTCCGATTAGAATGCACAGCGGGGCGAACCGAACAAAACCAATACTCCGTTCCAAATACAAGCAACCCGCTGTAATACGTGGGGCCCAGTTTAAATAAGGAAATTCACTTAGAGAGTAAATATAAATTCTGCTTTCATTGGGCACTTTTATGGCCAGTTTCCCAGGTGCAAAACACTCTGGAGGAATGAGAAGTTTCCTCCGCAACATTATTAATCAAACCAACAATGCTTCCAAAGAAGCCACTATATCCGGCGCGGCGGCGGCGTACAATTTCTTGCTTTTTTTTTGTCGTTTCCCCCTCACCCCACCACTCCCCCTGACGACACTCCACTGACCAATTTCCCATCAGTCGTCGTGACTCACACACCCCATTTTTGAAGAAGCGGCACGCTGACTTTATTACGGCGGCGCCTGGCAGACGGGGAATCATAAAGCTGACGGCTGTGATAACTCGTCCCTCCGCCTTGTCACGGTCCCCGAGAGAAGGATGGCGGAAAGGTGTGCTGGAGAGAAAGGGTCGCGCCTGCAGGGCGGGGGCAGGGCGAAGCGCCGGCGACAGGTTTCTCCTCCCAGAGCACCCGCTTCCAATGTTATCAACTGATAATCAGCAGCATGTTCTTATCTGGACCATGCAATGCAGGCAATATGGACATTTCCACATACTGCCTACCTTGCGGTATGCGATTAGGGAATGCGGAAGTGAAATTACTGCTGCCGAAGCTAATCGTGAAACTGACATACAGTACATGGCCGGTTAAGACTGATATGATGTTAGGGGACTTACAGTACGTGGCCGGTTAAGACTGACGTTAGGGTTAGATTTAGGGTTACGGTTAGTAATAGTCAGACAACGCGAGGTCCCAACGCCACGTCTGACAACATCAGTATGTGGAAAAGTCCATACTGGCTGCATTGCATGCTATTGATAAGGGCTGATGACGGAGATTAAATCAACTGATAACAACCGAAGCCACTACCAGAGGCTGTCATTTCGTTACCCATATGAAAACCTTTGTGCCAGGGACCACCAAGAGAGAACATTTGTGTTAAAAGAATATCTAAATAACACATTTTCTAATACTTTCAAGATTTATTTTCCCCCATTTTCTTTTCAGTCCATGAGTCCTCGTCAAAAATCTACCGATCTACAAGCTTATATGACGTGTTGTGAGCTTCTTAGGTGTGCCTTTTTTTAGGTGTGGGACTAAATTAAGCCTGAGTGAGTGAGTGGTACCAGGCCCACACAGCCAGGCAGTGACAAGAAGCTATATGGAAGAGGAGAGAAATGCTCAGACAAATGATGTGGACGACGTCGCTCCATGCTTGCTCATACCAGGAAGCTGCAAACCGAACCTTATTCTAATGAATAAAACATGATTTCAAACAATCTGTACGTATGGTATATGTTAATACATATTAAGTAGTAGTATATCTGCCGTTGGGGGGGGGGGGGGGGGGGGTCTCCCTACCCCTCCATTGAGACATATTTAGAGCCTGGTGTCAAGGTTTTGATTTATCGATTGAATACTTAAACGGCACAATGCGACATTACATCTAAAAGGACATTCCTGGGGTCTCGTTTCCATTGTGGTCCTGTGAATTTATGTACAGATGTGTCATTCCAATTTAACAGTAAATCAGGCTTTCCTGTACCTTTCCTGCAATTTTTCAAAAGTGTCACTTTTAGACACTTCTTTCCATAGTAAAAAAAAATGAATCTGAATAGCATTTACATAACACCTTTGCAAATGCCCTCCTTTCTCACTGACAATGTTCTGACAATGGCATGACGTGTGAAGTTGAGAGATGAGAAATTTACATTTACCCCCCTTGTGATAGATTTTTCAGGCCAATTTTGAAAGAAACCATGTGTTACACATCCTTTAGACATTGATACATTTAAACCCACAGTGTCAGGTATAGCAGGACATAGACTTTACCGGTTGACAAAGTACTACCGCCTGAAGCTCATAATGCAATATCTCTCCCCAGGGCCAGGCCAAGTGGTAGGGATTGCCTCTATCACTCAAAGTGCTTTACAAAGCACATCCACCCATTCACACACACGCACACACACACACGCACGCACGTACGCACGCACCGCAACCGCCAATGGTGGTCTCAAACATTATATGTCCCGTCAGGAGCAGTTAGGGGTTCAGAGTCTTGCTCAAAAATAACCAGACAGCGGTGGAATAAGTACTCACATGTTGTATTTCAGTAAACGTACTGTATGAATACCACAATGGAGAAATACTCTAATTAACAGCAGTAAAAAGTTAAAGTGTGATTGTCGTGAGCTTGTAGACCTACCATTTTTAAAAAGCCGGAGTTAAAGGAGCATTCAGTGATTTGAGTGATTTGGAAAACCACCCATTACGCCCCGGTAACAAAATGTGCAAATGCACGCTCTACAGTGGGGGGGAAGTGCAACAGGCCAACAGCATGTGCACCAAGGCCCGCCCCCACTCGATCATGATTGGAGGAAGGCCTCTCTCATCCTGATTGGATGAAGGCTTTGCCACCCGCCACCAAAACTGAAACTAGGGTTTTTTGACCCCAGGGGCTCACTGGGGACAGGGAGGAACTCCTTATATGGTCAGCACACTCTATAGTAGGGAGGATTATCCAGAAAAAAAGAAAAAATAAGTGATATTTAGATTAAGTCAAATCACTGAATATACCTTTAAGTATATATGACCGAATATCTTAATGCATGTTTTGTAATAATAATCAAAATCTGCAAAGTAACAAGTAACTAAAGCTGTAAAATAATTGTAGTGGAGTAAAAGTGCAATGCCGCTGATCTTCAGATGTTGTGGAGTGAAAGTAAAAGTATTGAAAATACTCCAGTAAAGTGCAGAACCTAGTACGCACGCACGTGCACGCACATGCACATGCACATGCACATGCACATGCACATGCACATGCACATGCACATGCACATGCACGCAGTAGTGGATTATACCAGGGACCATTCTGTTTCCCTGGGGGTAGCTCAATAAAACTGCAATGCTCAAATTCAAAAGGGTTTATTTGTCACTCACTCATATAAGAACAAGCAGTGAAATGTTGGTGTGACATGCCCTGCAGACCGTGCCAACAATAACAAGATATAATAATAATACTGGCTATGGTACAGGTACAAAAAATAGACACAATATATAAAACCTTTAGCAGCAACGTCGGGGAGTGTACAGAATCTGAAGGGAGAATAATTTATCAACCGGGATATATATATATAGAAAGGGTATATGGTCTCTGTCGAGTGGAAACCTCATATTGTACAGTTGGAGGCCATCGATATTGTCCTTTTCTTTTTGCTGAGGTTTGCGTGATCTGTGCAAAAGGACAGTTAACCCATTTTGGGCGGGAACCCCTTTTGGTGTTTTAAACATGTTATAATTTAGCTATTGAAAAATAGCAGATCTACAAGCTCATAGCGCGCCACCGAGTGGCGCGCTACGAGCTTGTAGGTCTGCTATTTTTTAAAAATCGTGAAAATATTTATTTCAGAAAACTGGAGGATTTAGAAGGATTTTTTTAAATGTTGAGGTCAGGCCTAAATGGGTCAAATGATAAGGGACAATATCGGTGGCACCCAACTGTATGTCCAAAACTGTTCAGGATTCAAATTCAAAAGCATCGAAAGTAACAGATGTGCACTGCAAGCTCGGAACACGTCGCTTCGCACCACATTTCGAGCTTGCATATCTGCTACTTTTGATGCTTTCGTGTGACGCCGTATAGAATGATGAAGTAGGCCATTATTTTACTGGGGCCAAAAGACACAAAAAGGTAGAATGTGGAGATGAAAGGTTTCTTGCCAACCACAGTACAGTACACGGTGCACGACAAGTACAGTACAATGTAGTGTAGCCACAGGGGATTTGTCCCCTCAAAAAGAAGGAGAATGAAGACTGTGTGGCTGTGTGCTCTGTTTAGGCAGCCAAAAAAAACAGGGGTGGGTGGTGTGTGTCTACAGATGGAAGTGGTCTGACCTGGCGGTGTTGTGGTCATTGTGACAGCCTCAGGGTAACAAAACTCTGGCAGTGTCTCTTGGTGGTGACCTTGTGTTTGCTACTATACGGAGCGGCTCCGGCAGGAACAGTTGGGGCGGGTTAAACGTCCTCGCTTCAGGGCTCCTGAAAACCCAGTACAGGAGTTCTCTGATTTACAAGCTCATAGCGCGTTGCTTTGTGCCACGCCATGAGCTTGTAGATCTGCTGCGTTGGCATTTTATGTGTGCAAATGTTTGAATAGCTATATCCATTTTTGAAGCGAACATTTCTAACTCAAATCTTTGCTTCTTGGGGGGGGGGGGGGGGGGGGGGTCCCTGGAACTAAACATTTTCAGATGGGGGCATAGGGTCAAATACATATAGTTTTATGGGGGTCCTTTATCGTGAAAAGGTTTGAGCACCACCGATATAGCGACATACGTTTTTCAGAAACGGTTGTGATTTAGAAGACATTCGTAGAATCGGCCTGCCGTCCTAGCGGGTTAAGCGGAAGACGTTTAAAGAATCAGATCCAGTCCCACATAATTTTGTCTTGTCTGGCCCAGGGATCGCAATTGGGGAATCATAGAGGTCAAAAAAGTTAAGGAAATATAACTTCCTGCACATTGGTACATTAATTTTATTCTGTCGCAGAGTCCCAAGGCAGCGAGTCCCTGCAGCACAGAAATGAGACAGCTTCCTTTTGTTCTAGTACAGCACGGCGATATTATTATACCTTTTTCTATGTTGGACACTATATTATATATAGCCTAATCATACATTCTCCATCTCCTCTCCCAGGCTGCCTTCGGAGATCACTACTGTACTGTACAGTACATGTCCAGCATGCCGTTCCCAATGAAACTTTGATTATTATTATTATTATATGAGCCAATTCTTGGAAATGTGTGTTTATTACTTTCGGCGTACAGGTTTGAGTGCTTTCAGGGTCATTATTGCACAGTACAAAATGTTGGGCGATAATAACACGGCTTCACCTCGCGGCTTCACAGACTTCATTACGCAAACGAGTGAAATGGGTTGGTTTTCGTCCAAATACTGTACCTACTGCGTGGAGAATATGATTTTTTTGTTCATCCACCGATCTGCCTAATGACTGCGAGTAGAGACGAGACAGAAGATGAACCAGCTGGAGAGAACAGCCCAAGACAGAGATGCCTGGAGATCGCTTGTTGGCGGCCTATGCCCCAGAAGGGGTAGCAGGCGTAAGAAGTAAGTAAGAGACGAGACAACATCCCTCAGTTGCCTGACAGTTCACACTTGCTTGAATTAAAGGAGCAGTTTAGCCAAAAGATTACTTTTTTCTTCCATCAATTGCACACCCCTCAAGCCTTGAATTCATAAGCCAATAATTTGATGGCCGGCAGGGTCTCTGGAAGGAGACTTGTGGAGTCTCCTGCTGAGTCTCCTATTGATCAAACACCCGGTTAGCAAATGATTGGCTTAGGAATGTGATAAAAATAAAAATAAAATCACCATGAATTCAATTCAATGTAATTGATAGAAAATAAGTCATTTTTGGGAAAACTACTCCTTTAAGTAGCAAAGGAGCGCAAATTCTGTTACATTTGGTGAGCGATTTATAAGGATGCTTTGATGATGAAATCGAGGCAATTCTTTATTGTCAGTCACCCCAGACGCAAAGTGACGGATCAAATTGAACGATAACATTTGAATAAATCTTAACCAAATACCGAAAGAAAACAGGGCAACGTGCCCAGAAACAGTGAGTGGTATATGTCAAAGCTAAACCTATTTCACTTGTCACGGGCCCCGCGAAAAAGTCAAAGCCATCCATTTTGATCTTGGCAATCACGTCGCATTCAGATAAACATTAACCCATTCAGGCCTGACGTCGAAAAAAAAAAAAAAAAAAGTTTTCTAAATCATGACAATTTTCGGAAAGATTTGAGGCACATTTTAACGATTTTTCAAAAATAGCAGACCTACAAGTTCATAGCGCGCCACTCGGTGGCGCGCTATGAACTTGTAGATCTGCTATTTTTCAATAGCTAAATTATAACAATGTTTAAAACACCAAAAGGGGTTCCCGCCCCAAAATGGGTTAATGGTTAATGTGGTTAAACGCTAACGTGACATGGATGCGTTCCAGGTATCAATGGATTAATACAATAGGGTTAGGATTTATGAGAAGCCATTCCGACTCACAGGTCAGAGTCTTTTGTAATGCTAAACAGCTTAGGAGGTCGTCATCATTGCCACCGCGCGTTTTCCTGGCTCTTATGTGTAGCTTGGCTCCGAGGCACCGCCGACCTCTGCGCTGACACAAACTTATTGCCGGTGTAAATCACACACCCCAAACACGCACACACACACGCGCGCACACACACACACACACACACACACGTGCACACACAGCTGCCCTCCAACCATGAATATATAAAGGGGTGTACACACAGTATATACGACAGCTTCCCCTACACAGTGGAATATTATTATTATTATTATATCTCCTCGCTGCAGTTGGAACTGAATCACATCCTCTGTCAGGAAGCACTTTTTTTCGTACGTATAGATTATACTTTGGGGCGACGTTCTTTACGGCGGGAGATTCCCAACCTGTGGTTCAGGGACTCACTTGGGGACCGTGAGGGTGTTGCAAGTGGGCCCCCAAATAATTGGCCAAACACTACAATAATAAAGTTGAACATAAAAAGGTAATACAAGTTCCTTCATAATTATACACACCTAAGAATGTACAAAACGGTTACTATTGGTCAAAACAACCACACACACACACACACACACACACACACACACACACACACACACACACACACACACACACACACACACACACACACACACACACACACACACACACACACACACACACACACACACACACACACACACACACACACACACACACACACACACACACACACACACACACACACACACACACACACACACACACACACACAATACCAGCCAAAGAAAAATTGCTCTAAACTCAGAATGCATAGCATCGCGAAGCATTGTGTTCTTGTGGATCAGCTATTTTTGTCACTTTTGCACTGTCAAAAACAAACAAACAATAGAAAAGGATGCAGATGGGAAGTGAGGAGGAGGAGGTGATAACAAAATGTTGATAGGTAAAGTGGGAACAAACATGTTTCACTTTGGACAGCTGCTCTGCTGCCCATATCGCCTCTTCACGAGCTCGTCTACTGTGAATGATAGAATTGTACTTTGTTACACAGAAGATGTTTGCCAGCATCTGTCCAGTATGTCTTACACACAGACAGCTGTATTCCAATTAACACTTAACCACTACGCTTAGTAAAGCAGACTTGCAAGTAGATAAAGTACAACTGTACTTTTACTGTCCTGAACTTTTTCCCAATCTACACCAAATCTCTTCACCAATAGAGGGTATGCGTGTGACATCATCATCAAACCCAGAAGTTATGGGGGAACACCTACTGAGTGGCAAAAAACGACTTTCTGGCCTTGACAGCCCATACATCCAAACAGAAAAGTCCTATTTGATTGCATTTAACGACGTTAAACTATGTTAAACTCACTTTTCCACTCACTTTGCCACTCAATTTGCCACTCGATTTGCCATTCGCTTTATGCATGCGCATACCCTCTATTGCCAATATACAAGCTCACATAGCGTCACATTGGCACGCGTTTGTGAGCTTGTATTGTAGATCCGCTATTTTCGAGAGAATGTTCCCCCTAGAATGGTGGATGCTGGGGTTAGTTAGTTAGTTAGTTTTTAGCTAGTTACTGTAGTTTATTTATCACGGCCATGATTTAACAAAACAGTTGAACATACAGAATAAAGGCAACAAGATATTATTGACCGAACGGGTATGGGGATGAAGCCTGAACTTAGTATGCTCACCTTATTAATATTTCAATTAATTTTCGCAATAGAAAAAAGGGCCTAAATAAAGAAAACCAAGTATCGACGATGCTGCAAGTCTTACATATTATAGAACAAACAAAAATAAAAATAGTTGGCTTTAAATTAACTTGCATAGAAAAAAAAAGTTGAAAAACATGAAAAAACATGAAGACAACAACGAAACAATATTGCACAGTGTTCCGAGGGGTGATTGGGGACAGAGACTAAGTTGCCTGGGGTGGGGGGTTTGTACAGACTAATGCATTTCTTTGTTTCACACACACCTCCAGAGGCCCTGCGTTCATTTAGACCCAGAATCAAGATTCACGGCTTGATTCCCCGCTGGCTGCCCCGTGTGCCAGAGAGGTACTCCGTTTTGCTCAGTGTTAAATGAATTAAATGGGCGGAGGGCCAAAAGTGCAGTTCAATCGGCACATTGGCTACAACACTGCACCCCCCCCTCCCCCCCAAAGTAACTATACCACAATAGAGAAATACCATGTTTACGAGAATGAGTCCTGTTTTCAAAAATGTAGCTTGAGTAAAAGTGCTAAAAGCATTGGCATCGATATACATCAAAAGTAAAAATACTCAATACACCATTTTGTTTAGAAAATATCTGATCTAGATTAGAAGCTCTACAACAACGTGTAAAATGCGACAATGCCTTAAAAATATAGGCTGAAGCAGGGCGTTTTGCATTAATAATGAAACATCGGCAAAGTAACTACTATAACTAGCAACTTAAGTTTTCAAATAATTGCAGTGGAGTTGTACAATATTCAAGTATAGTAAAAAGTACATCAAAGTTGTACTTAGCCTCTTAAACTCCATATTTTCGTGTTGTGAGCTTGTTAAGCGGCTATTTTCGATTTTGCGAGAGCTTTCCCCACAATACAGATGCTGGGGTTTAAGCACAGGTGTAAAGAGTACACAGAACAAAGGAGACAACAAGGCAGTTGACGTGTTTCACAACAGATGCCTACGAAGAATACTCCGTATACACTGGAATACTCCGTATACACTGGCAAGATCACATCAGCACTAAAGAGCTGCTATAGAGAGCTGAGGTGAAGATGAGATGAAGATGAGATGAAGATGAGATGAAGATGAGATGAAGATGAGATGAAGAATACTCCGTATACACTGGCTAGATCACATCAGCACTAAAGAGCTGCTATAGAGCGTCGCAGTCCCGCCTCCTACCCTGGACCAGGAAATGAAACCCAATGCATTTTTCCCATAGACATTTCTTGAAGTATTTATTTAAAGACGGTTACGCCGCGGACAAAGCCAACTCGAGTCGTGACAACTCATGACAACACAAACAATATTTTGGACCAAACAAATAATTACAAAGAAGAAAAACAAAAAAAAAAGTGTTGTAACCTACCGTTTTTTTCTTCTTTCTAATTATTTGTTCCACCTGGAGGCGCACTGTTGAGAAAGAAAGACAGGAGGAGGTGGATGGAGGTCATGGCCTGAAGTGAGGATAGCAGCAGCTGACCGTGAAGGGTGGAAGCGCTCTGTGAAGGCCTTATGTGCCACAAGGCACGAAGTGGATAGGTAACAGGTAACAGGTAAAAAGTACTAAAATGTTTTAGTGTATCAACACTACCGTAATTCTAAATTTACTTGAGTAAAAGTACAAAAGTATTGAAGTACCAAACGTTCAAATTGCTGAAATGTATGGCTGAAGAAGAAGAACTGTATGCTTTGTAATAATAATCAAAATCTAATAGTAACTAAAATTGTCAAATAATTGTAGTGGAATAAAAGTACAATATTTGCCTCTGAAATGGAGTGGAAGTAAAAGTATTGGAAATAGGAAATACTCCAGTAAAGTACCTCAAAGCTGTACTTAACCTATTCTGGACGGGAACCCTTTTTGGTGTTTTAACTAAACATTATGTTACACTTTAGCTATTGAAAAATAGCAGATCTACAAGCTCATAGCGCGCCACCGAGTGGCGCGCTACGAGCTTGTAGGTCTGCTATTTTTGAAAAATCGTAAAAATGAGGCACAAATCTTTGAATATATATTCTTTCAGAGCGAACGTTTTTTTTATTCCGACGTCATGCCTAAATGGGTTGAATTAATGTGCTTTTTGTTACTTTACACCACTGGGTTTATAAGTAGGCTACAGTACTTGAGTAACTGAGTAACTGTACTACCACTGGAGAGAACAGATACGTGGGGAATGCATTTGGAGTGTTGCATGAACTCGGGATTGATTATGGGTTTGTAGCGCCAAAGCTTGACCTCCATTTGTTTTTGATGTTTTATTTATCCAGTATGTTCCTTCTGACTCTGAGCTCCTTTTTATTTGATTTTTTTCCTCAGCAACGCCCTGTACAACACAGTGCAGGTATAACCCCACATGAGCCTTGACTGTTCGCAATCCTTTTAACAACACAAATCATGTATGGTTATCTTTGGCACAGAATGTTTTTAGATGGGAGGGCCCGGGGTTCACCGGCCATAGGGGGTCGGCAGCCACATTCATATTCATTTGGGGGTCCTTGACCAGGAAAAGTTTGAAAACCACTGCTGTACTTCTCTCGGAATGTAACAATAATAATAATACAAATAATATATTGCACTTTACATTTGAAACAAAGCTCAAAGTGCTACAGTACAGAATACAAAGAAATAGAAAAAAAAGGAGTCTAAAAAAAACAATTAAAATGGGCCAAAAAGCGGCAAAAGTAAAAGTACTTGCAGAATGTCCCGTTTCACACATTCCAAATGTATACAAATATTTAGAAAATATCGAGCATCAAATGATTGTATGAACTCAATGTACCTACCATATAGTATGTTCTGCAAAGATCCTGCCAACTTATATTCTGAGCATGTCATAATTTGCAAATATTCTGCGAAAATATCTGAGCAATCATCGGAAATACTGTAGCAGCTTGTAGATCAGCTTTATTTATTTTCAGCAAAGAGACTGTGATGCTATGTTAGTTACTTTTTCTGGGGAATCCTTCTTGAGAACCATCGCCAATGATTATCATAATTATGGGCAGAACAACTTGCTTGCACGTCGTATATCCATCGCATTACAAGTTAAAAAGATCTGTCATCGTATTAATTGAGATGTTCTTTTGCCAGAAATTAGCATGATTAATTTAATCAGTGCATTTGTGAAGTATATGCATCTCTCTCCCCCTCTCTCTCATCAAAGTGTACATGATACATGCTTCTCTCTCTCTCTCTCTCTCTCTCTCTCTCTCATCAAAGTGTACATGATACATGCACTCTTTGCCTCACTCTTTTCTCCTCTCTCTCTCTCTCTCCCCCTCTCTCTCATCAAAGTGTACATGATACATGCACTCTCTGCCTCACTCTTTTCTCCTCTCTCTCTCTCTCTCCCCCTCTCTCTCATCAAAGTGTACATGATACATGCACTCTCTGCCTCACTCTTTTCTCCTCTCTCTCTCTCTCTCCCCCTCTCTCTCATCAAAGTGTACATGATACATGCACTCTCTGCCTCACTCTTTTCTCCTCTCTCTCTCTCTCTTGGCTGTAAAATCTTTACTCTCACACCGTGTGCTCGTAAATAATTGTACAGGTTCTCTCTACATGTGTGCAAATGCGAGTGATATACTGTGAGCACGCACACACACACACACACACACACACACACACACACACACACACACACACACACACACACACACACACACACACACACACACACACACACACACACACACACACACACACACACACACACACACACACACACACACACACACACACACACACACACACACACACACACACACACACACACACACACACACACACACAAGCAGGCCTGCTGCTGATTCGACTGACTCGGGTGATGGGGGGCCTGCTAATGCCTGACCACCACCAATGGCGCGGGACATACCTCACAAAATGCAACCCATTCTCGGGCACAGATGCTTCTGGGCGTCCCAATTTGCCTGTCTGCGGGCTAGAGGGCAGCCTGTGTGATTACTATAAGACCATGGATACATGTGTTAATATTTGAACCCCTTTATCCATATTTTATACATTGGCTATTCAAACATAGCAGACAAGCTCACAGCACGTCACTTTGTGCCACGCAAGCTTGTAGATCTGCTATTTTTTTCAGCATCACCCATTTTTCCCCCCAATTAGATGTAAGAGTAAGGACCATGCACACAATATCTTCAAGAATCCTAAAGTGCCAGGACTATGCTCACTTTTTCTTTTTTTAATTCTCATCCCACTGGGAGGCCACGGGGCAGACCAAAGGACCAGATGGGGGGATTATGTCTCCACGCTGGCTTTGGAACGCCTCGGGATCCCCCATGATGAGGTCTGGAACTCTCTACTGAAACCCCCGTGACCCATCTCCGGATAAACGGTTGAAGATGGATGGATGGATAGATGGATGGACGGACGGACGGACAGACAGACGCCACTCCACCGTAGCCCGTAGCACTTGCCCTAGCCTTGACGACCTTGCAGGCTTATGTAAAGGTTAACATGTAATTTAGATAGCATGTATTACCTCGTGTTTAATTCCTTACTCTGGATTAAGTCTGCTAAATTGTAAATTGATGTAAAAAGGTTCAAATGTAATTTAGATTGCATGTTATGTAGACAGATGCCAGGTTCATTTGTTGTCCTGGGCATCCTATAGTTTGTATTTTCAATGTACAGATTTGTATTTAGGATATTCCACTGTTTAGACTGATTATAGGTTCTTGTTTCACCAATGATCCTAGACCACTTTCTCCATGCATTTGATGTAGTAGCTCGTGTTTAATTCCTTACTGTAAATTGCTCTGGATTAAGAGCGTCATGCCTACATTGTAAATTGGATGGATGGATGGATGGATGGATGGATGGATGGATGGATGGATGTATGGATGGATGTTTGCCCATACAACCAGTCTTGCTGATGCACTGCTGCCCTTCACAAAGGTCAACATGTAATGTGAGGGTGTTTTTATCATACAAAAATAAAACAATACAGTATACTACCCAGTGGTTTAAAGTAACTAAGTACTTTTACAAAAGTAACTGCTTAGGTACAATTTTTGTATGATTTACTAATTTAAACTTTGGCAAGCTCACAGCTTAGATAGGCTATTTTCACTACTACTTAAAAAATATTTACTAATGTATTGATTGATTATTTGATTTCTTCATGAAAATACTGAACAAAAAAATAAAGACAAATTGTAGGAAACAAAAAATAAAGGGACCCGGCCATTACATAAAACTGGACTCCCGACCCACTGTTTGCGAACCAGAGCTGTACAGTACACACTCGCATGGGAAGTCCCTCGGACAGCTGTGAGCGTGATAAGCACAGCAGGCCTGTGTGAGCGAATAGGCAAGAAGCCTGGTTTGCCTGAAGAAATGGCGTGCAGCAGCAGCAGCAGCAGAGAAAGCCAAGGCCGGCGTGCATGGCCGCCTCAATCCCTGGCAAAGCATACGGCGAGGCCCAGTGGCCCGGCCAGCCTGTCAGGTGGAGCCTGCATCTGGCCCCATTACCCATCGACCACTGCAATGACTCTCTCTCTCTCTCTCTCTCTCTCTCCCCCTCCCTCTGAAAGCCTGTTGAAATAATATCATCGGGACCTCAGAGTGGCGGAGAGGGGACGGCTGCCTCGCTTCTCGACCAAACGTTCACTTAGAACGCAGAATAGCGGGCATGCTGCATGGTGAGACAATATATGCTGTAAGTCAGACGGCACTTTTTTTGTGCCAAGGACCCCCCAATTGATATGTATTTGGCCACAGACCTCCTCTGAAAACGTTGTGTGCCAGGCAGGGATTACCCAGAAGAGAAGATTTGCTACACGCTCACGTTGTGAGCGCGTAGCAGATGTACACGCTCACAACGTGGCACAAAGTGACACGTTGTGAGCTTGTAGATCTGCTATTTTTGAATAGCCAACGTATAAATAGGTTAAGTGGTTAAAATGATTGTGATACAGTATGTTAACACTCCCATCGCCCAGGACGAAGTTCTTTGTCCTTTCTATTAGTAACACCCGACACTCAGGACGAAGTCTTGTCCAAAAGACGAAGTTTATTGATATGAGAACGGATCGCATGGCTCCACAGCCTGGGAGCGCCTGTTGGGCAATCCTCGGTGACTCGCAAGAGTGAGACGGCATCGAAAAACTCTGTTTAGCTGAAAATCTTAAAACGTTCATAACTGGCGATCTAAATCATCCCGTCTAATTATGAAATAAAGATCCTGTGTTAGACGGCGCTCCAACAAGTCCAGTCGCTAGTTGCGATAGATTTATTCTTGTCTCCCGTTGTTGTCGATCGACTCTAGAGTGGTGTGGCTATTGTTAGCTGCTACACACACATCAACACGGACCGGAAGTCCGTCCGGAAAAGGGGTCCGTGTTTATAAATCGAATGGGCGCTATAATGTAATGGATTAAATAACCCCGGGCAATTAAAGTGTTAAATACTTATAACATTACTGACATTTACTGCTCTAAGATAGTGGATTCGACGACAGAGGTTGTGCATTTTCATTGCCAAGGCTGTGGTTCTGCAGGCGTGTGAGGATCATAACACCAAGGCTGTGGTTCTGCAGGCGTGTGAGGATCATAACACCACAAGGCTGTGGATCTGCAGGCGTGTGAGGATCATAACACCACAAGGCTGTGGATCTGCAGGCGTGTGAGGATCATAACACCACAAGGCTGTGGATCTGCAGGCGTGTGAGGATCATAACACCACAAGGCTGTGGTTCTGCAGGCGTGTGAGGATCATAACACCACAAGGCTGTGGTTCTGCAGGCGTGTGAGGATCATAACACCACACAAACTGTGGTTCTGCAGGCATGTGAGGATCATAACACCACACAAACTGTGGTTCTGCAGGCATGTGAGGATCATAACACCACACAAACTGTGGTTCTGCAGGCATGTGAGGATCATAACACCACACAAACTGTGGTTCTGCAGGCGTGTGAGGATCATAACACCACAAGGCTGTGGTTCTGCAGGCGTGTGAGGATCATAACACCACAAGGCTGTGGTTCTGCAGGCGTGTGAGGATCATAACACCACAAGGCTGTGGATCTGCAGGCGTGTGAGGATCATAACACCACAAGGCTGTGGATCTGCAGGCGTGTGAGGATCATAACACCACACAAACTGTTCTGCAGGCGTGTGAGGATCATAACACCAAGGCTGTGGTTCTGCAGGCGTGTGAGGATCATAACACCACACAAACTGTTCTGCAGGCGTGTGAGGATCATAACACCAAGGCTGCGGTTCTGCAGGCGTGTGAGGATCATAACACCACACAAACAAGGCTGCGGTTCTGCAGGCGTGTGAGGATCATAACACCACACAAACAAGGCTGCTGTTCTGCAGGCGTGTGAGGATCATAACACCACACAAACTTTTCATTTATTCATGCAGTGCACTGCTGCATTTCCCATCCTCACGCGTGAATTTTAATAACAGAAACTCAAACTCGTTGGTGGCGATGGACATAAAAGCATATTGCTTTGGCATATTAACCACTCCAACCCAATACTGTGTATAGACTTATAGTTGAGACTGGAGTCCTCCTCCGGCTCTATCCTTGGCCCACTCTATTTTTGAGGGGCACTAGCCCCTCCTATATACAGGTTTAATTTTAAGTTTGTTTTTAGTTCAATGTTTGTTTTAAAAACGCCATTGACAATGAAGGGAAAATGTACGTCATCTTGTTCCTAACACAAACATGGAATGCCATTAACAATAAAGAGAATTTAATATTTGTTTTGACACTGTTTGTTTTACATCATCATTACATCACCTAATCTGGTAAGATTAGGCAGTACAGTACATCAGGGGTTCTCCCAAATTATTTTGGGGGTCCCCAAATTATTTTCAAAAAAACATTTCTTTTGCAATTGAATGGCTAGAGAAATGGAAATGAAGAGTTTACATAGTACACAATGCATGCATAAACTTGCCTTAATGATTATATCTGCTTTCAGTATTTATTTGATATATTTTCTCTATTATTAAGGTTATTTTTGCAGTCAGTTTCTATTGGGGGTGGGGAGGGGGGCGGGGCGGGACGGGGGTCGCAGTACAGTGCAGTACAGTACGGTGCACATATGAAGACTGCAGGCAAACCTCACCACTTTGGACTATACATTTAAAATTTGAGTGTGCGTGAGTCGACCTCGGCTGACAACCAGAAGGCTATATCTCTCGATCATGTTGAGAGTGTCCGACCCCCCCCCCCCCCCCCCCCCACCACCCCCTGGCAGAAGGGGAAGTGTTTAACCCATTTTGGGCGGGAATCCCTTTTGGTGTTAGCATTATGTTATGCTTTAGCTATTGAAAAATAGCAGATCTACAAGCTCATAGCGCGCCATGAGTGGCGCGCTACGAGCTTGTAGGTCTGCTATTTTTGAAAAATCGAAGAACGACTGACATAGAAACATCGCTTTTTCAGAAAACTGTCATTCTCAGGTCAAAATGTGTTAACGTTAAAAAACGGGGCCTATACTTTCATGTTCCCGTCCCAAGTGTCTCAGGGACACGCCACACCCCTGCCAACCTTCTGAGAAAAGGTGCACGCCTT
Source organism: Electrona antarctica (assembly GCF_951216825.1). NCBI lineage: Eukaryota > Metazoa > Chordata > Actinopteri > Myctophiformes > Myctophidae > Electrona > Electrona antarctica. The sequence goes on along the minus strand of NC_136803.1, from coordinate 12,793,452 downwards.
TCACCCCCCCCCCCCAAAGCCACGCGTGACGCGCCCACCACGGCACGTTCTATCCATCAAAGCGCTGCAACATACAAGAGCAGACGAGAGAGAGAGAGAGAAGGAGAAAGTGCAGGGATGGCAGATTTGTCATGCATGTGATATTCAGGGTACAGCATATCCGCCTACGTGAACCCAGGAGAGAGGGGGGTGGGGTGGGGGAGCCGTCGGAGAGGGGTGTGTGTGGGTGTGTGTGTGCGTGCACGTGTGCTTTGAAGATGGATTACCAAATCACATCATGGGAAAGAGAAGCCCTAGTATGAGCAAGAGGCAATTTCATCTAAAGGCACTCGGAGCGAGTAGCATGTGCGTTAGGGGAGGAATACAGATGCTTATGTGCTTCGGAGTGTTTATTTGCACATTGACACTAGCGTGCACATTCACACAAGCACCGGCAATCTTTTAGTCCACCAGCAGCAAGCCACCCACCACCATTTCTCCCTTTTAGAAGATAATGACATAAAAAGAAAGTGACACAGGTCTAGGTTTTTTTTTTTCCCGTATTATTATTACGGAGCTTCTCGTCAAATCAGACACGAGCGCCGGCTGTTTTAGCCAACATAGAAATGGACCAGAGCTATATTTTCCCCGCAATACATGTTCCTCCGCGACTAAAAAAAGAAATAGAAAAATCTTCAGCACTTCTGCGGCGCCACACGTGAAAGCGGCCCGGCTATGTATAGTTCAATTAATCAGCGCCGCCGCTCGAGCCAATTCAGAAATGAGAGGACGCGGGCCAGCGAGTTAGGCTACGCGTAGCACGACAGCCGTGACACGGAGTGGTGATCCGTTGATTGCTCCTCAATTTATCATTGTTGATACGGTAATGAGATGGAGAGGAGGGTGGGGCTGACATGATGCTCTCTCTCTCTCTCTCCCTCTCTTATCTATCTGCCTCTGCAGTCCATTCTTAGACTAGAGATCTTCCTTTTTTGTCCTTAAATGACACAGGCTTGCTGATAAAGTTGCTGCTAAATAACCTATTTTGACCTGAGATCAGATTCTAAAAATGTCTGTTTGAAAATGACAGTTTTCCGAAAAAGCTATGTTTCTATGTCAGTCGTTCTTCGATTTTTCAAAAATAGCAGACCTACAAGCTCGTAGCGCGCCACTCGGTGGCGCGCTATGAGCTTGTAGATCTGCTATTTTTCAATAGCTAAAGCATAACATGATGCTAACACCAAAAGGGGTTCCCGCCCAAAATGGGATAAAGGAAGACTGGGTCGGTAATGAATGGCCAAGGCGCTCCTCCTGCCAAAAACTGCATTACAGTGCTCCTAATGTTCTGCCTTGTCTCAACCAGTCTATCAGCGGAGCCGCGCGCCGCGCTTAGGAGCGAATTAAAAGTCTGGAGAGGAATTAAGGACGGAATTGGAGAGGAAACGCGGGGGGAAGTGTGTGTGTGGGATGGGGGTGAGTGGGGGCAGGGGATGGGCTCTATGCACACGCGCCATTTTGGAAAGAACTTGGGCCCCTTCCCGTATACTTCCTTCAACAGGTGTTACCGCCGATAGTAATGAAGGCTCTGTTCCATTCTGGTCAAACAGAGTCAGGGTGCTGCTATTGTGCACGTTGGTTCACTGGAAACACTCTGCTACGCCAGTGGGTCTCAAAGTGTCCTTGAGTGGGTTCCAAATGGCCCCGTACGGGTCTGTAACTCTGAGAGTGTACAAATGGAACCAAATGGACCCGGTGTCCATACACCTGGTCACCGTATGGTGACCAGACATCCAGGTTTGACCTCAACCTGGTGGGTCATGAGGATATCGCAAGTGGGCATCCCCAAATGATTAGCAAAACACTAAGATTGTATTGATAATATAAACAACATTCATTCACAATCTAGTCTTAAAAAAAAGTTAAAAATATATATAAAGCTACACTATAACTTTCCTTTTCTACCCCAGACGTGAACTTGGTGTGCTGACATTTGTATCGTTGAGCTAATAGAACAGGCCTGCTTGCTCAGGGGATACATTGAATATTGAACGTCAGGTCAAAGCTGTTCTGTGTCTAAACATGACCTTAATTGGCACAAGTAAAATGTATCAATAGAAGAGAGAGCTAGGGTGACAAAATGCAAAAACCAAAATACAATTGTATAAGTTATATTGCATTAACCATACTGTACCCTCAGACTGGACTCAATCACATTTTATTCATAATTTTGTTTTATAGTGCAGCTTGTACAAAATAACGTTAAGTTGTCAGATGGGTGGGCTGTGGACACTTGTGGGCCCTGTTCCATAAACAACTCTGGGTCCCGACCAGCAATATCTGTAAAACACTCAAATATCACGGTTTTCAACAATCACTACCAAATTCTACTGGTTTTCAGCACAATTAAAAATAATGAATGATGGACCCCCATCCTGATGAAAACACCAGGCCAAAACAAAAGAAACCGCCACTGTGACGTATTGCGAGCATACAGATCTGCTATTTTTCAAATGGAATAATGGGTCAATGTAAATTCAATGGGTTTTTTAAAATATGCTCACCCAGTAATGGGTGATGGTCAAGGTGTAGTACGTGGGGGTAGAAGGACTGGCCGCATACCCTTTCACAATTTAGAATTATTCACAAAGGGAAGCGAAAAACACAGAAACAATTGTGAGCATATACGTGTATCCCCAACAATAACATTTGGTTGGCAGATATCTAAATTGAACTACTATGAGTTTTCCCTGCTTTACCCACAAATTTATATTGCAATAACGATCGAAATCCAAATAAACAAATGCACTAAAATACGATTCAACCTCAACAGATGGGAGATGGCACAAAAAATATCGCTAAGCAACATGTCGTGTTATGTACCGTTGTGGGCTTGTAGAGCTTGTAGAGTGCTACCTACAGTAAATTTTTCTCTTTTCTGGTTTGCCCTAAGGAAGGCGGCAGGCCACCTTTGGGCTGAAACATGTTGGCTGTTCCATTATGAACCAACCTGACTTTAAAGCTTTTTTAACTTCATGAAAAGTGCCTTGCTTTGGACTTGATGGATATATTATAGACATGGACACATATATATCAATCAGTTGATATATTATAAAACAGCCAGGTGCATAGACTGCTCACAAGAGGAGAGCGTAAGTTGGGACAGCTGTTTTTCTATACAATGCAATCTGTGGCAACTGGCTCACGGTAAGATCCTTTGAGATTACGCTTAGTTATTTACAACTAGGCTTGAAGAAACAGAGGGGGTAATTAAACCCCACAGGGGTCTGCGTGAACTCCTTACCCTAGATGCATCCATGGGATAACAGCTGCATGGCATATTTTAGGTCAAACTCTGCTCTGCTCTATCTGTCTGCCCTGTCTGTCATGAATGCAACGTATCTTTGTCAAATATGCATCTAGAGTCAAGAATACAGTCTAACTATTTCATTGCAGGTGTTAAATAATGTTCTGTATATTTTATATGGTACATTCATTTTTATTGGTATAGTTTCATCTGTTGCTAAGTTCTCATAGGAAAACCTTGCATGATAGTCCTGGCTCACTGATTGGCCAGTAAGTAAGGACAATTCTGAGTCCCACCCTCATGAGAGAGGGGGGGAGTTTTAAACTTGCATTAGTATATAGACTACCTGTTTCCGTTCCGATGGTGTGCTCACTCGTACCTAGCTGATTTGAATAGGCGTGGGCGTGTGACTCCAAGGGCCTTTGTTCCCGAAAACTGCCTTGTGAAACTGCATTTCGTACCTCTTTCAATAAAACTTGGATACGACTTTTTAAGACAAAGAGAAACTCTCCGTTTGGATTTCCTTGACACACCACACCACTGCAAACTACACAGAACCGTTATTAAATATTCTTCAGATGGTGCCGATCCCCGGTTGCTGAAGGATCCCTCGTCTTGAGCTGGGTGAGTTAAAATTATTATTACAGCTGTTTACGAGGGGAGCCTGGTAAATTCGATCCAGGGTCGGATCTGTGCATATAGGCCAGTGGTGAGGTGTCTCAGAGCGTGAGAATTTATCTTTTTCTTGCTAGGCAGTGGCAACGCGTTCCATTTACCATTGTTTTATTTTAACTGTAAACGCCGGGCGAGCAAAAACCTCGTCCTAAACCCTGGTTTTAAATTCATTTTTTACGACAATTAAGTTGAAACTAGTTTTTGTAATGTTCCGCCGTCAAAGTGGCGGTTCATTATAAAAACACATACCTGGCCAAACGTGCAGAAGATATGGCGTAGCCATATAGAACAATACCCTTGCTTCCATTTGGAAGCGTGGATTCTGATATACCTTATAGGCTAAAGCGATTTCAAACGGCACACGTTTTTCGGGGAACCGGTGGGATGTGAATAGTAGCATGCGAGCAAACTACACAGTTGCCGCAGTGCTGTTCTGCCCCGCTGGGAGCTCCGGAAGGCGCGCGCGGTTTGCGAGCGTTTTTCATGACCAAGTTCTATTTGCGTGGCCGTCCTCGTATTACATGGGGTGCACAATATTTGGACGGTTTTGTGCATTCCTGAGGGCTAGCCGAAGGTGGTTAGTAGGATAATTTGGCCCTACGTTGCTGGGTGTATGGAATAGGAATCTGAGATTTTGGGTGATTGATATTAATATTTATTAGTATTATTCTTCTGAGGTTGTCTGGATTACGCAAGGCCCAGTAAGACGAGCCGGCGAGCGTATTGCAAAACAGGGATTTTGTGACGTATATATATATACGATGCATAAGGTGCGCGCACTGCTGTATACTTGTGTTTTTTTTACGTTGCTGTGTGGGGGTATGTGCCTGCATTTCTGGTGATTGTTTGGTTATGATCGCTTTGTGCTGGCACTATTTCCTCCTAGCGGTGATTTGTGGAAAAACACGGGTGTACGTTTAAAGTTTTACACCTTCGTATAAGTGGGGGTGGGGGGTCTCTGCTCGACGGGGTATGGGGTCCTTTGTTTAAGAAAAGTACAGGGGCTTTTGCTGAAACATCGCGTGGGTCTGTGTGGAAGTGCGGCTTTATTCTGGGATTAGATGAGTATTTCTCTTGTATAAGGGCTAGTCTGTTTTGAGCAGCGCTACACACAGATGCGTGGGATGTGATGGCAGAGTCGTATTCCTTTGTCCTGTGGACAAGGGTCTGGACAGGTAAAGTATGGCGATGTTATGTTGTTGCTACACTTTTGCCAATGATTTGTCGTCAGCGTACTGCTTTCCACGTTTGGGCGTATTGTTTTGGGGGAGTGGGTAACCTATATGAGGAGCAAGTGTTTCCAGGAATCGGATCTTTTTTCGCTTTTTAAATGTTTCTGCATTACTAAACGTGCGTCTTACATTCGATTAGGTTACGCTTTGCTTTTCATTGTGTTTATGGTTGCTCTTCCTGTGAGGCCTGAGTGGGACGTGCAGCGTGCTGATTTATTTTTGCTGTTTGTATCATTTGGGTGACGCTCATTTGGATGTGCTCATCTTGTTGTTAATATCTCTTCGTGGCCATTTTGGTTTTCCCAGTGGCATTGCGGCTCTTTGAGTACTGGCTATCCGGCTGTACTGTCTTTGTTCCCGTTCGGGAGCGTTTCTTTATTTTTTACAAGTCTCCTCATACTTCCGGTGTGTGAGCGGGTTTGTTCTGGGTTGGCTAGGGGCGTGGTTTTTGTTCTTTCTGTCAGCAACTACTGCTCCCTTGTGCCGTTCCGTGCGCGTGCGTGTGCGTGCACTCCTCTCTTTCGCTCCCGTTTTCCTGGGGAAATTATGACGTTTCCTTTGGGGTGGATCAGTTTTATTTCTGATTTAATCGACGTTATTGGGGTTACGTGACCGCATGTGTTCTGGTGCTGCCATGGGTCGTTTGACTCGTTTCCTCTGTCTTTGGCTTGACAAACTAGCCTTTTGATGCGGGTATGTGTGTGCCTGGGGCTGTGGGTGTCTGTGTATGTCTGTCCGTATGGGTGATTGAATGTTTTATGGGTGGCTTATACCTGTGGTGGTGCTTTGACACTCTTCTTATGGTGGACAGAATCCTGTCTATCTTTCCAGAATCCTGTCTATCTTTCCTATGGCTGAGGCTGCATGTTATTGATACATGGAGAAGTTTCATGTCTCAAATGGGGGGAGGTGTCGTTAGAATTTGTATTGATTTAAGGCATTGCAATATGTCTGTATACGAAATACGAGGGTTAAAGGTGGTTTTAGATTACTCTTTATGTGTGCTTTTGTGGATGTTGTCTGTCTGTGTTGAGTATTCATTGAAGGAACAAAACAGTCTAGAAGGCCTCTAGGATGTTCATTTTCTGGCTGGACCAGAGAATGAATTCTGTTGGGTTTTGATAATGTTATTTATTCACTTGGACGGCATGTGTATGGGCACATATTTAGACGTGGTCTGGATCTGTTTGTTTGAAAATTGTATTTTGAATACGAAAAGATGAGTAGGCTACATTTTTGTGTCATTCTTTTCTACATATTATTTTTATTCAACCCGGGTGAAAATAATTGCTAGAATGACTCTTATGATCAGACCATTTTTGAGTTGAGTGGTGCGGTCTTGAATGTGTACTGAATGGGTGTTGGGCTGTGCAACAATTTTCGCCAGCCAGGAGACATGCATAGCTCTGCACAGTAAGGATGGCTTCACCGACAAACAAAAGTTTGGTTCAGTTAGGCCAGGCAGTATAGTCTATTTTTTGATGAATTGAACAATGGTGGACCCTCTTGTAAGCTGTCCACTCACAGTTAGCGGCCTTTGGGTTGAGTTTGTGCTTGAAGGGTACTGTAATTCTGCGAACTGTTGATAAATATTTCAATCAATCAATTATCTTTAAGACTCGAACGGCTGGTTGCATTAGTTGACAAGAGGCTAGCTGTGGAGTCACTAAAGATGGCCTAAGATAACAATCTGTTAAAGCTTACAATAGCTGTGAGTTCATCCTGTCATATAACAGACAGGGACCTTTTATTACTTAGGAATGCTCTCGGAATAGACCACCTGTGGTGACGTGTTGACTGAGGCAACGGAGGGTCAACACACATACACACACAAGATGGGACAGAGTACAGTGGACTGATTCCGTGTCCTTCTACCTTGTCCCATGGGTGAAGTTATACGTGTGTGTGTGAAGTGGTTATGTTTGAAGAGTTGGAAAATAGTACTACTGAACCGTGGTAGTGGTTTAAATCAACTCTGTGAGAGTCCTGCGTGATGAGTATGTATGACTGTACTCAATGTGTGTAGTGCGTGCCTGTGCGTGGGTGCGTGATGGATGCGTGTGTCAGTTGGTTTGTTCTGCTGACTATGGTTGTACTGAGCGTGATGTTATGGATGGCGTAGCACTGTTTTCTGTGATGATCTGATTCTTGTCATGAGCCATGTTGGTCATGGCTCAAGGGGGGAGTAATAGGTTAATACATTTATGAACAAACTAGATAAATAAACGAAATTAATAGGAGGTTAACAAGTAAACTGGATGCATGAACTAGATTAGATAAGGGGACTATAATATGGCTATTCATGTACGTTAGAGTGCATAAATGTATAAGAGTGAAATTATATTTGAGAAATTATTTAAAGATCAGTGACTGTTTAAAGGTGGATTGACTTTTTCTTAAATGAATAATATAGATATTACAGTAGGGAGGTTCATTTAAATTTTGACGGAGACAACAGCTCAGTCTATTTTGTTGTCTTGTGCTCAAAAACTCAGAGATTGGGGACAATTAAGGTTTAAAAATGTGGGTTTAATTTGGGGGTCCAAATAAAATTTAGAGGGTAAATGACAAATGCATCTCAAATTGGAAATGGTTACATTTAGGTAAAAGTTAGGTATAGGTTAATTAGGGATTGTTAAAAATACAGTTCTTATTAGTAAAATTTATATATAGTTCTGCATGAGTAATTTGATTCTGGGACAAAAACAGTTGCGTAGGGTGAGATAAATCTCCATTTACTCGGTATGGGGTTGGTTGTATGCAAATGAGTGTGGGTGATGGGGTAACTATTCCCCTGCGTGTGTGTGTGTGTGTGTGTGATATCACGATAATTGATTGGGAATAATGTATGTGTGAGTGAAGAGTGATAGTTAAATGAGCGAATACATACAGAGCTACGTGTGAGGAATTGCAATGACAAATTTAGCATGCTCTGACGGAATGTGCTTTTAGGGAAAGAGGGGGAGAGAGCTAAAATCCCTTCCACCCTCAATAAATAACTTGTTTAGTTTCAGAAGGAGGGGGGATCGCTATCGCCCTGAATCAACACTATGTTTCAGGTGAAGAGAGCTTTAGGGCTATCTCCTCTCCTTTGTTTTAAAAAGACCCACTGTGAGCTGTGAGCAAATTTATTGGGGGGCTATTTACAGTAAACAGATGGCTACCCCTGTTCAAAGATCTTTACTATAGTTAGGTTTATTACATCCTTTCTGTAGTAAGATGACATTCAGCATACCAGCTGACAAATATTTTGTATATGTTTTGACCACTAAATGGCATATTGTTACAATGTTTCCTTCATCTCTTTCTGAGAGATCTTTCATGCCACCTTACTGTGACATGTGGTTGAAATTTCATTTGAGGGTTACTGTGAGGGGGGTTGAGGGGCAATGTATTTCATGTGTAGGATGTACCAGTCATTTCCACAACATAGTGGGTTCTTTGTCCTTATGTTGACAAACGTCAATCTGTAATCTGTTCGTGGGCACGTCTTGTGCAAATATACAATAGTAACAACGGAGTGAGTCAGGTTATATTATCTTTGGGCCTTGTAGTTGTTCTCTTCTGTTACGGATGATTTCGGAATCAGGGGATATGACTACAACTCCCTTTAGCTCAAATGTTTGCAGGATACAGATACACATGTCTATTAAATCTGTTATTAATTATAAATACCATTTCTGTGGCTGTACTCGACAGTTTACATTTTTATAAAGTTAATCTGTCGCTAGGATGGATTGATCGTAGGTTAATTGTTTCCTTTTTCGGGTGATTAAGTAGTAACATTTTCAGTTTTTATTTCTTTCAGTTGCATGCGTGGTGGACAATACATGGGTGAGTATTGGAACGGCCTTCTTTTTGACAAAGTTTTTGTCTTAATTTTGAACAACTGGTAGGAATATTCCCAGGTGTTTGGTGTGTATACTTGAATTTATAGTGTACATTTTTTAGGAGGCCGGCCAATACTCTATTCATGATATAGCCTACCACATTTTTTGTAACACATTTTTGGCCCGTAATTATAGTTAGTCTTTTAAACCCCTACTCACGATTTTCTTTTTAAGAGTAAAACCATTTGGTAGTCCATTTGGATATACGTGAGTTTAGTGTAGGGAGTTTGCCCCATCTTTTGTTTTCGAGTTCTATTAACCTGCATGGGTGATGGTGCATGACTGTTACATAACTAGACGTTGTTCTGCCAGTTTCAACTCACAGGGTAACCTTGTCTTGAAACATTCAGTGTGTGACATGTTCTAACAATTTGTTTGGTTTGTATTGTTTATTGTAGACTTAGTTTAAGTTTAAAGGGGGGCTATTGTGGGTACTAATACACAGTAGGATTTTTGGGAAGTCACTGCATTTGTGATTTTCCGGTTAATGACACCCTTTTCACTACACTATGTTATAGGAGGATATTTGAGTTTTATAATAGGTTAATTTGGTTTCTGTCTCTGACCACCTAAATTTCGTTGCTTTTGTTTCCGCCTGTGGATACATATTTTTGTATCTATTCGTGTGAATTGTATATAGCTATACAGTTCACGGTGTACATGCTTCCTGTGATAACCGCGTTAATAACTGGTTTTCAGGTTGACCATTGTGAATCGGTGTGTTTCCTTTAGGGTTTTGACAACTAATATATGGGGTAATTTTGCATCACAGGGGGATTATTTTTGGACAATTGTGGGTGCTTATAGTAGCGATAGAAGTGACTATAATTGTAATTCAATATTCTCTGACCTTAAGGTGTGCCCATATACCGCTCCAGTATGAGTGGGTCACATACACGCGCATGCTCCTCCCCACCAAATGGACTGATGGCCGAATTAACTTCAATTTTGGTTGAATGGGACTCTAAATGGGACTTATGGGGCCCTTCTGGCCCATGGCCACAGGATAGCGTATTTTCTCCAGTTGTCATCAATGCCTTGAACGTACGAATACAGGACTATAGACTGGTCCTGGAGCATAGGGTTAGGGCAGAACGAAGGTTGATGGATCTCTTTCTCCAAAGAGGACAGGAAATGTGTGAGGCTTATGCCCAATGTCATGTTGATGGGTCACCAGTACAGAACACCCTGTCCACATCCGTTGATGGGTCACCAGTACAGAACACCCTGTCCACATCCGTTGATGGGTCACCGGTACAGGACACCCTGTCCACATCCGTTGATGGGTCCCCAGTACAGGACACTCTGTCCACATCCGTTCGCTCTCCTGATGAAGGAGCCTGCGTTTTTGATGCACGTGACTTAGATTTTTCTAGCCCCGATCCGGATGACGCATCAACGATCGCGGTGCCACGACGACCGGACGGCGGAAGTGGTGGATTGATGCTGGGAGGGGGTCCTGAAGCCACGGACGTGTGGATGGTAAAGCGACGGAATCGTAAGGATGTTCGCCCTTCGGATGTTTTCTCTCCTTCTGATGTTGTTTTCTCTCCTTTGGATGCTACAGAACCTCCGCTGACATTTGTCTCCCAGCAGCGTGAGGAGGAGGAGGCGATAAGGCAGTTGCATAAGAGACAGTTACAATGTTTTCAACAGGAAGTAGCCGAGTTTCTTCTGAGAGAGAAAATTGAACAAGGCCTGCCTGAGGGTGTGCAGACCGCCTTGAAGACTGCGGCCCGTGCAGTGGACTCAGCCCCGCTGCCTCAGAACGGTCCACCAGTCGTTCAGGTACCTCTCAGGGTGGCGGGGCCACATGACGTTCCATTGCTCGACAACCATTCTGTTCTTCCTAGAGACGTCCAGCCTCGTCAGCGTTTTCGCCGTGGTCCCAAGCCGCGATACCAAGGCTGCTTCAGATGTGGTAGTTTGTCACATATGGAGCGGTATTGTGTACAGTTGCCGCCCGGCTCCTGGCAGGGACAGCCGTCGTGGGGAGCGTCATTTGGATGGCGTGGGATGAGGGCGCCCGTCCAGCCGTTGCGCACCTGTCGTGGTTGGCCTGTGCCACCACCTGACCCTCAGTAAGAGTTCCTGCGGCTCAAGTATACCGGGCGGAGATCTGTGGACTACAACTATGACGGCTGAGGTAACGTGTGTCAGTCATTGATCGTCTATTTTTGTTTGACATTTCTGGGAAAGCTGCTGATTTTTTCTTTTGGACATTAACATTAGGGCAAGTGTTATTTTTACCGCTTGTACAAGAAAGGGGAACCCGTCCCCTTCCCTTTCATGGTGAGGTGATAAACTGGTGACTAAAAAAAAAAAAAAAAAAAAAAAAAAGAGCTCACTTTCTATTATCTTTGTGGTTGGAGATTACATCCTTTTGTGTTCTTAAATTTTACTTTGTTATAGGTGCTAAGTAGTTGTGATTTTTAGTGGGCGATGATGACGGTCTGTGATTCAAAATGGGTGGTTTGTTCGGTCATGAGGGGTAGCATGTGCGTGTTGGTTATTTTCTCTGTATTTTCCTGGGGATGTTGAATTCCCAGGAAAAAGGGGGGAGTTGTATTATTTTATACAATATACACTTTATATTATAGAGGTCAAGTCTCTTGCATTTAACATAGTCTAAATGTAATCTCTCTCTCAAAAACCATGGTTAATACACACTTTGCCATGCCAGAACAAGAGAGATTAATACAAAACAGTGGGATTAATGTCAGAGAAAGTCACACTAAATTGTTTTAGGGTTGTCAAAATAACAAAGGGAACATGCTATGATTTGCAATTGAGTTGTTGGTGCTTTGAGGGGAATTAAATTACATTGGAGGTATATAAATGAAAGTCAAAACGAGGACTAATATGTTATAACACACTTTCTTGATTTTTGCATGGAGGGCTAATATTCTAACCGCATGAGTTGAGAGGGACTTCTAACTTTCTTTGGAGGAAGGCTGCATGTCACCCTTTAATAGGTGGTAATAGGTGGACATGGGAGAGGGTTCCATTCTGGTCATCTACACCGGAGTGATTTCCCGCTCCAGGGGCGTGTCAACAACTGACATCTGACAGCACCAAAAAGGGGGAGTGGCAACCCGACAGCATCCAGGGGGGTGTGTCAACCGGCAGCTGCCATCACAACAGAATGCTTCTCGCCTAGCCTCTATCGTCAGATCAACACAGCAGGTGACCTTCATGGCCACTGAGATAGCCGGAGAGGTGTCAACCCGACCACTATTCTGCAGCCGAGACTACAAGGATCTCCTATGTTCACACTGGAGAAAGGAGTGTTGTCCTCCTGCTGCTATGGAGAAGGGAGCGTTTTGATGCTTCTGCTGTCATGATTGACATGGCTAAAGCAATAAGCTGTCATTCAGAATCAGAGCCTTGTGATGCTCAAAGGAGATTCTGTTGTCTTCTGCCTACTACAGTCCACTTTTGCCCCCGCCCCAAACCTAAGAGATCTACGTCCCTCATCAGTCAATGCAAACTATGCCGAGTTCTGAGAATCAAGGAGGATTTTCCAAGCGTTGCTATTCGATAGGCGAAAAAATAATTGTGGGATATTTCCTACCGCGCGTTGGACGTCCGATTGAACAGTTTGTGACATGGAAAAAAAAAAAAAAGAATCGTTGTTTTTGATTAATGTTGAAAGATGTTATGTTTTCATGTTTGTGTTTGTTGTTTTCTGTGCTGATACAGCTCAAGTAGATTTAACAAGGTACTGGTCTAGTACTGTTGTTAGAGATGTTTATTTTCGTTGTCTCTTTTCATGTTTTAAGTGTTAACTTTTCATTTACAGGGATCTGAATTTAATCAGTATAGGAATTTGATTTAGTCTAAATAGGATTTCAGTTAAAGAAGGAGTTTAATTTCTGTTTTCAGTTTCAGGTCTGTCCTACAACAGAACAAGCCCTATGTTTGTTCTGTTCTAATTTGATACAATTCAGGTAGTTAACAAAATGCTCCTGTATCTAGGGGGGCCTACATTGGGACGTGTCACGTCAAATTATGGTTTAATAATTAATTTTGCATTTTGGAAAAAAGAAAGAAAAAAAAATGATTTATTTTTGGAAAAATTAATTTGGCAGGTTATGAATTCTGATCCTTTAATTGTATTGCAACAGGCGTAAAAGCCTGTTGAGGGAGGAATATGATGGATATATTATAGACATGGACACATATATATCAATCAGTTGATATATTATAAAACAGCCAGGTGCATAGACTGCTCACAAGAGGAGAGCGTAAGTTGGGACAGCTGTTTTTCTATACAATGCAATCTGTGGCAACTGGCTCACGGTAAGATCCTTTGAGATTACGCTTAGTTATTTACAACTAGGCTTGAAGAAACAGAGGGGGTAATTAAACCCCACAGGGGTCTGCGTGAACTCCTTACCCTAGATGCATCCATGGGATAACAGCTGCATGGCATATTTTAGGTCAAACTCTGCTCTGCTCTATCTGTCTGCCCTGTCTGTCATGAATGCAACGTATCTTTGTCAAATATGCATCTAGAGTCAAGAATACAGTCTAACTATTTCATTGCAGGTGTTAAATAATGTTCTGTATATTTTATATGGTACATTCATTTTTATTGGTATAGTTTCATCTGTTGCTAAGTTCTCATAGGAAAACCTTGCATGATAGTCCTGGCTCACTGATTGGCCAGTAAGTAAGGACAATTCTGAGTCCCACCCTCATGAGAGAGGGGGGGAGTTTTAAACTTGCATTAGTATATAGACTACCTGTTTCCGTTCCGATGGTGTGCTCACTCGTACCTAGCTGATTTGAATAGGCGTGGGCGTGTGACTCCAAGGGCCTTTGTTCCCGAAAACTGCCTTGTGAAACTGCATTTCGTACCTCTTTCAATAAAACTTGGATACGACTTTTTAAGACAAAGAGAAACTCTCCGTTTGGATTTCCTTGACACACCACACCACTGCAAACTACACAGAACCGTTATTAAATATTCTTCAGACTCATTTTAGTTTTGTTGCCTGGAGCCTTTTCCCTTTTTTTAGAGCCAAAGTGCACCTTCGAATAATTCACAAGACTAGAACATTGAGGGCAATGGAGAGAAACTTGATTACCCCCGTCACCCAGGGAAAATGAAGGCTGGGTGTGTGATGAACATATCTTCTCTGTACCCCCGTCACCCAGGGAAAATGAAGGCTGGGTGTGTGATGAACATATCTTCTCTGTCGGGTGGGTGCAATAAACCTCATATGTCCAAAACTGTTACTTTTTCAAATAAAAAAATAGTGAAAGTATCAAATGCCCAATGTAGAAGGGAGTTCCAGCCGCGCCTCTAGCCTATAGCAGGCCAGTCTGGTGCATCTCAGGAGCAGGACATAATATATGCGAACAAGAAGGCACTGGAGCAGCTCAGACGATTTAGGCCCTTATTGTGTCAATAAGGGCCAATTACATTGTGTCAATTGTGTCAATTACATCTTCGTCAGGTCATGACCTGACGAAGATGTAATTGACACATCGAAACGTGGTCGCTTTTTACCTGCACCCTGTTACAAATAAAATAAGGGCCTAAATCGTCTGAGCTGCTCCAGTGCCTTCTTGTTCGCATATCAAATGCCCAAGCTTGTGTGATGCTTCTGAGTGATGCTGTACTATGATCAAGTAGGACATTCATTTACAAATAACAAAAAAAAGGTTTTGGAGATAAGAGGTTTCTGCCCGACATCAATGATATATAGGCCAAGATGTTTATTTTTCAAATTAAATTGAAAAGTTGCAACTTCTTCTGGGATAGTGACCCGAGTCGAGCGGAGAAAAGAGCAATGGTGGCTTGTTAATTCGTAATCACAGTGACTAAATGATTGAGTGCGACTGAGTGGCATGGGACATATGCAAAAAGAGAGGGTCACAGATGCTCCCCTATAGTGCCAGAGGGAGACTTCCCAGAATGGGGGCAACTCACCGCCTTCTCACCCAAACAAACACACGCCTTTATGCAGGAGCACATGGATTAAAGCAAAAATATAATCTCACGATTGAAAATGTCCGTATGACCAGGTCCTAATGTGCGAGTTGTAAGAAGGAGCTACTGTAGGTTACCTTGCATTCCATAACGTCCAAGAAGCCGGCGTACTAGTGAGGCACGACGCAAGGTGTCGTGAAGCACGACGGGAAGCCTTCTGCTCCCAGCAGAGGCTGGGAGCTGATGGCCGCTGATGGGGCGCTTGTTTTACCCCGCCGGGGGCTGTCAGTGGGGTAAGGAGTGCTCCGCCCCTAACCCTAACCTCATAAAAACTATACCTAAACCTAACCTTAACCTTAACGTACTTTATCGGACAAAAAAGTAGTTAGAGGTTGTTGACTAGCGAGGCACGCTACTGAGCTATAGCTGCCAGAATGGGTGTTTCTGGCTGTATCAGAATGTGAGAAAGCCCCACCCCACGGGCACCCCACTACTTCCTACTAGTAGTAGCTGGCGATGTAAAACAAGCGCCCCATCAGCATCCATCAGCTCCCAGGCTCTGCGGAAAAGGTAGTCCCGTGCGACTGTATTTTCGTCTCCATAAGAGACATTCTGGCTTCTATGGAATCCAATGACTGAAATGAGTCGTGGCAACTGAGAACATTAATCTATGCATGAGCGCATGGGACAATAAATAAGGCACATTTCTTTGCTCTCTCCAGTTATTCGCCAACAATTGAACACATTGCACAAACACCCTTCGCCCTCTTTGATGCCGACGGCCCTTGGAGTAAGTAAATAATGAAAAACGTACGAGTATAATTAATTTCGCCTCGTGTGATTTATTTGTCCTGACGTGTCTCGTCCTTTCCTTCCATCTCTCCTCGTCTCCTCACTGGCTTCCTTTCTGTCGGTTTGCTCCAACAACGGTAATCATATTGATTTGTTAATCAAATGTTTGCAGTTTTGTTCCAGATTCTGAATCAAGGGTGGAATCTTAAAGGGATAGTTCAGATTTTTTGAACTTAAGCTGTATGAAATACTTGCCATTAACATAGTGGTTGCAACTGTATTCATTGATTGCCAGAGTCCCGTGGTGGGAGTTCTGCTCTGGTTTTGGTGAAATATTAAGTAGTTCTGGTCATTTTGTGGGGGGCACAGGGGGCCACGCAGTAAAAGTAAATTAATCCACAAAACTAACATCATTTGTATTGTTGACCTATTTCTATAATATTAGTGCAACTTTGGTTAATTTTTTACCCCTCTATCATGCGGAACTATGTTTTTTGTGTCCATATCACTACGCCCAAAAAATAGTTCCATGTGATAGAGGGGTCAAAGTTGAACAAAGGTTGCGCTAATATTTTAGAAATAGGTCAACAATACATATGACGTTAGTTTTGTGAATTAATTTACTTTTACTGCGTGGCCCCAGTGCCACAAAATGACCGGAACTACTTAATATTGACCAAAACCAGAGCAGAACTCCCACCACGGGACTCTGGCAATCAATTAATACAGTTGCAACCACTATATTAATGGCAAGTATTTCATTCAACTTAAGTTAAAAAAATCTGAACTATCCCTTTAAAGAAGAATCTGGAGTTGACATTCACTCCCTATCTGTCGGTAATATGGTAAACAACACGGCACAGGAAGGGAAAAAGCAATTCAAAGAGTTGAACCCCCCTCATCCCCCTTGGGCAAAAGTTCATTTTTTCCCCTTCAATCAGGGAGGATTATCTGGACATGGCCACAAAAGCATCCTCTGTGAATTCATTTCTTGGGAGTAAGAGTATATTGGACATCCTATCATCTGTCTGACTGAAACCTTATATGTCCAAAACTGTTACTTTTTTCAGGAAAATGGAGGAAAGAACCTTGTGTTCCAAATGGACCCAGCATAGTTATTGAGACGCAACGTCTTGTTAACACATGTGATGCTTTAGACGAGTACACTCGTCCAATTAAATAAATACGCAAGGTGCTCTTGACGAGTATAGTCGTCTTAATGCGCTTTATATAGATATAAAAATGCCTCGCTATTTTCCATTTTTGGAATCACTTCGGTTGCTAGGCACAGGTTGCTAGGGCCTCGCCTGCACTGCGTCTGCGTGAACTCCATTAGCTTCTATATTAGCCACGGCCTTTACACGCTCTTTTCTCTGTTCGTGTTGTTGATCAGGTCGCCGATGTTCGGAGGTCATTTCTGATTTTCCGGTGATCTATAGGTGGCCCTCATTGTGTAATAATACTTTTCATTGGTTCAATATTTATAGGCTACAAACCCCACAGACATCCCATCGAGTCCCTAGTGTACCCAAACTCAAAACTAACATAAAATAATTCCTGTCCTCGACATACAAGTGGACATAGTTCTTGAACACCTTGAGAGTACAATCCTCTGACCCCCGATCCAAAACCCTTCCTTTCTCTGAAATATACTACTGAGCTTTACTCCCAATTACTCCAATCGAAAGGCCTAACCAGGGACTGGGGTTGCAAATTAGCCGTGGCTATAAACCCTATGTACAACGCAACGGTTTCCTGTTTTTACAACTTGATACATTGTTTTTTGTATTGTTCCTGTTAAATAAACGTATTAAAAAAAAGTGTTTTATTGTATTGGCATTGCATTGTATGAATTATATTGTAGCCTATGATCGATGGATTGAGTACAAGGGACCACAATGGAAACAAACCCCTGGGGCTGTGTATTTAGTCAGTCAATCGAAACCACTTTCACTTTTTCTGTGAAAAAAATAATAAAGTCAAATTGCTGAAGTAAAAGCTTGTGGCACGGTCACATCGTGACCCATTGTGAGTTTGTATCGGCTAGGATGTTAATTTACGACACACACACACACACACACACACACACACACACACACACACACACACACACACACACACACACACACACACACACACACACACACACACACACACACACACACACACACACACACACACACACACACACACACACACACACACACACACACACACACACACACACAATATGGAGATACAAGGTTTCTGCCCTACAGCTATCTTCTGACATACAATATTGCCCAAGGATGCAGAGAAACGTGACCAGACGGAGGCAATATGAACAGTGTTGACCTGTCTGCTATCAACATGTACAGCTGGCATCAGAGAGAGAGAGAGAGAGAGAGAGACAGAGAGAGAGAGAGAGAGAGAGAGATAGAGCGAGACAGAGAGAGAGACAGACACTCCTTTGTTCCCCCTGACAATAAAGCAAGGAACGGATGCCTTGCTGGCATTTTGTGAAAATAAACGATTGCAACACCCCAGGAAACTGCAAGCTTTGTATTTCCATTACTCATGGCCATACGAGCAGGTATAGTGTGGAGTGTATGACTGTTGCTGCTTTCCACTCGCCTTGTTGTTCTCATAGTAATGTTATCATTATAATATTTGAGTCTCCTAAGTTGTTGTTCAGGTATTTCTCAATGTACATTTAGCACGTAATGTGAAATTTGTCCTGGACATATTACAATGAAATTACTAAAATGAAACTAACTATTAGAAGCACTTAAGTAGCCTTGTTAACCCAATAGTTGCAAAGTCATCATGTGGCCCATAGGAGGAGCCTATCTCTTGTCTGTAGCATGAGGCAACTTGATACACAAACTGTACACATCCTGTAGGTGCTGCCAGACTTATAAAAGAGCAGCGCACGTCTTAAGCTGTGCGCAGCTTATTTTCCGAGTTTTTAGACAGCTGGTCGATGGAAAAGAAGCTCCACCTCCGCGGACGACTTGCGCGACGGCCAGATTCCCGGAAACGCTCTCCTCCGCGCAAGTCGTCCACGGAGGTGGAGCTTCATTTCCATCCACCAGCTGTCTAAAAACTCTGAAAATAAGCTGCGCACAGCTTAAGACGTGCGCGGCTGTCGACCGTTTTGCGCTTAGGTGTGGAAACACTGTGTGAGTTTGTAGATTGGCTGATATCGGACACAATATCGGATATAGATTGTATCCATCTATATTTTGGCCAAATGTTCACCTTTTTCAGCCGAACGTTGGCTTCTAATGATTTCCCCAGACTATAGTACTGTAGGATTCATACCGCACCCAGGGAGCAGGTTCAATGGGGTTTAGCTCAGGCACTGAGTCCTAATCACAGTGTGGAGATAAGAAGGGGGCGAAACCAGCAACCTTCCTTTCCCCAGACAGCTTCTCTACCCACTCAGTTACAGCCTCCAATGTCTTCCAGTTATATAATGACTTGCCACTGGAGACATCATACTGTAGAAAATATATCGTTGCAGTCAGGCAGAAACATCTTATTCTTATCGCCATATTTTAACTTTTTGTGCCTTTTCCTACAAAAGCTCGAAACGTGGCACGAATTGCTAGGGCCTCGCCTGCACTGCGTCTGCGTGAACTCCATTAGCTTCTGTATTAGCCACGGCCTTTACACGCTCTTTTCTCTGTCCGTGGTGTTGATCAGGTCGCCGATGTTCGGAGGTCATTTCTGATTTTCATCATTCATCATTTCTGAGGTGGCCCTCATTGTGTAATAATACTTTTCATTGGTTCAATATTTATAGGCTACAAACCCCACAGACATCCCATCGAGTCCCTAGTGTACCCAAACTCAAAGCTAACATAAAATAATTCCTGTCCTCGACATACAAGTGGACATAGTTCTTGAACACCTTGAGAGTACAATCCTCTGACCCCCGATCCAAAACCCTTCCTTTCTCTGAAATATACTGTATGATTCTACTGAGCTTTACTCCCAATTACTCCAATAGAAAGGCCTAACCAGGGACTGGGGTTGCAAATTAGCCTTGGCTATAAACCCTATGACTTTTTTGAGTTATATAATGACTTGCCACTGGAGACATCATACTGTAGAAAATATACCGTTGCAGTCAGGCAGAAACATCTTATCGCCATATTTTAACTTTCTGTGCCTTTTCCTACAAAAGCTCGAAACGTGGCACGAATCAACGCGTTTCAAGCTTATAGATCTGCTACTTTTGCCACTTTTAGAATTTGTATCCTGAAAAGTTTTGGACATAATGAGGTCTCCGCCCAGGCGGTGGCGTAACCGTCTGGGCACCCGACTGGTAATCCAGTCGCAGTGTGCCGCGGGTTCGACTCCCGAGCCCGACACGGCCTTTACTGCATGTCTTCCCCCATCTCTCTCCCGTTTCCTGTCAGCCTACTGTCTGTCCCTTCAAAAACCAATAAAAGGCGTAAGCCGCAAAAATAAAAAATCTAAAAAAAATTAAAATAATGAGGTCTCCAGCAGGCAGAGGCGAAAGCCTGTAGGGGCATAGCAGTTGAAAATGTAGAAAATCATTCTTATTACATTACTTTTATTAAACACTATTTTCTGTTTTTGCTCATCCCTTTCAAAAGGTGGAAATATTGGAGAGCATATTAATTATGGATAGACGGATCTCTTGGTGATTACATACTGCTGTTCCACCTAAACCAAAACAGGCTGCGTTATTATTAAAAATTAAGCCACTCTCGAGCTGGGAAGTGTTTGTTTTTGTATTTCCTAGATCCCTTTGTCTAGGGGGGGTTTATTATGAATTGCTATTGACTTAAAACAATGTAAAGTCTATCTAGATTTACTTAATTTCTACACTGGATCTGTGTGTTTTCCCCCCTCGACACCAAATCTCTTCGCCTACAAGCTCACAACATGTTCCGATTGCGGTCTCTGTCGTCTCTGTCAGGTGGAAACCTCATATCTCCCAAACTGTTGCTTTTCAGGATTCAATTTCAAAAATAGCAAAAGTAGCAGATCTACATGCTTGCAGTTCTGCTACTTTTGATGCTTATTGTATGTGACGCTGTATTATGATCAATTATTATCTTCTCCGATACTCTTGGTAATGCCCTGTACAGACGTTGGTGATGTGCTCGTCCTGGTTGATGTTCAGGACCACACGTAACATTCCCAACACGTTGAGAGCCCACGCAAAACTGCCCAAAAATCACTTTCACCTAGAACATCCATTCACATCTTTTATAATTCAGCTGACTGTGGAGACACATGCTGGAACTTTTTAATTTGAAATGTTTTATAGTTTCTGAGTTATTTAATTTAAACGGCCAATGCATTCTCAATGGCGAAAACACAAACTTTGGCACCACGTATTAAAAAAAAATCACACCCGTGTGAACTGAGTGGTGTAAGGTCTGTCTGAAATCATGTCTGACGTAATGATTTCATTACCTGGCTTTGTTTGTGCAGAAAAAATGAGCATGGTTGCTATGTTCACCCTGTTCACCCGGGTGTGATTTCATTACGTCATTACAACAGGGTGAACATAGCAACCATGCTCATTTTTTCTGCACAAAAAAGCCAGTTGTAGGAGTGGTTTACACCACTCAAAAAAATATATATACAGACGTCTTGGGCTCTGCCCGTGCGGTAATACCAAAGACGTCCACAGACGTCTTGGGCAATTGATGTATTAAGGCTCATACATAGTCTGGATTTTCGGTGGTGAGGTGACCACCGAACTACAACATGACGGCATGAGCCGCGGTGAAGAGCAAACCACCGCCACCGCTCCAGCCCTTCTCTCTGTTTTTATACTCACCACCGCTCAACGTTATTTCAGCTCCGGTGGTCAGCTCACCAGCGAAAATCCAGACCATGAATAGGCCTTTAGTGTCCAGCATTCACAGCCATAGAGGAGAACGGACTCCACGGTCGCAGAGAAGAATATCAATGGAATATCATAAATATCATGGAGCACCTGGGACCACAGATATAGTCTTCCTATACAGAGCGCCAGTGCAGTATGATGATGATACAGTAAGAATTGTGAAAGTTGTCACAGCAGAAAAAATCCCTGTGCGGCATTAAAATAAAACAGATCAGTTATAAACGTACTTGATAGAGAGACCATTTAATAATGTTATGTACGTCTCCGTTCTGAACCATTGTTGAAGGGAACGCTGCTCGGGCAAAGCATAAATGTACACAACTTTAGAAATTGAATGTATAAAGAGATACAAGCAGTTTTTGAGTGAAAGTGAAGAATGAGGCGTCATATTTTATCTAATATGATTTGGACTTATCGCCTTTTCAGTGTATATCCTGTCAGCTAAATTGAACAGCGCGAGCCAGGGACAGCAACAATGCTAAACAGATTGGAATAATCTTGTGCAGTACAGTATTCACAAGTTCTCTATTTCCAAGGACACTCCTACACTTGGGACAACTGGTATGAGGTAGCAATGAGTAGGTCAATTCAGGACAGAATTTATCGCGGTACCTGACCGAATGGCAGGTTCGACCACGTCACTCACTGCCACGTCCCTCTATACAAACAAACCAACAAAACAAAAGACTTGTATAAAGAACCCATTACAGTGTCAAATCTCTTTATATCCTTCAAGATGTGAGCATTGTGTCTGTCTCCACGCTGGCAGGCCGTTGAGAAGCACTCACCCTGACACCATTATGAGTGAAGTGTGTCTTTCTTCCGGTCAGAGACAGGAACTCTCAAAGCCGCACTTAACCCACTAAAACGGGGAATACATCCGGCTGTGTCATTTTAGAGTTGCGGAGCGGTCTTGATACCGGAAGATCGCCAGTTCGTATCCCCGGACCGGCACGTTCAAATTACCACCGCTGAAGTGCCCTTGAGCAAGGCATTGAACCACTACCATGAAATGTTCTATGAGCAGGGCCTGGCTGTAAACAAGTATCTGATGCTTAGTCCAGTTACCCTGGGTAAATATAGTAACTTTGCTTTGCTTTTGCTTTGCTTTGAGCTTGTAGATCTGCTATTTTGTATTAATTTATTTTTAATCTTGACAATTTGTTAAAATCTTTAAAGATATATATTTTTCACTCAAATCATTGCGTCTGGAGGTCCCTGGAACATCATATTTTGAGATGAGGGTCCACTGCCAAATACATATCATTTTGGGGGGTCATTAACATGAAAAAGGTTGAGAACCATTGGCATTCCGTAGAAACCCCCCAGAAAACAAGACGGATAGAGTAGGTCTTAATGGGTTAAGTGTGCACAATTAAAGACACACAGGGAGCAGCCTAGAGCGGGTTTATTTCTGATGTCTTGTTTAATATACCTGTATATAGGGTGATCGACTCAATTGATTTTGCCATTCGGTCAGGTACCGCGATATCCCCCAACTCTAATATATATATAAATTCTGTCCTGAATTGACCTACTCATTACTACCTCAAACCAGTTGTTCAAGTGTCCTTGGAAATAGATAACTTGTGAATACTGCACGCACGCACGCACCACACACAGATATAATCCAATTTCAGACAGTCCAAAGTACATTAAAAAAATAAATGGTAAGGATAAGGAAACAACCAATAGTTTGTTTGTTCTTTTTATATAATATGCCAGACAGTTTCCCCCTCCCCGCTCTGAACACAGATGGAGATTCATCTGTCCCCCTGCTCCGTTTTGACTCTCTCTCTTTCATGAAAACCCCCTAGTTTGACAGCCCCCCCCCCCCCCTTCTACTTAAAGGACCACTTCACCACTTTTCAACCTATCTTCATATAATTGGTCCTCACTAATGTTCATGATAAAATACCACTATTTTTTCTACTTTGTCTGTGTCTCATAGGAGGGCTGTGGGCAATTCAGAAACCCGTCCACCAGTGACATCGTTAGGCAGATTTCTTTAAAAAAAGAATTGATTAAATTGATTTTGCCATTCGGTCAGGTACCGCGATATCCCCCAACTCTAATTATATATATATATATATAAATTCTGTCCTGAATTGACCTACTCATTACTACCTCATACCAGTTGTCCAAGTGTAGGAGTGTCCTTGGAAATAGAGAACTTGTGAATACTGCGCACACACGCGCACGCACGCACGCACGCACACACACACACACAGATATAATCCAATTTCAGGGCTGTGGGCAATTCAGAAACCCGTCCACCAGTGACATCGTTAGGCAGATTTCTTAAAAAAAAAAAAGTGTTTATATATTTAGATTTTTATTATCGTGAGAACGAAGGCTTCTGGAATAGAAAGACCGATTAACTTGGATTCCCCATCGATGATGTCACTGGTGGACGGGTTTCTGAACTGCCCACAGCCCTCCTATGAGACACAGACTGAATAGACTGAACCATTTAATCATGGTCATTAGTGAGGACCAATTATATGAAGATAGATTGAAAAGTGGTGAAGTGGTCCTTTAAAGCAGAATGAAAATTGCATAACTTTGCCTTATATAGGTTGTTAATAATGGTACCCCAACTTTCAACCCCTGAATTTACCATGATCCACTAAATTATTTAATTTACAAGTTTCACTATGTTATTTGGATGACCCTAAGTATCATAAAATAATCTTGAATGATTACTATTGCAATCTATTTTGGGTCACACCCCTTTTAACCCATTCAGGATGGGAACCCCTTTTAGTGTTTTAACCATTATTTTATACTTTAGCTACTGAAAAATAGCAGATCTACAAGCTTGTAGATCAACTATTTTTTTTAAATCGTGAAAATGTGGCGCAAATCTTATTTCAGAGCGAACATTTTTAACTTAAATATTTGCTTCTGGGGGGGGGTCCCTGGAACAACATATTTTTAGATGGGGGTCCGCAGCCAAATTCAGATCATTCTGGGTGACATGAAAAAGTTTGAGCACAGCTGACAGAAACAGGTTTTTCAAAAAAATGTTTTAGAATTGGCCTCAGGTCTAAATGGGTAAGCTTAGATTGACTGGCCTATATATCCCCGCCCGTCTCTCTCTCTCTCTCTGTCTCTGTCTCTCTCTCTATCTCTGAAGAGCCTATATCAGCCATCGGAGACGCCGGTACACATCGCCGTCACGCTTATCAGACAGTTTATTGTCTTTCCTGTGGGCGCCGAGTGTCCTCCATCTGTGTGAGCGCTGACAGCCAGTCGCCATGGTGAGGGGGCCCCGTTTCAAGCCGTGATTTAGACGGCCGCCTTGCCAGCGTCGCCTCTGTCACTGCTGCCCGCCCACCCTCTCCCTCTCTCCCCCCTCTCTCTCTCCCCCCCTCTCCCTCTCTCCCCCCCCCTCTTTATCTCTCTCCCCCTCTCCCTCTCTCTCTCCCTCTCTCTCTCCCCCCCTCTCTCTCCCCCCTATCTCTCTCTCTCTCCCCCCCCTCTCTCTCTCTCTCCCCCCCCCCCCTCTCTCTCTCTCTCTCCCCCCTCTCTCTCCCCCTCTCTCTCTCCCCCTCTCTCTCCCCCCCTCTCTCTCCCCCCTATCTCTCTCTCTCTCTCCCCCCCTCTCTCTCTCTCTCTCCCCCCCCCCCCTCTCTCTCTCTCTCTCCCCCCCCCTCTCTCTCCCCCTCTCTCTCTCCCCCTATCCCTCTCTATCTCTCTCCCCCCTCTCTCTCTCTCCCCCCCCTCTCTCTCTCTCTCCCCCCTCTCTCTCTCTCTCCCCCTCTCCCTCTCTCAGACCCTCCTTCGTGACGCAATGTTTTCTTTTCTCCACATGCTACTGTACGTACGTCTCCCGCTCTGCTTTTATTTATTTATTTATTTATTTATTTTTACACGCTCCCCTGGAGTCCTCGTGCACAAAGCGTCATTGTTGTGCACACTTCTTTAACCACTTCAACCCCAGGTTTGTGGGGAATTAACGCACTGAAAATAGCAGATCTACAAGATCCCCACAATAACAGAAAACAGAGAAGAAACCAGCATAGCACCCTGAGGGACTCCACTCAACAATATGGGGTTTAAAAAAACTATACTATACTGTATACTATAGGTCCTCTCCCTCCTCGTTTAAAATGGCCAATCTACAATGCCGTGAGCTTGTAGATCTGCAATTTTCGGTGAATGTTCGCCACAGGAATAGGGCCCGCTAGTCGTTGAGCAAACATGCGCACGACGACCTCGGATCCGCTCTCAAGCAGCAGATAGACATGGAAAGCTTTTTAATTATTGCCGTGTGTGTGTGTGTGTGTGTGTGTGTGTGTGTGTGTGTGAGAGAGAGAGAGAGTCCGTGCATGTTGTGGGCAAACAAATAATAATAAAAAGATGGCCTATGTTTTGGTCCCCCTATAGCACGAGCCACTCTCCCCTAATGGCCTGGTTATGCTCTTACCACTTGCATCCTGTATCGCCGCTCGCCACTCAACGAGCATCCTCCAGAGGTTGTCTTT